>NW_012108241.1:55867-58579 GCF_000951045.1 Mandrillus leucophaeus
AAAAACAAAACAAACAAACAAAAAAACGCTGAAAATTGACCCCCATTCTCTTCTGGCTTCTAAGGTTTGCTGAAAGGTCTATTTTTAGCTTAATTGAGTTCCATTTGTATGTTACCTGTCCCTTCTCTCTAGCTATGATTAACTTTTTTTTTTTTTTTTTTCTTGGAGAATGTGATGACAATGTCTTGGGGATGATCTTCTTGAGTAGTGTTTCATAGGGGTTCTCTGCAAAAAAAAAAAAAAAAAAAAAAGCTGAAAATTGACCCCCATTCTCTTCTGGCTTTCACGGTTTGCTAAAAGGTCTATTTTTAGCTTAATTGGGTTCCATTTGTATGTTACCTGTCCCTTCTCTCTAGCTATGATTAACTTTTTTATTTTTTTTGACCTTGGAGAATGTGATGACAATGTCTTGGGGATGATCTTCTTGAGTAGTGTTTCATAGGGGTTCTCTGCATTTCCTGAATTTGAATGTTGTCCTCTCTGGTAAGTTTGGAAAATTTTCATGGACAGTATTCTGAAATATGTTTTCCAAGTTGCTTGCTTTCTCTCCCTCTCCTTCAGGGACACCAATGAGTGTGTGATTTTGTCTCTTTACATGATCCTATATTTCTTAAGGATTTCGTTCATTTTTCTTTATTGATTTTTCTTCATTTTTTCTGACTGAGTTATTTCAGAAAGCCAGTAATCAAGCTCTGAGATTCTCTCCTCATTTTGGTCAATTCTGCTGTTAATGTTTGCAATTGTTTTTTAAATTCTTGAAATGAGGTTTCCAGCTCTATCATTTGTTTGTTTTTTCTAAAAATTGCCATTCCATCTTTCATCTCCTGTAGTGTTTCGTTGTATTTCTTAAAATCCTTGGATTGGGTTTCAACTTCTTCTGAATGTCTATGATCTTTGTTTCTACCCATATTCTGACTTGTATTTCTGTCATTTCAGCCATTTCAGCCTGCTTAAGAACCATTGCTGGGGAACTAGTGTGTGGTTGTTTGGAAGTAAGAAGATACACTGGCTTCTTGAGTTGCCAGAGTTTTTGTGCTGGTTCTTTCTCATCTGTGTGGGCTGATGTTGCTTCCACCTTTGAAGTTGCTGTCCTGCGTATAGGTTTTTGTTTCTTTTGTATTCTTTGATGTGCTTGGTGTTTGATTGTGGTATAAGGTGGGTTCAGTCATCTGGCTTCATTTCTGGTAAACTTTTGGAGGGGCAAGGCTCAGTAGGGCATGCCTGGGCTACATGCTCTAACTCTAAGGGCTGGTATCAGGCCCCTAGCTTTGTTCTCTGGCCTCTTGAGGTTGGGTATGTACTGTGTTGGAGGGACTGAGGTGTTCCTGGACTGTTGGTCACAGCTCCCCAAAGGGTGGTGCCAGCCAAAGTGCTTCATCAGGTGGTAGCAGTGGAATCGATGCTTGTTTGAATATGCCAGAAGCAGCGGCAGCATGCTGGGCTGCATGCTTGTCAGCTCGGGGGGAGTGCTGGCAGACCCAGGGATACTGGCTTCCATGTAGGAGTTGGTAATGATTGTAGTGGTTACATGGCAGGGGAGAAAGGTTGGGGCTGCTGGGGTCCATTTGTGCATTTGCACCCATGGCAGTGTCAGTATAGGGGTGGGGCCCTGGCGAATGCCAGGCTAGTGACTGTGAGCACTTTCATGCCAGTGGCAGTGGGGGATGGTTGGGAGAATACTGGTGTCCCTGCATGTTTACACTCGTGGCAGTGGCAGCACAAGGCAGAGGCAGGGTTGCTGGTGTCCACACATGTATTCATGCCAACAATGGTGATGTGGTGGTGCAGTGGTGGAAAGAGGGGCATGGTGCACTCATGCTGGCAGCAATGGCATGACAGGATGCATATGCACTCATGTAGTGGTAGAGAAGGGGAGGCAAGATCCACCTGCATACATGCTTGCTATCGAAGCAATGAGGGAGTGGCCATGGGCAAGTGTATGCCAGCAAAGTGGCATGGGGGAGGCTGAGGTGGAACGAAGATGCAGACAGCTGGTATGTGTCAGTGGGGGACTGCTCTGCTGGAGCTGTCTGATGTTCAGGCATGGTCTGCCAGTGCAGAAGCTATGATGCAACTTCAGGACAGCACTCCAGTTGGGTATCCAAGGCTGAATTGCTAATAGGCATGGCCAGGCTGGGGTCCTGAGAGAAGGAGGCAGACAGAAAGATTGACTCCATCTCATGGGCAAAATTGCGCTTCTCTCTTCAGGTCCAATACTTCTCCTGAGGCTAGAGTCTCCGAGGGGAACATGGTGAGCCTTGGGGGATGGGTGTCCCTGGCTGTGCTCTGGAGGAGTTTTTTAGTGAAATGTTTCTGCCAATGGAAAGAGAATGATGAGAAAAAAGGAGAATGTGAAAGTTTATTTATTCAATTATATATGTCAATTTCTATTATGTTCCCATTTCAAAGTGGAGATCCTTGAAAAGATTCAAGGATAACCATGGTAAGTCAATAGCAAATCAATATGTATGGTGCTATCATAAAAGTTGACTAAAGAAATAGTACAATATTACCTAAAACAACCTGGGTCAGATGGTAGATGGTAGTGTGTCTTACCATCATGCTCACGAATTATTTTATCAAACCATTTCAAAGACAAGTGGCAATTGCCTTTTTTTCCCATGTAGTTCGCCAGTTGTTCCTACACCATTTGTTTAAAAGACTATTATTTGTCCCATTTAATGGTCTTGGCATTCTTAATGGGAATCATTT
>NW_012108241.1:60845-64070 GCF_000951045.1 Mandrillus leucophaeus
TTTTGTATTTTTAGTAGAGACGGGTTTCACCATGTTGGCCAGGCTGGTCTCGAACCCCTGACCTCAGGTGATCCACCCGTCTTGGCCTCCCAAAGTGCTGGGATTACAGACATAAGCCACCACGCCCTGCAATATTCTTCTTTAAATGTATAGAATTGTACTCTAGAATTAGCAAGGTGTTGATACATATTACCCATTTATCAACCTTCTGGGTTAATAAATATCCTTTTCTATCGCCTCTTTATCAGATAGCTCAAGCTAAATCTGTTGCAGTATCTAATAACCCCCTAAATCTTATTGTCTTCACCTTCAGTCAATCTTTTTCTCTTGTTACATGGTCATCATGGGTTAAATGCAACTCATTGTTCTCGTTCTAGGAAACATGATGAACAACCACTGTATGAGATATTTTCAGTCTCATGTCAGGAAAAAGAAAACAATGAATAAAGGACATGATGACTCTAAAAACTTCTACTCATTAATGAGACACATCATTCCTACTCACATTTTAGAATCTGGCATCCATAAATAGATTGAAGTGTACAAGAGATATTCAAAAAGTTCATGAGAATGCACATTATGAAATATCTATGCAGGGATTTCAAAGTTTGGCACCAAAACAAAGTCATACTAACTTGTTATAACATGTCTGAACAGGATCTAGTTTGAGGTACTAAGAAGGATAAAGCATCAGTTTGAACAGAGTCTTTATCAGAGCAACAAGAATTCTAAAATTGATACAAAACAGACATTCAATTAATGGAAAGCTTGGATGAAAGAATGGTAAAACCACTGATGCTTTTCAGAAAGTTTATGGGGACAACGCCCTAAAGATATTAGAAACTTACAAATGAATAGCTCATTTTAAGAAGGAATCAGACATTGTTGAAGATGAAGCCCACAGCAGCAGATTATTCACATCAATTTGTGAGGAAAAAATTAATCTTGTTCATGCCTGTATTAACCAGGGTTCTCTACAGGGACCGAACTAATAGGATAGATGTAATTAGGAAGGGGAGTTTATTGAGAGTATTGACTCACATGATCACAAGGCGAAGTCCCACAATAGGCCCACTGCAAGCTGAGGAGCAAGGAAGCCAGTTTAAGTCCCAACACCTCAAAATAAGGAAGCCTTCAGTCTGTGGTCAAAGACCTGAGAGCCCCTGGCAAATCGCTGCTGTAAGTCCTAGAGTCCACAAGCTGAAGAACTGGGAGTCTGATGTTTGAAGGCAGGAAGCAGCAGCATGGGAGAAAGATGAAACCTGGAAGACTCAGCAAGTCAAGTCCTTCCAACCTCTTCTGCCTGCTTTATTCTAGTTGCAGCGGTAGGTGATTAGATGGTGCCACCCAGATTGAGGGTGGGTTTGCCTCTCCAAGTCCACTGACTCAAATGTTAATCTCCTTTGGCAACACTTACAGACATGCCTAGGAACAATACTTTACATCATTCAATCTGATCAAGTTGACACTCGATACTGACCATCAAAATGCCCTAATTGTAAAAAAACAATGATTAATAGCATCCACAATTGCCAACATCATAGACATCTTAATTGGTTCAGCTTACACAATTCTGGCTGAAAAATTAAAGTTGAATGAATATTCTACTCAATGGGTGCCAAAACCATTGCACCCAGATTAGCTGCAGATATGAGCCGAACTTTCAATGGAAATTTTACACAAGAGGGATCAAGATCCTGAAGGATTTCTTTGAAGAATTGTAACAAGAGATTGAACATGGCTTTACCAGTACAATCCTGAAGACAAAAAAAAAAAAAAAAAGGCTACCAAAAGATAGAAATGGTCCAATTGTGAAATGGTCAAGAACAAAAGTAATGGCAACAATTTTGGGAGATGCTAAATGCATTTGGCTTGTTGCCCTTGCAGAGGGCCAAAAACTGATAACAGCTGATTATTATGAGAGAGTTTTAAGAAAGTTAGCCAAAGTGTTAGCAGAAAAACACCCAGAAATTTTCATCAGAGAGTTCTTCACCACTATGACAATGTTCCTGCTCATTCTTCTCATTAAACAAAGGCAATTTTGTTAGAGAGTAAATAGGAAATCAATAGGCATTCACCTTACAGTCCTCATTTGGCTCCTTCTGATTTTTTATTGTTTCCTAATCTTAAACAAATCTTTAAAGGGCACACTTTTTTTTAAGTTAGTAATGTGAAAAAACCAGCATTGACATGGTTGAATTCCCAGGCCCCTCAATTCTTTAGAGATAGACTAAATGGCTGGCACTATCACTTAAAAAGTGTCTTGAACTCAATGGAGCTTATGTTGAGAAATAAAGTTTAATTTTTTATTTTTATCATTTAATTCCATTTTTTACAAACTGTTTGAAGTATATCTATAACTCTTCCACAGGGAAGGGTATAGGATATTTTATGTAATAATATAATCTAATAGAAACTCCACCCTTCCCTCCTTTTCCATAAAAATAAGAGAATATTACAGGTTTAATAAGTACTGAGATATTACTCAGGACATAAATTTATGATATCTCTTCATTATATGACAGGTATATCCTTCATAAATGAGATTTTTTTCAAGTTTCTGGCTGATGCATTGAGATATATAAAGCTGAGCATTGGCCTTTTGTCATTGTACCAAAATATCATCTTTAGCCAACATTGATTATCATGTTACCAAAATTTTTAGATAATGATAAAAATATAATTGTAATGAG
The DNA here is from genome assembly GCF_000951045.1 of Mandrillus leucophaeus. Classification (NCBI taxonomy): domain Eukaryota; kingdom Metazoa; phylum Chordata; class Mammalia; order Primates; family Cercopithecidae; genus Mandrillus; species Mandrillus leucophaeus. The sequence goes on from NW_012108241.1 coordinate 63,539, forward strand.
AATCTCTGATGTTTGAAACATATGAGTTAGGAAAGAATTAACTTTATAAAGAAATAGAGAAAACTGCTGACATCTGCTGGATAGAAAATTAAGAACAAAATTTATTCAACTTGTGAAAACTGACGTCCTGATTGGTGTGTATTGAACTAAAATGATTCTAGAACTATCTATTAATTTCATTTTGACCACCCAATTATATTTTGAAATCACTATTTTGTGGTATTATGTCAAGCAAATTATTTTTCTTTAATATCTTATTGAAAGTTTGACCAATCCCTCTTTTACTATATATTGCACTTTGACTCTGTGCTAAGTGTTGTGATATGCAAGGGAAATGATACTAAGTAACTTCCAATATTGAAGCAATTTATTGTATCAGAAACTGTGATCACTGTTTATGTGTGATGTTTCACCTTATTATATTGTCAGCAACTCTGAAGGCTCTGAGATTTTACTTTATTGGGAAGCTAATTGGTTAGCTTGCCACAGTTTCATGGATTCTGGTAAATTATATGAGCTTCCTGGTTCAGAA
>NW_012108241.1:64590-66621 GCF_000951045.1 Mandrillus leucophaeus
TCTTACCATCATGCTCACGAATTATTTTATCAAACCATTTCAAAGACAAGTGGCAATTGCCTTTTTTTCCCATGTAGTTCGCCAGTTGTTCCTACACCATTTGTTTAAAAGACTATTATTTGTCCCATTTAATGGTCTTGGCATTCTTAATGGGAATCATTTGACCATACACACATGAACGTATTTTTGATCTCTCAATTCTATTTCGTTGATTTATGTCCTCATGCCATACCATAATGTCTTGATTACTCTAGTTTTTTGGTAAGTTTTTAAATCAGAAAAATGAGTTATAGTTTTTTGTTCTTCCTTTTCAATATTGCTTTGGTTATCCTGGGTCTCTTGCAATTCCATCTGAATGTTAGAATCAGCTGGACAATTTCTGCAAGAAGTCTTCTGGGATTCTAATAGTAATTACCCTGAATTTTTAGATTACTTTTGGAAGTATTTCCATTTTAACAATACTAAGTCTTCGAATTCATGAACATCAGATTTTTTCTTTTATTTAGATCTTCTTCCATTTAGTATCTTTCAATAATGTTTCGTAGTTTTCAGAGTATACATTTTACAGTTGTTTTGTTAAATTTTTTCCTAAATATGTTATTGCTTTTGATGCTACTATAAATGGAATGGTTTACTTAATTTTATTTTGAATTTTTTAGTGCAAGTGTACAGAAATCCTGTTGTGTTTTTTTTAATATATTGATTTCGTGTCTTGCAATCTTACTGAGGTCATTTATTATCTGCAATAAATTGTTAGTAAATTTTAAAGATCTTCCATATACACAATCATGTCATTTTCAAGTAGCTATAGTTTTACTTTCTTATTTCCAACCAGATGTCATTAATTTACTTTTCTTGCATAATTTCCCTGGCTAGCATCTTCCATGCAATGTTGAAGAGATGCTGTGAAAGTGGACATCTCTGTCTAGTCCCCGATCTTAGGAGAAAAAGAAGCTAGTCTTTCACTATTCATCCTGATGTTAGCTATAGGTTTTTTCATAGATACTCTTTATCAAGTTGAGGAAGTTTTCTTCCATTCCTATTTTGCTGTGTGGTTTATCATGAAAGGAGATAGTATTTTGTCAGATTCTATTTCTGCATCTGTTGAAATGATCATGTGGATATTGTTTGTGCTTTTTCCTTTTCTATTGACATGATATAATATGTTAATTGATTTTATAGGCAGAGCCATCCTAGAACACAATACAAAGAATTCATATAGTATATAATCTTTTGCTTCTGGCTTCTTTTCTTCAGCATAATGCTTTTCAAATCCATCTGTTTCTCTTATAATCTTATATTCTTAAACCAATAATCAGTTCTAGGCTTATCTTAAATAAACCAATTTCAGCCCCAAAAGAGTTATGAAGGTCATGTGAAATTAAGTTAAAAGCAAAGTTTTTGAGGCAATTGATTAATATTTATCTCAAGTACCTGGATTTGTCCAAAAACTTCTTCCACCTTAATTATTGTCAAGTACTTTGAAATTGGTACTTTGATTGCATTAAACTAAGAAAGAGGCAACATACAGTTTAGGAGTACAAATGTTAATTGAAATTCATCAGTTTCTCATATGGTTAATTTTCATTACACATATTTTGGGTTTCATGGAAAAATTTGATTTGATAAACTATGTAGTTTTCTCATGCTGCCACCTAAGCAAATGATGTAGTAGAAGGATAGGGGAGTTTGAAACTAAGCAAACTAAATTCAAATCTTGGTTTTGCTCTTTTATCAGCTGTGTAATTGTATTCAATTTTCTTAACATCTGACAATCTCATTTGAGTTATTTGTAAAAGAAAATTTATGCATAACATATGATTTATTATTAAATATGTTAATAACAATAACATTAAGGCAGAACCTGATATACAGAGGTTGCTTCATAAATGGTTACAAATCTTATAAGAAGTTTTCTCCATAAGGTATGAGGAAGGAATAAAGACAGAAATGTGGACACATGGCTGAACATAATGGATGTTCATTGAATCTTTGCCTAAGGATAGTAAAAGAGAAAAATAGAATTTAATG
>NW_012108241.1:72517-78965 GCF_000951045.1 Mandrillus leucophaeus
CAATAAGATGTATCAGTGAATACGTAGATTCTGCTTAAACCCAAAAGGGGGAAGTCTAGGGCAATTGTGGCCTTTAAGTTATGGCTGACCTGAATGCATTCTAGAGCTGAAGTGGTATATTTAGTCATTTCAACAAAGTTAGGGACAAATTGCTACCTGAATGCTTTCCATTGTAAAACTAACTGCTCACAGGGTGTGCTAAAATAATGAGTCATTTATCTCACTGATCTCTCCAGGAATCTTCCCTGAGTAGCTAGGGGTGATCAACTTTTGAAGAGATTTCTACAGTCATATGAGAGCTACATGATCTACTTGTGTTCTTAAATACCTGAAAGTCTTTTAAGGTAAAGACATTATGTCTTTAGGAGAAAGTCAGTTTATGCCTGCCTTAGAGTTAAGAAGCAAATATACACAGAATCCTAGGAAACAAAGTGTTGGCTACAATTGTTGGTGTCCTCAAAGTAGTTCCTACATGCATCAGGACCCACAGGTTGACAGGATTTCTAACAGCCTCTCTGTCTGGTCATTAGATCTTTGAGTGTCCAGTTCCGTTAAAATGATTGAATCAAATGGTTGTTCTGGAGGACCTGCTTGAGGGCAGTCAATCTAACCTGTCCCTTTTGTCTGTCCCACTGGTTTGGTAGAATTAGTCTGCCTCATCCTCACGGGACGGAGCAAGGGCTACATGAATGAGGGTGGTGAAGACCTCCAGATGTGTTGATGGCTATTTCACATGAAAGATATGGAAGATATGTTTCTACTTATCTTCTCAGTAAGGTGAAAGGAGATGTTGATCCAATTGTGTTCACAGATATCTGGTAGGGTTTGTTAGACTGAGCAGTCAGCTGAAGTAAAGCTTCTTATAATATTTTGGGAGAGAAAATCAGGGCCTTCTTCTTTGTGAAAGAAGTCTCCAGAGTTGATTCTGGAAGACAAAGATGATTAACGTACCCCTCTCTCCTCTCCCTCTCCATATCTGAAGTGTTCTTCTCCCAGGTGACAGGGTGTTGTTTTCTACCACCACAAAATAGATGTGCCTCATTTCAATACAGCACAACAGTTTTTTTTTTTTAAATCATCTCCTGCTTACAATTAGATTTCTCATCTAGAAAGATCAGGTATGAGAGAAACAAGGTCATTTTTATAACATTTGTAGAAATCTATTATGTTCAATTTTGTAGAAGTGAGCCACTGCAGGGGGACTCAATGAACATTGTGGTCAACCAAGAGATCGTTGTATTATGATCCAAGACCAGATCCATCCAACAAAAGAATCCAAGATGCTAACCCAGAATTAAGTTTTTTGGGCCCCCTTTTGGACATCCATGGGGCATATCTACCAAGACCACCTGTGTTTATTATTAGGGGAAAATAAGAAGCTTCAGGCCCAAGAATGATCAATGATGAATCTTGAATTTTCAAAATATGTTTAAATAACCTCTCACATCTTTGGTCCTAATTATCACCCAAGAAGCAGCCACAGGTAGATGATCGCTTTCTGGGGGCAGCAGCACTCATTGGCCAAATTTCCTTGCTATGGTGTGTGAGCCAAAAGAAAGTCAGAAACACAAAGTCAGAAATAGTTTGAATCAATTTTTGAGAAGGCAGATGCAATGCATGCACAATAATGTCAGATACCCGTAGATAAAAGGGAGTGTGGAAATTCTATCAAATGCCTTAATAATCAACTCATTACTAAGTAACATGTAAGATAAAACGTGCTTATCAGACTGAAAATGATCTGGAAGGCCAAATACACAGATCATTTGAAAGGCCACAACTCTGGCCAAATACAGCTGATCTTTAAGGAACGGAAACACTCACAATGAGAGAAAGCGTAAACAGTGGTAAAACACTGCTGTCAGCCTCGAGAGGGGGTCAAAGGTGCAATCTAGTCCGTCTACCAGAGTGGGGTGAGAGCTATACCCTGTACAAGGTGACCTTCCTTATCACAAGACAAATGGGTCAACTTTTGGCATATATCACAAGTTACACAAGTGGTGGTAATGGTAACCTCTGCATCAGAAACATAGAACCCTTTATTTTGTGCCTTGCCTATGATGGTATATGTACTGATTTTTCTGGTATGATAATGAATCCAGACAGCAATAATGGCAAGCTGAGCAGTATAAGCTCAGGCAGTCAGTCTCACCAGAGAATGGACCCTTACCGTAGACATCTGCACAAGTAATCAAGATAGCTCCTTTAGCAACCATGATTTATTTTCAGTTTGTGGCCCCAAAGAAAGTGTACTCTAATCTGCCAATATGTAGTGTAGGAAAGGAGAAACAGGCTAATGAAAAAACAGAGGAGCCAAATAGAAAACATACCAAGTCATAGATTTGATGCATCCATATTAATATAAAAAAGGGCTATAGACTCCGATTAAAAGAACTCGTCAGGTTGGATAAAAAGCAAGACACAACTATTTATTTCTCACAAGAGATACATCTTAAATACAAAGTTAGTTTCTACACTATCTTAAGCAGCTGAACTTAAGCCTTAAATTAATCTGCAAATATGTACACGGAAAAGTGTAGAGACTCAGGCAGGAACTCATGCTAAAGTTTATTATTATTATTGTTTTTGTTATTAACAAAAGAGTGTGGCCCTAAGTCCTAGAAAAAAAAAATTGAAACACATTTTAAAGGAAAAAACCAGTAATTAATGACAAATTGGATACAGGATAGGATATAAGGGTGAAAAATGACTTTGGACTTAACTATAGTGGCATTTTCAAATTAACATTTTATTGAGCAACACTTTTTTTGTTTATTCAGTGGTTTTAGTGGTTGCCATAAAGGAAGTAAACATAGTTGTGTGTATTTGATTTCCTTCTTTCAATGGGCTCCCAGATGGGCAGAGAGCTCCCATCCAGAGCCTTCAATTGTCAGAAATGGCCAGCACCCAAGAAATTCAAGGGAGAAGTGAAATTGAGTTTCTACCAATCTTGTTCAGAAAGTTCTTTTAATATGTCAGCTAAATTCTCCAAACCAGTACTATCAACATGCTCAGATGCCTTTTTCTCTTTCCTAATCTTCCTAATTCCTGCATGTGGTCTTATATGTAATAGAAAAGCTTATCTTGCTGAGGAGGTAAAACTCCAGATACATAATTTAGTTACAATGCAAAAAACCCACAGTGTGTTTGCTGGCTCGACTCAATATACAGAGATATGCACATTGTTTATCAGAATCTGGAGTAAATTCCACACATATAAACATATTTATCTTTAGTATCTCCAACTTATGGGGCGGGGGGGAAGTGATACGTAAAAATCAAAGCTGTCTTGTGTTGTGGTTTTTTTTTTTTCCATGAAATGAAAATGTTCATCCTAAAATCACTCTGTGAATCTGCCTGGAGGGTTGATTTTTTTTTTTTTTCCAAGTCTCATGGGGATGTGGGGATGTTTTCTGAACAAATTTTTCCTTTAATGTCTGTGGTGCCCTATGTTTAGATTAGCTTTATGAGCTCATAGTGGAACACAAAATAGCCTCATGGGGAAAATATCCCTGAAAAGGACACATTAATAATCCAAATAAATCTCCACTGTCCTGAGGAGATAAGATATGAAGAAATGAGAAGGCTGAATATGGATTATACAAGAGACATCAAGTACACAAAAGACTATGTAGGAAGGAAGTTACCTACTATTCTTCATTTGAATGCAATTTTAGACATTGATGTAGTAATTTCCTAGAGTAAATACTGCAAGGTTGATTAGAGTTACTATATCTTCCAAAAGCACCTCCCTTAAGTCTCAAAACATAGATTGCATTATAAAACCAGTTGAGAGGGCGATAGATAAAGTAATTCTACAGTTTCCTTTGCTTTTCAACCCTGCTGGGGAGTCCTCAGCCAAAACAAAGAGACTTTACATTCAATGCTAAATATAAAATATTTTAGAGATCAAATTTGTTTCCGGAAGGTTAAAAAGTACAGCCTTGAGTGAAATATATATTCCTTTGGAATAGTCATTGATTTTGTTTATTGGGTTATTGTTTTTCACTTCGATGGTATATAGAGGAAGAGAATTAAGTCTCATTAGGTCTGTATTCAGTTACATATTCTACTACATATTCATCAGGGCATGCAGCTGCTTATCTGTCTAGTCCACTGTGGGCACCAGAATCTTGACTCTAATTTTATAAGATGGTTTTCATTCATCCCATCACAAAACATGTAGGGCATTTTAAATGGGGAATATATAGGAAGACAAAAGAAAGACAATAAAAATGATATTTAATTTACACATATATAACAAACTCTAAAGGAATTCAATAGCTTTTGATATTTATTTGCAGTTCTGATTACTGTTGAGCTGATGATAATCTTTGAGCAATGTGATAATGGGCTAATGTTAATCTTCTCTGGGTTCTTTGGGTGTACTCTGATGTCTGCTTCTTTTATTGGTTTCAAAGTCTTATTTTGTTCTTTCTTTGCTCCTGAAACAGCCTTTAGCAACTGATTTCCACAGAAGCTATATTTTACTCCCCTTACCTCTGCTCAATGCTAGCTTTCTGTTTTGTATATTGTCAAAAACAATTGTGAGATCTTGCAAGGCTTTACTCTCTACCTGAGACCTGGGGCTGTGATCTCTGTCACCTGCATTTGATGTGTGAGATCTGTATTATCCCGGGTGCTGTTGAGCTAGGAAGGACATTTCAAAACCTCTTCTATGGAAAAAAACATTTTCTGCCTAGAGGCTTTATAGAAAATGCGCTGCAATCTGGCCTAAGCCAATGTAATGTGGTCATTCACAAGTATAAGATTCTTCTTGGTTGACACTGGGCAGTCTCCAGTAGTTTAGAAATAGCTGCAAACAATAGGCATCCTCCCATACAGCCTCACTACCAGAGACTAGGTTATGAAAGCAAATTCTGTACATCAACATCTATTAACAAGCATGCACAAAAGTCATCATAAAACATTTTCAGTAATATTGATTAGATTCTAGGCCTCTCTCCACTTCTGTGTTCTGATACCACCTCACATCATTAGAGACAGATGTGACATCATTCTAGAGGCAGTTTTCACTTAATATTATAGTTGGAGCACATGTCAAATGTCTTAGACAGATGGTTGTGATAATTAATTTAATAGGTCAACTTGACTGGACAATGCAGTACAACGATATTTGGTCAAACATTATTCTGGATGTTTCTGTGATAGTGATTTTGGATGTGTTTAACATTTACATCAATAGACTGAGTAAAGCAGATTGTACCCCTGAGTGTAGGTGGGCATCATCCATTCAGTTGAAGGCTGAATACAACAAAAGGCTGATCTTCCCTTGAATAACAGGTAATTCTTCCTACCTGACTGCTTTTGGACTGGAATATTGGTTGTCCTGCCTTAAGACTTGAACAGAAACATCAAAACATCAGCCCTTCCTGGGTCTCAAGCCTGCTGACTGTAGATTTTGGGATTTGTCGTCTCTGTAATCATCGCATGAGTCAATTCCTTATGGTAATTCTCTTTCTTTGCCCCCCACTCCACTTTCTCCCTCTTAGTACACACAAACACATATGCTATTGATTCTGTTTCTCTGGAGGACCATGACTAATACTGTGGTAAAATAAATAATAGGTTTAATTTCAGAAGTCTAAGCCTAAAACAGTGTTCTGTAAGATTGAGCATATTGGGTTTGCTGATTATGATTCTTATTCTCTATTTTTACGAAGGTGTTGGAGTAGGATATGTTGCCAGGAACAATAACTCTCCTCTGCACTCATCTGAAACAGCACCCAGTTCAATGATGAAAAACTACTTTATCATCCAGTATGTTCATTTTAAGAGCTCTGATGCTGTTTGGAGATTAAGATAGCTAAAGCCTCTGACCTGGAGACTCACAGGGTTACAGGTTGGCATATTGTCAGTCATGGAATTTGGAAAGTTCCTAAGTTATAGATTTAAAGTAACACACATATATATTGGCCTGAGGTATTTTAAAATCAAGTGCAGAGAACACAACAAAACAGCTTCCTTGCCCCCAAGTACATGGACAGCAAAACCCTTCCTGCATACGCCAGTGGCTTTTCCTCAGCAGCAGTAGCCTGAGACCTTCCTCTTTTATTCCATGCCCTTTATTATGGGGTTAGCCAACCAATATGGTATTTGATACTTTATATAAGACCAAGTCTTCAGATTCAGCCTATTATCAATACTTTTAGGAGCATCTAGTGACAGGTGTCTTACTGTGACACACTCTTATAGTCTTGAATTCAGAATCTGCAGCTCACAAGCTTTCCTGAAGACATACCATTTCATGCCCAAGAATAAATGCATCTTGCAACTTTTCATCGAAGCAATTTTCTTGGCTTCTGAGTTATTTTGAATATGTAAATTTACAGACAAAAAACAGACATTCACTTTATATAATCCCAGCCTCTCATTTGGATAGCTCTTTCCTTAAAATGTGTGCATGTCCTAAATAATCTCCTTCATA
>NW_012108241.1:79015-91418 GCF_000951045.1 Mandrillus leucophaeus
AATGTAATGTGGTCATTCACAAGTATAAGATTCTTCTTGGTTGACACTGGGCAGTCTCCAGTAGTTTAGAAATAGCTGCAAACAATAGGCATCCTCCCATACAGCCTCACTACCAGAGACTAGGTTATGAAAGCAAATTCTGTACATCAACATCTATTAACAAGCATGCACAAAAGTCATCATAAAACATTTTCAGTAATATTGATTAGATTCTAGGCCTCTCTCCACTTCTGTGTTCTGATACCACCTCACATCATTAGAGACAGATGTGACATCATTCTAGAGGCAGTTTTCACTTAATATTATAGTTGGAGCACATGTCAAATGTCTTAGACAGATGGTTGTGATAATTAATTTAATAGGTCAACTTGACTGGACAATGCAGTACAACGATATTTGGTCAAACATTATTCTGGATGTTTCTGTGATAGTGATTTTGGATGTGTTTAACATTTACATCAATAGACTGAGTAAAGCAGATTGTACCCCTGAGTGTAGGTGGGCATCATCCATTCAGTTGAAGGCTGAATACAACAAAAGGCTGATCTTCCCTTGAATAACAGGTAATTCTTCCTACCTGACTGCTTTTGGACTGGAATATTGGTTGTCCTGCCTTAAGACTTGAACAGAAACATCAAAACATCAGCCCTTCCTGGGTCTCAAGCCTGCTGACTGTAGATTTTGGGATTTGTCGTCTCTGTAATCATCGCATGAGTCAATTCCTTATGGTAATTCTCTTTCTTTGCCCCCCACTCCACTTTCTCCCTCTTAGTACACACAAACACATATGCTATTGATTCTGTTTCTCTGGAGGACCATGACTAATACTGTGGTAAAATAAATAATAGGTTTAATTTCAGAAGTCTAAGCCTAAAACAGTGTTCTGTAAGATTGAGCATATTGGGTTTGCTGATTATGATTCTTATTCTCTATTTTTACGAAGGTGTTGGAGTAGGATATGTTGCCAGGAACAATAACTCTCCTCTGCACTCATCTGAAACAGCACCCAGTTCAATGATGAAAAACTACTTTATCATCCAGTATGTTCATTTTAAGAGCTCTGATGCTGTTTGGAGATTAAGATAGCTAAAGCCTCTGACCTGGAGACTCACAGGGTTACAGGTTGGCATATTGTCAGTCATGGAATTTGGAAAGTTCCTAAGTTATAGATTTAAAGTAACACACATATATATTGGCCTGAGGTATTTTAAAATCAAGTGCAGAGAACACAACAAAACAGCTTCCTTGCCCCCAAGTACATGGACAGCAAAACCCTTCCTGCATACGCCAGTGGCTTTTCCTCAGCAGCAGTAGCCTGAGACCTTCCTCTTTTATTCCATGTCCTTTATTATGGGGTTAGCCAACCAATATGGTATTTGATACTTTATATAAGACCAAGTCTTCAGATTCAGCCTATTATCAATACTTTTAGGAGCATCTAGTGACAGGTGTCTTACTGTGACACACTCTTATAGTCTTGAATTCAGAATCTGCAGCTCACAAGCTTTCCTGAAGACATACCATTTCATGCCCAAGAATAAATGCATCTTGCAACTTTTCATCGAAGCAATTTTCTTGGCTTCTGAGTTATTTTGAATATGTAAATTTACAGACAAAAAACAGACATTCACTTTATATAATCCCAGCCTCTCATTTGGATAGCTCTTTCCTTAAAATGTGTGCATGTCCTAAATAATCTCCTTCATAATTATGCCTATTCTTTTGAGGAAGAAAAAAATACACTTTTCAGTCTTTGCATCATTTAAAAAATATTACAGAGCATGGGGCCTGTGCTCATTCCTCCTGTGAAGCCATGGCATAGAGATGAGATCTTCCAGGGACCAAAAGCTCATCCCTTTCAGTAACAGGTTTCGTATTTGAAATAGCTATGGCCGGTCACCTTCAGTGAGAAGCTTGACCCCATCAAGGCCCTTAATTGGATTATCACTAACCGTTCCCTAACTGTTCTGGTCTTCAGCTTGAAATGTAGCAACATATTTAAATTCCAAATAGGTGAAAAATATGTTTTAAGCCAAAAACTATATCCCAATAAGGTATGTCCTCTATCTATTTGGTACTCCACACAGGAGAGCAACAAATTAAGGGGACTTCCAAGTCTAATATGGGTGTGCTTCCAAGGAGACAATAAGTTTCCTCCTCCTACCTCCTAAAGTCATGCCGGGCTTTCAAGAGACCTGCAGTCCCATGTTGAGCTTTAAGAGTATAATAAAAATATGCTTCTTAATTAATCTCATAGCTTATTATTTGGGCTAAAATTTGGGCTATTTCACCCAGAGTCAATCTGAAGTGAAACCATTGGGAATCTCATTCTCAGGTTCAGTCAATCAATATGCAAATAATAGATTTCATAACTTCCTCATAATAGGCCAATTAGCTAAAAGCAATAGGCAAGTCAGATGCTTGACTGAATTACCCTGTTATTTTTATATTTGATTGAACTTAGCAGCCTGCTTAGTTAAAAGAAGTAACCTGAATATAATAAACTAAATGGGACGACCCCTTGTAGTATGGTAGAATACACTACTAAGTCTCTAGGGCCTAATTGGATAGATTGCTATAGCAATTTCTAAATTTGATGAGGCAACCAGTGGGAGAGGAAGCATAGTGATTTTATTATTAATTTTGTTCTTGCAACTTTTTCCTCTCAAGAGTGATTTTGAAAGCCCCTGACAAATCTAGAGACCACCAAGGGCTGTGAAAACCAGAGAGTTCTGTTTCTGCAAGTTTTAGTTTTGCTCAATGGGCTTGAACACCTGGAGGGCACAGGAAGGAAAGGTCTCTAGCTTCAGACTGATTTCAGGGTCTCCAGCCAAAAAGCATCTTACTACATGATTTCTGGACAGGAAAGAAGAGAACATAGCAGAAGCTCACGTGGGTAGCAGGGAAAAAGTCAGAAGCAGAAGACAGAACGCAATGGCCCTGGGAAGCTTAGCATCACCCGAGTCACCCCAAAAGAGATGAGGCTGAGCTGGTCCAAACAGATAGAGCTCCTGCTCTGGCAGGCAGGAACAGCAGGGTGAATTGTCTGTTTAATAATCAGATCAGTAGCTGCCTGTGAACTGTGATAAGGAAGCACAAATAGGACTGGGTTAAAGGGGAGAATAATGCACCGTGTCTTCAACTGACAAGTTCTAATTGTCCTGTAGGACTGAGAAAGGATCAGCTTTATAAGGAATACACTTCTAAAAATATCAAGCAGAAACCTCAGGCTGCTTAGAAATCTATGTGCCCTTTCATTTAAAGGAGCTCTCAGCCTTGCAGTGTTAGGGCTGGAATTAAAGAGACTGAGGAGGAGGAGCTAAACAAATAGGCATGTGAAAGGCTAAATTTCCAGGTTAGCATTTAGGAAGCCATAGTTAAAACTTTTCATTTTTCATTTTTTTTTTTTTTTTTTTTAGCAGTATGGTCATTATTAAGAGAGAGTTCTGGAGTCATATAGCATAGGCTCCAATTCTAGCTCTGTCACCCGCTGTGTGACCCCAAGTAACTTACTTAACTTTCTCTGCCTTTATTGACTCATCCCATTAAAGGAGGGCATTGGTGGTGTTGCTCATCATAAAACAGACACTGGGCATAAAAAGCTTATGCCTGTGCTTGACACGCAGTGAGTGATCCACCCATTTTCACTATGATTTTTCATGGCTCCTACACCCTGATATGTACCTGCGCTGAATGAAAAGACTTTAGAATTCTGTGCTTCCTCTTGACAATGACAATTTGTGTGACGGTTTGGTCCCTTTATGTGCTCCTTTTTAAATAAGAGATTGAGTGGTGATGACAGGGAGGAAGATAACAAAGAGACCTCCGGGGAATGTAGAACATGCAGAAGTTGACTTGGAAGATAGTGACAGGCTCCCACACAGACAGGACTGGGGAATATTGCTGTTTTTGTCTTCTTTTCTTTCCATATTTAACTGAAGCAATAAAATATTCTTAACGTCCACTCTTGGCATTTTCACAGCTTGCTTTTACCTACTTCCAGGTGTCACAACAGGATGACTTCGTAGTGCTAAGTTATTTCCAGAAATATGTTGGAAAATAACTTTTAAGGCAAAGAGGCCAAGCAGCTCACACTGCTGAACTATTACAGGTATTGTGAGGAGTCAAAATCGTTTGCTAAGTTAATGAAGTAACAGACTTCCATCTACAGTTTACATCACCTTGTCAGTTCAATTTACTTTCTTGCCCATTTCCCTTCAGAATGCAAGGGTGTCAGAACCAAGTTTCTTTTGGTTGAGGCACCTATTTTATGTTCATTTACTTACTGTGTGGCATTTTTATGTCAGGAAAACCACATTTGCTGTCACGAAATGACCCTAAAGTAATAAACCATATATTATGTTTAAAACCTGATAGAGAATTTTGAAGTTACAAACAAGTAATAAAATAATTTGCAGGCAATGTTATTTCCCCACCAGATTTACCTAAAGAAACTACTCTATGGCAAGATCCATTTATTACACAAATCATCGTAAAGATGGTGAATGGCTATTCCAATTTTCATTTACTTTACTTTCAGATTTGGAGAGAACTAGAGGTGGACATTACAGGGGGAAATCAAGATCACTGAAGAATTAGATAAATAATTTTAATCAACAAGCACTTTCAAGGGCTTGCATCATGTCTAATAGAGGTGTATAGAGGGGAAAACTTGCTTTAAAGTTGGTATGGAATTAAATTTTTATTTTTATTTTTATTTTATTTTTGAAACAGAGTCTCACTCAGTCACCCAGGCTGGAGTACAGTAGTCCAATTTTGGCTTACTGCAACCTCCACCTCCTGGCTTCAAGTGATTCTCCTGCCTCAGCCTCTTGAGTAGCTGGAACTACAGGCATCCTCTAATATGCTCAGCTAATTTTTATATTTTTAGCATAAAATATGTTTCACTATGTTGACCAGGATGGTCTCAAACACCCGACTCTGAGGACCTGCCAGCCTCAGGCTCCCAAAGTGCTCGGATTACAGGCATGGGCCACCATGCCCGTCCTGGAATAACATTTTTAAATTCATACATATGCACAAACATTAGTATTTTATACCAGTAAGTAGCATATCATGCTATGAAAATCACTGGGATCAAATGTGTACAAAGAGGGCTTTTTCTTTTCTTTACTTTTCCTTTTTTGCCAATAAGATGTGTTCTTGTCATTTTGTAACAAAAGTTCTCTTTAAAGAACACTGTTCAGTATCACAGAAACACACACACACACACACACACACACACACATATACATATATATAGTCCTTAGTCCTTAGTCATTGTGTTTACCTGTTAAATTGCTAAAATGTCTCTTTTTTGTATTTTCCAAAATTTCAGTAACTCAAGCATTTGGGGTGATGAGAGAAATAATAAATAGTAACTATTTTTTAGCAGTTGTGATATGTATCTTAAAATGCATTGAATAAAAATACAGATTAAAGAAAAGAAATGACAGATGGAGAAAAAATAAGAGAAGGGGGAAAAGCAAAGGGCAAAGCTAGAAGAAGGAAAGTAATGGGATGTTGAAGAAAAAGTCAGATATTAGGGAAAGGAACAAAGAAAGGAAGAACAAGGAGACATGATCTCTCAATTATCTATGAGCAAGAGGTAAAGAAATAGCTTTCTCAGGTAAGAATATCTTCGTTAGAGAATCAGAGAAAAAGAAGAGAATAAAATTATTACTACTTCTCTCATGATTGAGGGGATAATGAGAAAATGAAATCCTGCCAACCTCCAACCAAAAGTGCAGGAAGCAGTCATGAAAATCGTTTTTGAAAAATCATCATCTCTTACAAACCACCTCCTAAAATATAGATACTTTACCTCCCTTTTATTTACGTATTTATTTTTCCCTGTAGCCATGTAGCTCTTGGGGATTGAATTTGCCTGACTGCCTGTAAATGTAAACAAATTGAGGGTTTAGAGCCCAGTCACACAATAAGATATCCAAAGGCAGATACTTGTAAGCACTGGTCCTGTGGCTGAAAAATTTCTGAGTCCAGGATTCTGTGACTCTCTTGGCTTTTCATTAATGGTCTTAATGGCTGCTCCATCACCAGCTTTCATACTCACAACAGATAGGAGTAAAGGAGACGGTGAAAAGTAAAAGGGTACGAACCTGCTGAGTCCACCTCCTTTAAAGGAGTTTTTCAGAACGCTCTGTCAGCTACCCTCTGATTGTATCTACTTGGCCAGAATTGCAAAAACTTGGTCATCACCGTTTCACAGATACCAGTGAATGTAATTTTGTTTGCTTGTTTGTTTTTATTAGAGCCCTTTGCTGCTGCCCACAAAATTAGGATGTCACTAAAAAAGTATACCAGGTTGGCAGTTTTTTTTGGATTGCATAAATTGAATTTAAAAGTTACAATAATAGATGAAACTGGTCTTACTATTGCTTTGCTGATGATATACAAGTATTACATTTTTCAACTAATATACCTTACAAAGAAAAAGGCAGAAAGTCTGAAGATGGCAAGTCAGAAAGATGGCAAAAAAGAAAGTCCTGTACCATCCTTTCCCCTCCCCATTAAGAAACCAAATCAACAATAATTCATCTGCAAATTTCTCCTCTAAGAATTTAGAAAATGGTTAAAAGTCTTCTGCACCTTGGGTAAATGCGAAATCAGATATGTAGAAACTGATAGGGAGCTCAAGACACCCTCTTGCAAGAATTCCTATTCCTGCCCATGCCGTATGATTGAAAGGAAACCATCAGCTCCTAGCTTCTCCCTGCAGAGGGAAAGAGTTGGACCATGCATCCAATGCCACAGCTTTTCTGCAGGCTACCCACTAAAATGGCTTCTGCTTTGCCTGTTTCAGAGGGCTGATAAGAACCAGAATACTTTAGACATCAATGGGTCAGTGAGAACAAGACAGTGGTTTGATTGAGCATGCAACTGGTTGCCACAGCCCCATCCCCCAACTTAGCACAGAAGGAACAGGCAAAATATCCAAGATCTCAGATTTTTCCTGGAGAAAAGGTTTGGACAGAGCATCTAGTTATTCAACTTTTCGGTGGGCTACTCTGGTAGCTGGATTCAGTCTCACTTGTCTCAAAGCTCTGGGTAGGACAAGCATAATCTGGACACTTAGGGGTTGCTAAGAACAAAGAAAGCAATTGAACCAGCACAAAGGTTTGAGAGATCCCAAGAATCAACCAGCCTGACTAGTGAGAGTCTTCTCCTGATGAGAACAGTCTTCATAGATTGGGAGAAATGGCTGTTTTTCTAATGTGCCAACACCAACACAGAGAGCAGAAGAAAACAAAGAAATGAATAAATATGTTCCAATAACATCTACAAGATAATTATCTGGAAACCACCACTAATTAAGTGGAGATATGTGATTTATCTGACAGAGAATTCAAAATAGCGTCATAAAGATGTCCACTGAGGTCAGGAGAGCAATGCATGAACAAAATGAGAATTTAAACAAAGATATAAAAATATAATAAAGTACCAAACAAAAACGGTAGGGCTGAAGATTATTGAACTGAAAAATTCAACAGAGAAGGTTTTTTTTTTAATTTTTTCTCACCATTTTGTCTCTTAGTGCACATGCACAGAATGTTTATTCTTCCTGGCATTTGTATCCAATTAACACTTCTTTTTTTTTAATTTTAAGTTATGGGGTATGTGTGGAGCAATGCAGGATTGTTACATAGGTAAATGTGTGCCATGGTGATTTGCTGCACCTATCAACCATCACCTAGGTATTAAGACCAGCATGCATTAGCTATTTTTCCTGATGCTCTCCCTCCCCAAACTACCCTGTGCTTGACAGGCTCCAGTGTGTGTTGTTCCCCTCTCTGTGTCTATGTGTTTCACCATTCAGCTCTCACTTATAAGTGAGAACATATGGAGTTTGGTTTTCTGTTCCTGCATTAGTTTGCGAGGATAATGGCTTCCAGCTCCATCCTTATCCCTGCAAAAGACATGATCTTGTTTCTTTTCTTGGTTGCATAGCATTCCATGGTGTATATGTACCACATTTTCTTTATCCAGTCAATCATTGATTAGGTTGACTCAATGTCTTGGCTATTGTGAATAGCACTGCAATGAACATACATGTGCATGTAAGTTTATAGTAGAATGACTTATCTTCTTTTGGGTGTATACCCAGTAATGGGATTGCTGGGTCAAACAGTATTTCTGGTTCTAGATATTTGATGAATTTCCACACTGTCTTCCACAATGGTTGAACTAACTTATGTTCCCACCAACAGTGTAAAACCATTTCTATTTCTCCACAACCTTGCCAGCATCTGTCATTTTTTGACTTTTTAATAATGGCCATTCTGACTAGAGTGAGATGGTATCTCACTGTGGTTTTGATTTCCATTTCTCTAACGATCAGTGATGTTGAGCTTTTTTTCATATGTTTGTTGGCCGCATAAATGTCTTCTTTTGAGAAGTGTCTGTTCATGCTCTTTGCCCACTTTTTACTGGGATTGGTTTTTTTTTTTTTTCTTTTTTTTTTGTAAATTTGTTTAAGTTCCTTATAGACTCTGGATTTTCGACTTTTGTCAGATAAATAGATAGCAAAAGTTTTCTCCCATTCTGTAGGTTGTCTTTTTGCTCTCATGATAGTTTCTTTTGCTATGCAGAAGCTCTTTAGTTTAATTAGATCCCAGTGGTCAATTTTTGCTTTTGTTGCAATGCTTTTGGCATTTTCATCATGAAATCTTTGCCCGTGCCTATGTCCTGAGTGCTATTGCCTAGATATTCTTCTAAGGTTTTTATTTATTTACTTTTATTATTTTATTTTATTTTTTTATTTTCATAGGTTATTGGGGAACAGGTGGTATTTTTTATGTGAGTAAGTTCTTTAGTGGTGGTTTGTGAGATTTTGGTGCACCCATCACCTGAGAAGTATACACTGAACTCTATTTGTAGTCTTTTATCCCTCACTCCCTTCCTACCCTTTCCCTCTGAGTCCCCAAAGTCTATCGTGTCATTCTTATGCCTTTGCGTCCTCATAGCTTAGGTCTCACTTATGAGTGAGTGCATACAATGTTTGGTTTTCTATTCCTGAGTTACTTTACTTAGAATAATAGTCTCCAATCACATCCAGCTTGCTGCGAATGCCATTGCTTCATTCTTTTTTATGGCTGATTATTATTCCATCATATATATATACCACAGTTTCATTATTCACTCATTGATTGATGGACATTTGGGTTGGTTCCATGTGTTTTCAGTTGTGAATTGTGCTGCTATAAACATGCATGTGCGAGTATCTTTTCCAGTTTCTCAGGCCTTGGCAGGGGAAAACAGCCTACTGGAGCCACAGAGATGGCAGCCATCCCTCCCCCAGGAGCTCATTCATCTTAGGCAGTTTCAAGCCTGCTGCCACTGGCTGGTGGGAATTCCAAGCCTGTGGGTTTTAGCTAGTGAGTATCTGTGGAAGTGGGGCCCACTGGACAATGCTGCTTGGCTCCATGTCTTTAGCCCCCTTCCTATGGGAGTGGACAGATTTCCTGCCTCACTGGAATTCTCACTAAAGGAATTTAAGAGCAGGCTAGATCAAGCAGAAGAAAGAATCAGTAAACTCAAAGGTGGGTCATTGGAAATTATTCAATCAGAGAAGCAAAAAGAAAAAAAATAAATAAGAGTGGAGAAAAATTAACGTATGTCATCAGTTGGACTGGTGTGTGCACTATGGAAATCATGGAATTAGGAGAAAAAGAGAAAGGACCAGAAAGTTAATCAACAAAATAGTGGCTAAAAATGTCCCAAATCTGGGAATGGAAATGAATATCCAGAACCAGGAAGTCCAAGGATTCCTAACAAGGTAATAACCCAAATAAATTTACACCTAAACACACTGTAATCAAATGGTGAAAAGTCAAAGACAAATAATTTTGAAATCAGTAAGAGAAAAGCAACTTGCTGTGCACAAGGGAACTTTTATGAGATGAGACCATCAGTCGATTTTTCAGCAGAAACTTGCAGGCCAAAAGGTAGTAGGATCATATGCTCAAAGTGTTGAAGAGAAGAAAAATCTGCCAACCAAGAAAACAATATCTGGCAAAACTTTCCTTCAGAAATGAAAGACTTTCTCAGACAAACAAAAACTGAGAGTGTTCATAACCACCAGATTTGCCTTACAAGAAATGTTAAAGAGAGTTCTTCCAGTTGAAACAAAAGGATGCTAAGCAGGAGCACAATAAAATAAAAAATTATAAAACTCATTGGTAAAGATAAATTTATAGACAAATACAGAATACTTCTTGATTGTAACTTTTATCCTAGAAGAAAAGTTTTAAAGGTATTATAAATGAATGTAATTTTAAAATATGTTAAGGGTACACAATATGAATAGATGTAAATTGTGACATTAATAACATAAAGTGTGTGTGTCCAGGATATAAAGTGTAATCTTTGTATGCGATTTAGCTTAAATTGTTATCAGCTTGCAATAAACATAACTATTGATATGTAATGTAAGTCCCAAGGTAACCACAAAAAGTACTTGTAGAAATTACACAAAAGAAAAAGAGAAGAAAACGAAAGCATAGCGATACAAAAAAAAATTAGTGAAATTCAAAGGAAAACAGCAAGAGGGGAAAAGAACTACAAGAGAAACAAAAACAATTAACAAAATGGTAATAGTAAATCCATCCCTATTAATAATTAATGTAGATATAGATGGATTAAACTCCTCAATCAAAAGACATAGAGTGGCTGGATGGAGTCTTAAAATCCAACTGTATGATGTCTACAAGAAACTTGTTTTCGGTTGAAGGACACACATAAGCTGAATTAGAAGGGCTGGAAAAGGCTATTACATGTGAATAGTAACAAAAATAATGCAGAAGTGGCTATGCATATACCAGGCAAAATACACTTAAATAAAATATTTTGCCACAAGAAATAAAGAAAAACAATATCTACCTATCTATCTACCTATCTATCTATCTATCTGTCTATCTATAATAAAAGAGTTAATTCACCAAGAAGATATAACAATTCTAAATATATGCGTCCAACAGCAGAACACGTGAGTCTATAAAGCAAAATTGATAGAATTGATAGAGAAATATAAGCCAATATGATAATGGTAGGAGGTTTCACTGCCCCACTTTTAATAATGGATTAAATGATCAGATAGAAAATTGAAAAGAAGCAGTAGACTTAAACAACATGAAGTACTAAATGGACCTAACAGACCTATACAGAAAGTTTCACTCAACAGTAGTAGAATATACATTCCTCCATAAGTGCGCACAGAGCACTCTCCAGTATGGATCACATGTTAGTTCATAAAACAACACTTTATAAAATTAAGAAGATTTAAATCATACCATGTATATATTTTTTTTGACTACAATGGAATGAAATTAGAAATCAATAGTAGGGGAAAGCTTAAACATTTCCAAATATGTGGAGAATAAACAACGCACAATGAACAACCAATAACTCTAAAAAGAAATCAAAGGAAAATCAGAAAATATCTTGATACAAACAAAAATGAAAACACAACACACCAAAACTTATGAGATGCAGGAAAAGAAATAAGGACTGAGAAGGAAGTTTAATGTGAAAAATGCCTACATTAAAAAAAAGAAAGATCTCAAGTAAGCAACCCAACTTTACAGTGCAAGGAACTAGAAAAAGAATAACCCAAAGACAAGGGTAGCAAAAGGAAGAAAATAATGAAATTTAGACCCGAATTAAACAAAATAGAGAATAGAAAAACAATAAAAAGTCCAATAAAACTAAGGGTTGGTGTTTTGAAAAGATCAACAAAATCTACAAATCTTTAGCTAGACTAACCAAGAAAAAAAGAGAGAAAAACTTGAATAAAATAAAACAAAAATGTAAGCAGAGACTTTAAAACTGATGCCATGGAAATGAAAAGGGTCACAAGTGATTACTGTAAGTAATTTTCCACTAACAAACTGGATAATCTAGAAAAAATGGATATATTCCTAGAAACATATAACTACCAAGGCTAAATTACACATAAACAGAAAGTCTGAGCAGACCTATAACTGACCTGGAGATTGATTCAGTAATCCAAAACCTCCACAAAAGCCCAGGACCAGATAGCTTTAAAGAATTAATGTTGATAATTCTCAAACTCTTTCAAAATACTGAAACAGAGAAACTTCAAAACTCACTTATGAGGCCAGCATTATCCTAATATCCAAGCCAAACCAAGATGTTACAAGAAAAAAATTACAGACCAATATCCCTGATAAACAGGTGCATAAAACCTGAAAAAAAAAAAAATTACTAGCAAGCTGAATCCAACAGTGCATTAAAAGGGCCATACACCATGAACAAGTTGGAGTGTTCCTGGGTCACAACATCCAAACATCAATTAATGTGAGATATTCCATTAACAGAATACAGAATACAAATCACATGATTGTTTGAATAGATGCCAAAAAAA
>NW_012108241.1:92618-93980 GCF_000951045.1 Mandrillus leucophaeus
AAAAAAAAAAAAAAAAGAAAAGAAAAAAGCATTGTTAAAAAAAAAACCCTATGGAATCGGATAATTTGCAAAGCATATATCAAATAAGGGAATAATTTGTAAAATAAATTTTAAAACTCCTACAATTCAATAGCAAAAATACCCTTAAAATTCATGTTTAAAATGGCTAAAGACTTGAACAGATCTCTTCTCAAAGAAGACATACAAATGGCCAACAAGTATATAAATAGATGCTCAATGTCACTAATCATTAAAGAATGAGGATCAAAACTAAAATGTGACATACCTAACACCTGTTAGTATAGCTAATATCAAAAAAAAAAAAAAAGAAGAATTGTTAGACAACATGTGAAGAAGTAGAAACTTGTGTACACTGTTAGTGGAAATGCATAATGATACAGCTTCTGATGAAACAGTATAGAGGTTCCTCAAAAAAATAAAAAATAAAAGCATTGTAAGGGGCATTACTAATCAACAGGTGAAAGTCTCAGTCACTCAATATTAATAACTGCTAGATAGCTACTATACCACAATGTACTTATAGTTAACAATATTGTATTGTATACTTAAAATTTTGTTAAGAAGGTAGATTTCATGTTGTGTTATCACAATAAAATTAAAATTTAAAAATTCATCCCAAAATATAGCTAAATGTTTACTAATGGCTGCGTTTTGTTTTATTTTAATAGACTCAAAACAATCACTGGGGAAAGCTGTAAAGTTGACTTAAACACATATAAATGAATAAACTACATGAATAAAAACGACTTGAACAAAATTAGGAGAATCACTGTACTAATGGCATGTATGTCCACAAATCTCTGGAAATACTTAACAATCATTTGTAAACAGAATTCCTTATTTTTAAATATAAAACAATAATGTCTGATGGTTTATAAACGGCTACTATGATTGTATAAATTAAGGTTACTTCGGTTGCATAAAGGAGAAAACTCAAAATAACCATGAGACAAAGACACGTAAAAGGTAGGCTGTCAAGGCTCATGTGATGATTTGATGAATTATTCAGTCACCTAACTCCTAGTTTTCTCCTAAAATGTCTTCACTACAAGGTTTCTATTTTCAAGGTTGATTCCTGAACAAATATGACATCTGGTGTTCACGTTATCTCATCTTCAACACAGGCAATAGGAAAGTGGAAGAACCAAAACAGTTTGTGAAACTGAGTCAACACCCCTTCAACCACTTTCCTGGAAACCTCATGCAATACTTCTGCATATGTCTTATTGACATTAAGTATTCACATGCCTATACCTTGCTGAAAAGAAGGCTTGAGAAAGTCGTGGAAGGCTAGTTACATCATCACTCTAAATTAAAACTCTGAGTTGTTTTTTTTTTTTT
>NW_012108241.1:98450-99727 GCF_000951045.1 Mandrillus leucophaeus
GGGTCACAACATCCAAACATCAATTAATGTGAGATATTCCATTAACAGAATACAGAATACAAATCACATGATTGTTTGAATAGATGCCAAAAAAAGTTTCACAAAGTTCCACAACCTTTCATGATAACTCTCAACAAACAAGGAAAGATGAAAATTACCTCAACATAATAAAGGCAGCCCTATATGACAAGCCCACAATTAACATGACAATCAACAGTGAAAAACTGAAAGATTTTCCTCTAAGATCTGGAACAAGGCAAGATGCCCACTTTGTCCATTTTTGTTCAACTTAATACCAGAAGTCTTAGCCACAGCAATTAGGCAAGATTAATAAATAGAAGGCATCCAAACTCAAGAGGATGAGATAAATTGTCTCGCAGATAATGTGATCTTATACATAGGAAACACTAAAGACTCCACCAAAATCTGTTAAAACAAATGAATTCAGTAAAATGGTAGGATACAAAATCAATAAACAAAAATCACTGGGATTTCTATACACTAAGAATGAATTACTGAAAAGAAATTTAGAAAAACGATCCAATTTACAGTAGCACTAAAAAGGAATAAAATACTTTGGATTAAACTTAACTAAGGAGATGAAAGACATATAGTAAAAACTACAAAACACTGATGAAAAAATCAAATAAGGCCCAAACATGTGGAATGACATTCTGTGTTCATAGATTGAAAGACTTAATATTATTAAAATGTTTGTGCAACACATAGTAATCTACAGATTCAAAATACTATCCCTATTAAAATCCCAATTGTATTTTTAATAGAAATAGAAAAACAATTCTAAAATTTATGTGAAACCACAAATGACCCCAAATAGTCAAATCAGTCTTGAGAAAGAAGAACAAAGCTGGCAGCACCACACCTCCTTATTTTAAAATATATTACAAAGCTACAATACTTAAAACAGTATGGTACTTTCATAAAGCTAGGCACATGGAACAATGGAACAGAAAAGAGCCCGGAAAGAAATTCATGCATATATTGCAAACTGGTCAAGAGTGCCAAGTATACACAATGGGGAAAAGATAGTTTCTTCAACAAATGATGTTGGGAAAGCTGGGCATCCACATGCAAAAGAATAAAATTACAGCATTGCCTTATAACATATGCAAAAATCAATTTGAAATGGATTAAAGGCTTAAATATACAAATTAAAACATCAAAACTTCTGGAAGAAACCACAGGAGCAAAGTTACACGACAGTAGTCTTGGCAATCATTTCATGGATATGACACCAAAAGCACAGGCAACAAAAA
>NW_012108241.1:101102-115781 GCF_000951045.1 Mandrillus leucophaeus
TTTTAATGGAGAAATTAGAAAATAAATATTGGATGGTAATTAGAAGTATACGTTAAAGCAAGTTAAAACTGCTTCCAGCACTTACCAGTGTGCTTCTATTAATAGAGAAGTGGTCACCCAGCCAAATTCATGATTAGAAAGAGCAATTTCATGGTGTTTATAACAAAACAATAGCAACAAAGAAAATATGATTTAGTTGCTTACTGTACCATGTGTCTGTTCTTGTGTTTTGCCCATCTTCAGGTTAAACCTAGCATTTGGTAACTTTACCCCATCATCCGAAATATCCAGCTTTGAAAGATTTGATGAATAACAAAATGTCCATAAAGTTTTATGTCGGGAAGAAGATGATGACCAATTTACACACCATGAAATCTTCCTGCATGGGTTTTCTCCCTCTGGTAGCCGCATCTGTCCACTCTCTTCTGGTCTTCTCTGGCCTTCTGGCTAACCCCTCACTCAGACTCACAAGGCTTTCATATCTCATCAGCTGCAACACCAATAGTAAGCTCAGAGATGGGCCAAATGAACATCACATATCTCCCTTAATTAATCTCAAACATATTGACCAACTATTAAATACTTGCTATTAGACATGACAGGGTCTAGATTCTCAGCAGAGTGTAAATGCTTATAAAGCCTTGTTGTGGGCTCTAGGAGTTTGAACATCAGTGTAACAGCATGTGAATACCAAGAGGACAAAGACTTGTCCTGCTTGGTGAACAGTGCCTGCTTGTGACCACCAGTGAGAAAATTCATGAGCAAATCTCACCTTTATTTCTGATGGGACCCAACATAACTCGTCTGCTGCTAAGTGTTTGCTCTTCGGTAGCTTCTTTGAACAAATGCAATTCTATAGGCTTTCGTGCTCACGTTTTCCCAGCTTTTTTTGTAATGAACATTAGAAACAGAAATTTGCAATAGCAGCATTGTGTGCCCCCCACAGAGCTAATGGAAATAGTTACTATTACCAGACAAAGATTTGTCTGATCAACCACAATGATTCTTCAAATCCTGATATTCAGTGTATTAGGTTCTTAATATTAGGAGATGCTTTCCCAAGAAATGAAAAATAAAACCTTTCTGGGTCAAACCTGCAATAACCAGATTTCTCATTAAGAGCGTGCTAGTAAATGTTTAACAACAGGCTGTTAACACACACACACACAAACAAAACAAAACAAAACAAAACACCAGCCCTAAGTTTACAATTTTTGCCAGCTTCTATGGTGTAAATACTCCCTCCAAGGCTGATTTCAAGCTACCTGGGTGATGGCATTAAGGTGGAGAGAGGAAGAGAATTGCAGAAAGGGCTGTTATCGGTCAGTGAGAGGCAGCTTATCACTGACTCTGAGAATTAGTAACAATGTCTGTGCTTTGTATTCACACTTAATGACATAATTAATCAATGTGTTACTTAAATATGGCAGTGTGGGAAGCACTTAGACTTTTCAGCCAGGTCACAGGAAACCCTGGCCACGCTACTAAATAGCTTCATATTCATGTGATTGTAGGCAACTTCATCCTTTCTAAGCCTCAGTTGCTTTATCTTTTAAATGGAGAGAACATCATGAGATCTGGTAAGTATTTAATGTAATAACATATGAAAATTGCTCTCCATGGAATGAATGTTATGTATATTTTGTTCCCTACATACTAACACTCATTTATTCATTTTCATTCATTTGTTTTACCTGCATTTATTGCTTAATAAATGCAAAATAATTTTTTTTAACTGGCTTTATGTAATATACCTTTTTTGGTTTTCTTAATCATCAAAAGTTACTTATTTTACTTTTTATTTTAATAAGTGTTTTACTTTCCTCTAACTCTAGTATTAAAGTCAATATATCAATACACACCAATTAACACAAGCTAAACAGTTACTGTTCCCTTAGCATCAGTATTTCGGAGAGAGTAGGGAGCGGAGGGGTCCATTCGGCTTAAATAAAACAGTAACTTCTTAGCTCCCGTGAATTACTGTGGGGCGATAAGCAGGCTCAACGTTGCCAGATCTTTCCATTTTTCTGAAGAACGAGGAATCTGATTTTTTGTGTGAAAACATCTAATTTTTAATATCTTACTTTAAAATGCCACAAACCAGTGCTGCATAGACCACATCTGACCTATAGTCTATTCATTTGCACATCTGAATTACTGGATAAGGAGGGTGTGGACAGCAGAAAAGCTGGAAGGAGGAAACTGAGCACGTTGTAGAGACAGGAATGACAAAGGGAGAATCTTCAGCCAGAGTCTGCAATTGCTGGAGAGATAGGCTCTCACAGTAGACAAGTTTGTATCAGGACTGTTGGGAGAAATTGAATGTGGTCTAGAATTCCAAAAATTATGGTTTTTTCTTCTGTTGACAATGGAAAACAATGTTTTCTTACAGAAAGAGATTTAATTAAGTTGCTTGTAGTTGAAGATGAATTCAAGAATGGGGAACAGTATGCCTAGTGTTTTAAGACTTGGTGTCAGGTTGCCTAAGTTTGCATCTGGCTCACCAATTTATAATTTTGTTACTATGGCAAAGTCATTTTATCTCTCCAGGAATCATGATAATAAGATTGTTCTCAGCATTAAGATAATTACTGATTAGGAAGTGCTTAAGTACTGCTTAGCACATAGGAAGAATTCAAAACAATGTGAGCTATTTTAATTAGTGTCAAATAAAGAAAGTGAGTGGCAGAAACACTGGTTAAGAGGTCAATATAAAATGCAGGTGTAGATTGTTCAAGGAAAGATTCAAATGCCTGAAAAAGAAAAGAAGAAAAGGAAGTATAAAATTAAAGACTGAGGGGTATTTTTTGCTTTTTTTGTTTTTGTTTTTGCTTTGTTTTGTTTTGTTTTGTTTTTCACTTGGCTAGTGAGTTACAAGACCTACCTTGACAAAAACAAGAAATTGTAAATGGAGAATCTTGTGATCAGGGGAAGATGAGCCCAGCTTTAGAAATAAGCAGAATTTTAGATAAAAATAAAAGAAATATTCTGTCAGCAGTTGAAGATGGAGGGCAAAAGGTAGATTGCAATTTGAGTATGACGTTTACTGAACAATGAATAATGTACAGCGTCTTATGTTTAATGTTTTGAAGAAAAACAGGTATGAAAAACTCAATCCATGCCCTTCAACAAACAATATGCAGTTTATTTAACACAGAAAATTGGACAAGGACAAAAATGATCATTCCACTAGGTAAGCATTGATAAAATGGTGGCAACAAATACTTTGGGTGTTCACAAAAGAGAAAAATAATGTTGAAGGTGGAGGAGCATGGGAGGCTTTAAAAAAAACCCGGCTTTTTATAGGATCTATAATGATGTGGTGCAGAGTTTACAGGGGACAAAGCAAGCTTGAAACAGACACTCGGGAAAATATAGGGCATATTCATGATCAGGGATCAGGGTACATTGGCTGGAATGTGAAAGTTCTTTTGCTATACACATTGTTGAAGCAGAAAGATTAGTTTGGGGCATGTTAGTGAGGATCTTAAATGTCAGGATGGGCACTTTTCATTTAATGCATATGATGAAGAGTTTGCACTCAGGATTTTAGCAGAGTGTACTAATACAAAGAATCTCTGCTTTGAAGAAATTCCTATGGCCATATCATATAGGACTGAGTAGATGGAGAAGGCAAATAACACTGGGAAATAAGTATGGATGGAAAGAAACTACATGAGGCACAATCTGCACAATTTAGCACCAATTATGTCAATGTGGTAAAGTTGAAGGAGGAGTTTAGGAAAAGTGCCTTTAAGCAAATTGGTAACGTTGGGCAAAGCACCTAATACCCAGATAAAAAATCTGTAATTCAGAAAAGAGACTTAAGCTTAAATTGCAAATTTGATAATCCTCTATAAATCATTATTGAAACCAGAAAGTAAATGAAAATGTCAAAGGGGCACATTCAGAAGAAAAGAAAGCGATTTTGTGTCAGAGCCCTGGGTGTTAGCTACATGGAAGGAGTGAGAGAAAGAGGAAAAGTTAGTGAAGGGGACAGAGAAAAAGAGGTCACTGCAGTAGAAGACATACTGAGAAAGATACAGGAGTGCTGAAAGCAGACAGCCAAAATAATGATTGAGGATGAGTTCCTGAGCTCTTTCACTCCTTTTCCTTCAAAGAAAAAGGAGTCTGTGGAAAAAGTATAAGGCCACACTGTGCTCTGTCCAACTCTGGGGAAAGCCCGACTTCATAGAGCGCAGAATAGAAGCAGCCAGAAAGAATTCAGGCATCTAAAATACTCCAAAACTACAACTGAAAATGCAATTGGATTTCCTGGAAATTCATCTATGCCTAGATCAATTGACCTCTGTATTTTTAGAAGTTGTTGACTTTTAATGGAAATGTCGGGATTTATGTAGACATATCTTAATAATGTAGCTCCAGTGCACTACGAAAACCATTCTGTAGTTCAAAGTTTATCAACCTTAGCACTATTGACACTTTGGACTGAATATTTTGTTGTCAGACTGTCTCATAAATTGTAGAATGTTTCGCAGCACCGCTGACCTCTATTCACTAGGTGCTAATAGTAACCCTTCCCACTTCTGATAGCCAAAAATGTTTATAGTCACAAAATACCCTCTTTCTCTGTATTGGGAACCACTGCTGTAGTTTAAGTAGCCAGAGTAAGGGTTTTTTTTTTTTTTTTCTTCCACAAGAAGAATAATGATATCTAGGCAATGAAGTTCCCAGAGAAATAAAAGTGTAGTTACCAGATTTGTGACATAAAGATGTTACATATACATATATTAAAACATATATATATGTGTGTGTGTGTATATATATATATATGCAAAGAAAAGAGAGAGAGAAAGTTATACGTTCAAGTATCTAACAAGTGGAAGAGGCTGAAGTTATAAAACCCAAGAATAAATTAACCATTATATCTAAGCAGACGTGCCAGAGGGTAGTATTTTCAGTTAGTGGCAAATACAATTAAATAGACAGTCAGTTTGAAGCAAATAAAATTCTCCATATATCTGGTGGCATCTTTACACTGATATAAATTGCAGTGAGAAACAATTTGCATAAGTCACTATTATTCCAGAGAGAGACATATAGACTAAGCAAATCTAATGTGACATGTTATAAACGTCGTCATTATGGTTTTTCATTTCAATTCAAACAGTTCATAGACTTCCTCCCCTGATTGCATTAAACAGGGAATTGGAGCTTCTCCTGTCAGGAAAGACAACAGCTTTGTCATGCAGGGAATTTGTTCACTCAGACTGAGCATTTTCACTTTCCTATGGATAAAACAGTTTTCACGATATGGTATACAAAGCAAATACCTTTGATCAGAAACAGGCTGAAGAAATATCCCAAATTACAGATTAAGACAAAACAAGAGAAGAAAAAACATGTGGTCAGTATCTAAAACAATTTTAGGTAAGTCTGTGCAAAATAATAGTGAATTTTATATTTTTTTCATCTCAGTAAACATTAAAATGCACAATAAAGAGCCACACTGATGGTTCAAAAGGGTCCAAATTCTGATATGCAGAGACTGTAAGGGCTGTCTGTGACCAAATATGACAAATTCTTTTTAATCCCTTAAATACAATAGATCACATAGAGCAGAATTTAACTGTCGGTATGTTTATGTCTCTAAGTCTGTTTCATGAGAAATATTATTTCCCCTTAAGACCATTCCTAAAATAGATATATACTATTATCTGTTAAAGATGAGTTGGCTATGTAATTTTTAAAAATATTTTTATGGTTTTTTAGATTTAATTTTTTGGTGTATATGTTTATGGGGTACATGAGATGTTCTAACACAGACATGCAATGCATAATATCACGTAATGTAAAATGGGATATCCATGCCCTAAAGCATTTATGCTTTGTATTACAAACAATCCAATTATACTCTTTTAGTTATTTTTAAGTGTACAATTAAATTAATATTGACTATACTCATCCTGTTGTGCTATCAAATACTAGGCCATATTTATTCTTTCTAACTATTTTCATACCCATTAACCATCCAGACATCCCCTCTTCCCGCCTACTATGCCTACCAGCTTCTGGTAACCTCCTTTCTACTCTCTACCTCCATAGGTTCAGTTGTTTTGGTTTTTAGATCCCACAAGTGAGTGAGAATATGTGATGATTGTCTTTCTGTGCCTGGCTTATGTCACTTAAGATAATGACCTCCAGTTCCATCCATGTTGTTGCAAATACTGAATATCACTCGTTTTTATGGCTGAATAGTGCTCCATTGTGTATATGTGCCACATTTTCTTTACTCATTCATCTGTTGATGGACACTTAGGTTGCTTCCAAATCTTGCCTGTTGTGAACAGTGCTGAAACAAACATGGGTGTTCAGATATCTCTTCAATATCCTGTTTTTGCGGGGACGGAAGAGGGTTATATACCCAGAGTGGGATTGCTGCATTGTATAGTACCTCTATTTTTAGTCTTTTGAGGAACCTCCATACTGTTCTTCATAGTGGTTGTACTAATTTACTTTTCCACCAACAGTGTATAAGGGTTTCCTTTTTTCCACATCCTCACCAGCATTTGTTATTGCCTGACTTTTGTATAAAAGCCATTTTAACTGGGGTGAGATGATATCTCATTGTAGTTCTGATTTGCATTTCTTTGACGATCAGTGATGTTGAGCACTTTTTTATATTCCTGTTTGTCATTTGTAAGTCTTCTTTTGAGAAACGTCTGTTCAAATCTTCTGCCCATTTTGAATTGGATTATTCATTTTTTTCTGATAGAGTATGAGCTGTTTATATATTCTGGTTTTTAATCCCTTGTCAGATGGGTTGTTTGTAAATATTTTCTCCCATTCTGTGGGTTGTCTCTTCACTTCGTTAATTGTTTCCTTTGCTGTGCAGACCTTTTTAACTTGATGTGATACCCCTTGTCCCTTTTTACTTTGGTTGCCTGTGCTTGTAAGGTACTACTCGATAAATTTTTGCCCAGTAACCTGGAGATTTTCCCCAGGTTTTCTTGTAGTAGTTTCATAGTTTGAGGTCTTACATTTAATTCTTTAATTCATTTTTATTTGATTTTTGTATAAATTGAGAGACAGGATTCAAGTTTTATTCTTCTGCATATAGATATTTAGTTTTCCCAACATGGTTTATTGAAGGCTGTCTTTTCCGCAGTGTATATTCTTGGCAACTTTGTTGAAGTTGAGTTTACTCTAAGAGTGTGGATTTGTTCCTGAGTTCTCTATTCTGTTCCATTGGTCTATGTGTCTGTTTGTATGCCAGGTAACTATAGCTCTGCCACATAGTTTGAAGTCGGGTAATGTGATGCCTCCAGTTTTGTTCTTTTTGCTTAGGATATATTTACTTATTTTGGGTCTTTTGTGGTTCCATATGAAATATAGGATAGTTTTTCTTCCATCTTCATGCACAATGTCATTGGTATGTTAATGGGGATTGCATTAAATCTAAAGATTGCTTTGGGTAGTATGGACATTTTAACAATATTCATTCTTCCAGTCTAGGAACCTGCACTATCTTTCTAATTTTTTGGTATCCTCTTCAATTTCTTTCATCAGTGTTTTATAGTTTTCATTATATAGATCTTTCACTTTTTTCGCTAATTCCTAGGTACTTAATTTTATTTTGTCTATTGTACATGGGATTACTTTTTAAATTTCTTTTTCAGATTGTTCATGGTTGGCATATGGAAATATGAGTGATTTTTGTATGCTGATTTCATATCCTTCAGCTTTACTGAATTTATTGATGAATTCTAACAGGTTTTTTTTGGTGAGAATTTTAGGTTTTTTCAAATATAAGATCATATCATCTGCCAACAAGGATAATTTGACTTCTTTTATTTTCCAAATTGGATTACCTTTATAGTACTGTGTTGCATAACAGTGGTGAAAATGGGCATCTTTGTTGTGTTCCAGATCTCAGAGAAAAGGTTTTCAGCTTTTCCCCATTCAGTATAATACTAGCTGTGGGTCTATCATCTCTAGCCTTTACTATGTTGAGGTATGTTCTTTCTATACCTAGGTTTTTTAGCATTTTTAGCTTGAATGGATGTTGAATTTTATCAAATGCTTTTTCAGCATTAATTGAAATGACCATATGATTATTGTCCTTCATTCTATTGATATGATGTATGACTTTCTAATTATGTAATCAATAAACAATCACAATCAATACAACATAAATAAACAAACCAATAATAAATAAATTTAAAAAATAATAAAACATAATTATAAATTAAATAAATAGATAATAAATAAAACAACAATATTTATTTATATTAATATAGTTATTTAATATTTATTTATAATGTTTATATAAATAATAAAAATAGAAATGTCATATATTTATTGATTATGTTGAAACTTTCTTGCATCCCAGGGAAAATTCCCACTTGGTCATGATGCATGATCTTTTAAATGTATTATTTAATTTGGTTTGCTAATATTTTGTTGAGAATTTTTGTATCAATATTCATTGGGGATATTAGCCCGTAGTTTTCTTTTGGTGATGCGTCTTTGTCTACTTTTGGCATCAGAGCAATAATGGCCTCATAGAATGACTTTGGAAGTATTGCCTCCTCCTCTGCTTTTTAGAATAGTTTGAGTAGAATTTGTATTAGGTCTTCTTAAAATGTTTGATAGAATTCAGCAGTGAAGGCACTGGGTCCTGGGTTTTTCTTTACTAAAAGACTTTTATTCTGATTTCATTATTATTACTTGTCTGCTTACATTTTGGATTGCTTCCTGGTTCAATCTTGGTAGGTTGTATGTGTTTAGGAATTTGTCCATTTCTTCTAAGTTTTCTAATTTATTGGCATACAGTTGCTCATAGTAGCCACTAATAATCCTTTGAATTACTCTGGTATTTGTTCTAATAATCTCCATTTTCATCTGTCATTTTATTTATTTGGATCTTCTCTCTCTCTTTTTTTTTCTTATTTAGTCTGGCTAAAGGTTTGTCTGCTTTATTTAACTTTTCAAAAAAAAATCTTTTGTTTCATTTATCTTCTGTATTGTTCTTTTCACTTCAATTTCATTTACTTCTGTTCTAATATTTTACTTCTTTTCTTTTACTAATTTTGTACTTGGTTTGCTCTTGCTTTTCCAGTTTTTTTTTTTTTTGAGATTCATTATTACATTGTTTATTCAAAGTTTTTCTTCTTTTTTGATATATGCACTTACAGCTGTAAACTTCCCTCTTAGTACTGCTTTTGCCATATTCCATAGGTTTTTATACGTTGTGTTTCTATTGTCATTTATTTCAAGAAATTTTTCAATTTCTTTCTTAATTTCTTCATTGACGCACTGATAATTCAGGAGAATATTGTTTCATTTTTATGTATTTTTATGGTTTCCAAAACTCATCTTCTTATTAATTTTTAGCTTTTCCATCATGGACAGACAAAAAGATTGATATTATTTTAATTTTTTCAATGTTTAACAACTTGATTTGTGACCTGATACATGGTTCATCCTTGAGAATGATCCATGTGCTGAGGAAAATAATGTGTATTCTCTGGCTGTCGGATAAATATTCTGTAAATATCCATTAAATCATTTTGGCTTATAGTGCAGATTAAATCAAATGTTTCTTTGTTGATTTTCTGTCTTGAAGATCTTTCCCATGCTGAAAGTGGGGTGTTGAAGTCTCCAGCTATTATTGTATTGGAGCCTATCCCTCTCTTTAGCTCTATGAATAACTGTTTTATATATTTGGGTGGTTCAGTGTTGAGTGTATACATATTAAAATTGTTATGTGCTGCTTCTGAATTGACCCCTTTATCATTATATAGTGACCTTCTTTGTCTCTTCTTACGGTTTTCTTCTTTAAATTTATTTGGCCTGATATAAGTATAGCAATTCCAACACTTTTTTGGTTTCCATTGGCATGGAATATCTTTTTTCATCTGTATTAGTCAGGATTCTTTAGAGGGACAGAACTAATAGGAGGTGTGTGTGTGTGTGTGTGTGTGTGTGTGTGTGTATGTGTATGTGAGTTTACTAAGGAATATTAAGTCACACAATTAGAAAGGTCCACAACAGGCCATCTACATGCTGAGGAGCAAGGAAGCCAATCTGAGTTCCAAAGCTGAGGAACTTGGATTCCTACGTTCACGGGCAGAAAGCATCCAGCACAGGAGAAAAGATGTAGGTTGGGAAGCTAAGCCAGTCTAGTCTTTTCACATATTTCTGCCTGCTTTACATTCTGCCTATGCTGGGAGCTGATTAGATGGTGCCCACCCAGGTTAAAGGTGAGTCTGCTTTTCCCAGGCCACTGACTCAAATGTTAATCTCCTTTGGCAACACCCTCACAGACACACCCAGGATCAGTATTTTGCATCCTTCAATTCAATCAAGTTGGCACTCTATTAACCATCCATGTTGCTGAACCCATACATGACCTCCATCCCTGCTACCATGACCATTTTGTTCATGGGTTCATTGGGTGATGACAGCAGGTGGTTGGGGAAAAAGGCTGAGTGGTGTCCATAGAACGGGTCATCCTACCCACTTGATTATTAAAATCCTCCTCTACAGAGGTCACCTGTTGGTGAGCACTCATATGGGATACAAATATCTTCACAGTTTTTGACTACTCAGAGAAATCCATCCACATACCTCTTCATCAAACTTTTTTGTCACCAATTTTCTAATCATGTTTCTTCCAAGTCCCTAACCATCCAGCCAAACCATTGGCTACAGTTCGTGAATCAGTATATAATCACACTTCTGGCCATTTTTCCTTCCATGCAAAGGCCACGATCAGGTGCACTGCTTGAAGTCCTGCCCACTGGGAAGATTTCCCTTTACTGCTGTCCTTCAGGGTTATCCTAGAAAGGGTCTGTAGTGCTGCAGCTCTCCACTTTCAGGTGGTGCCTATGTATCGTGCAGAACCATCTGTGAACCAGGCCCTAGTCTTCTCTTCCTCTGTCAACAGATCATAGGGAACTCCCCATGAGACCATCAGTGCAGTCTATGAGAGGGAAGGCAGGGTGGCAGGAGTGGAGACCAAGGGCATTTGAGTCACTTTCTCATGTAGCTTACTTGTGCCTTCAGGACCTGCTCAAGCCTGATCATGTATACACCCCTCCATTTGATGTTGGAATGCTGATGTCCATGACTCACTTTTTGGATAGATGGGTCAGAAAGCACCCAGTTCATGATTGGCAGTTTGGGTCGCATAGTGGCTTGATGATGACCCATAGTCAAACATTCAGTTTCCACCAAAGCCCAGTAACAGGCCAAAAGCTGTGTCTCAAAAAGAGAGTAGTTATCTGTAGAAAATGGTAGGGCCTTGCTCCGAAATTCTAGAGGCCTCCACTGTGATTCATCTATGGGGGCCTGACAGGTTCCAAACAGCATTCCTATCTGCCACTGACACCTCAAGCACCATTGGATTTGCTGGGTCATAGAGCCCAAGTGGCAGAGTAGCTTGCACAGCAGTCTGGACCTGTTTCAGAGCCTTCCTCTCTTCTGGACCCCACTCAAAAACTGGCAGCCTTTAGGGTAACTCGATAAATGGGCTGGAGCAACACACCCAAAGGAGGAAGGTGTTGCCTCCAAAATTCAAATAGGCCCACTAGGCATTACCCCTTTCTTGGTTGTAGGAGGGTCCAAATGCAGCAACTTATCCTTTACCTTTGAAGAAATATCTTGACAGGCCCCACACCACTGAACCCCTAGAAATTTTACTGAGGTAGAAGTTCCTTGAATTTTAGTCATATGTATTTCCCACCCTCTGGCATGCAAATGTCTCAGCAATAAGTCCAGTGTGTTTACTACTTCTTGTTCACTGGATCCAATCAGCATAATGTCATCAATGTAATGGATCAGTGTGATACTGGTGGAAGTAAAAAATGATCAAGGTCTCTTGGAACAACACTGTGACACAAAGCCAGAGAGTTGATATACATTTGAGGTAGGACAGTAAAGGTATATTGCTGGCCTTGCCAGCTGAAGGCAAATTGCTTCTGGTGGTCCTTATGGACAGGAATGGAGAAAAACAAATTTACCAAATCAATAGCTGCATATTAGGTACCAGGAAATGTGTTAATTTGCTCAAGCAGTGAAACCACATCTGGTACAGCACCGGCAGTTTGAGTCACCGCTTGGTTAAGCTTACAATTATCCATTGTCATTTTCCAAGATCCGTCTGTCTTCTGCACAGGCCAAATGGGAGAGTTGAATAGGGATATGGTGGGAATCACCACTCCTGCCCTTTTCAAGTCCTTTATGGTGGCACTAATCTCCACAATCTCTCCATGGAAGCAGTATTGTTTTTGATTTACATTCTTCTAGGTAAAGGCGGCTCTAATGGCTTCCATTTGGCCTTTCCCATCATAATTGCCCTCACCCTGCCAGTCATGAAGCCAATGTGGAGGTTCTGCCAGCTGCTAAATATGTCTATGCCAGTTATGCATTCTGGCACTGGGGAAATGACCACAGGATGAATCCATGGACACACTGGACCCACTGTAAGTCGGACCTGAGCTAAAATTCTATTAATTACCTGACCTTAATAAGCCCCTACTTTAACTGGAGGACCACAAGGATGTTTTGGGTCCCCTGGAATCAAGGTCAGCTCAGAGCCAGTGTCCAGGAGTCACTGAAATGTCTGACTATTTCCCTTTCCCCATTGCACAGTTACCCTGGTAAAAGGCCGTAGGTCTCCTTGGGGAAGAATGGGAGAAATATTAATAGCATAAATTGTCAGTAATGTAGTGGAGTCCTTCCTCAAGGGGACCCAGCCTCTCCTTCATTCAAGGGATTCTGGGTCAGTCAACTGGTTCAAGTCTGGAAATTGATCAGTGGGTGGTGATTCTCTGTTTTTATAATTCAAATTAGTTTTTTGTCTGCTTGACCTGGAAGTTTTCTGCTTATATAAATTAGATAGGAATGCAGTAGGCTTTCTACCAATTTTACTTCCAGGAACACCATAATTAATTAGCCAATGCCAGAACTCTACATATATCAGACTATTCTGATTGCTGCTTTGCCTCTGCTGTCTATTACAGTAGCTACTCTCACCTTGTCTTTGATGGTTGAGTGCTGCCACTTGCTCCCTGCCACCTTATAATCCAATAATTCTCACTAGATTTAAATGTTGTAGTTGAGCGACTGTGGTTCCCACAGTTCGATCTGACAAACAGAGAAGAGCAATTACAGGACTCTTCAAAGATGCAGGTGCTGCCCTCACAAATCTACTTTGCAAGAATTGCTCAAAAGTGTATCTTCTGGACCCTCCCAGCTGGAATGAGTAGATTTAAAGTGACTAACCCACTCCAGCATCCCAATCTCCCTAAGCCTTTGGATCCCTTCTTTTACATTAAACCAAGAGAGATTAGACATTTCGAGCTCACTCACAGTGAGCCATCTATTAACCCATATTTCAGTTAAGCAAGCAAATAAACTATTAGAACCTTTTTCCAACTCCCTGATCTACAACATTAAATGCAGAATCCCTACTTAGTGGGTTCAAACCAATAAATTCAGTCTGATCCAAATCTGTGTTCCTTCCACCATCATCCCACTCCCTTAATATCCATTCTTATGCCTGTTTCCAGATTTCTGCTTATATAAATTAGAAAACTCAAGCAGTTTTTTTTCAAATCTAGTGCACCTCCTTGTGTGTCACACTCTGAACCTCACCTTTAGAGGCCTATCAGCTTTAGTCTAGTTATAGGTCTAGAAGCAAACTGGGGTGCTGGGGGAAGGTCCTGAGGAGAATCAACACTGTCTTGCCTGGTAACTGCCTCAGAGGAGGCCATCACTGTTGCCTCAGGCAGTGTAGGGTTTATTTTCCTAGACAAAGGTGGAAAGACTGATGGCAGCATGGACCAAGAAGGCGATGTTGCCCCTACTGGGAATGGGGAAGTTGTTTCTTCTGGCAAAAAAGGTTCATCAGAGTTTACAAGCTCAATGTCCCCAGCTTCATCAGGGTCCTCCCACACATCCCCATTCCAAGTTGTAGGGTTCCATTCTTTTTCAGTCAATGCACTCACTTTAACAGTAGACACTTGGCGAGGCTGCACATGCACTTTTCATTGCAGATCAGCCACTGGCATGATAAGAGCTTGTGTCTGGTTTTCCACAATTTCAGCTCTTTCTCTACAGGAGATAAGACTCTCACTTAGGCAATCTTAGCAGATGTAAAGTTCAGGATCTGCTTCTGAAGCCGGGAGTTAGAATCCCCGAGTTCTTAATTTTCTTTCATCACTTTGTCCAGTGAACTTAGGAGCAACCAACAAACTTCATTATATTCTTTCGTTCTCCACATATTGTCAAAGGTATTATGTATAGAGTCACTAAACTCCTTGCCTCTCATGACTGGTGAATCAGGAGTGTCAAATGTATTTATTTTGCATAACTCTCTAAGCAGTTCACACTAAGGACTATCAGTGTTCTCCATACTATTAGAAGTAGAGTCCTTAGCATTTAGGGTTGAATCATATTAAGCAGGCAACTCTGGAAACTACAAAACCAACAAAAGAGCTTTATCCTTAATATTGTGTTTCTCTAGAACCCCTCTCCTGATACCAAATCTGTATTAGTCAGGATTCTCTAGAGAGACAGAACTAATAGGACACACACACACACACACACACACAAACACACACACACATATGTGTGTATATTTATATTTATATGTATGTATATTTATATACATATATTTATATGTATGTATATTTATATACATATATTTAT
>NW_012108241.1:115836-141934 GCF_000951045.1 Mandrillus leucophaeus
TATGCATATATATATTTATATATACATATATGTAAAGGGAAGTTTATTAAGGAGTATTAACTCACAGTATCACAAGGTACCACAATAGGCCATCTGTAAGCTGAGGAGCAAGGAAGCCAGTCCCAGTTCCAAAGCTGAAGAATTTGGAGTTTGATGTTTGAGGGTAGGAAGCATCCAGTATTAGAGAAAGATATAGACTAGAGAGCTAAGCCAGTCTAGTCTTCTCATGTTTTTCTGCCTGCTTTATTTTCTGGCCACGCTTGCAGCTGATTAGATGGTGCTCACCCAGATTAAGGGTGGGTCTGCCTTTCCCAGCCAACTGACTCAAATGTTTATCTCCTTTGGCTACACTCTCACAGACACACCCAAGATCAATATTTTGCATCCTTCAATCCAATCAGGTTGACACTCAGTATTAACCATCACACCATTCCTTTATTTCAGTCTATATGTGTCTTAACAGGTGAAGTGTTTCTTTTAGGCAACAGATCAATGGGCCTTATTTTGACTGTGTATATTAACAGCAAAATATAGACATTATTTTGAGGTCCAGGTGAGAATCATTAATTTTATATATATATATATATGTATATACACGCACACATACACACATAAATCTTTATGTATATTTGATATGAACATATATACTACATATGTATGAATATATACCTATAAGAGAACAAAATGCAGCAACATTAAAGATCACTCTTTTGAAACAGTAGAAACCCATGTAACCAGATTATTACAGGAATTACTAGATGTGATAGAGTAAGTTATGTTTTCTCCAAGTTTATAAGTTGAATCCCTATTGTTCACTGTGACTGTGTTTGGAGATGGGGCCTTTAAAAAGATAATTAAATTTAAATGATGTCTTAAGGGTGGGGCTCTGATTCAATATGATGGACGCTTTTTATAAGAAAGTGAAGATGTACCAGTGATATTTACTTAGAGAGAAAAGGCCATGTGAAGATACAGTGAGACGGCGGCCATCTGCAAGTCAAGGAGACGAGCCCCAGAAGAAACCAAACCTGCTGACATCTTGATCTTGGACTTCCAGCCTCCAAAGAAACTACATTTCTATTGCTTTAGCTACCCAATCTGTGATTGTGATATTTTTATGGCAGCTCTAGCAAAAAAATATACCAGAGAAAGTTACCTTTCCTGATTTTCCCAAAACTTCTGCTGCTACCACTTCTTAGACTTATAAGAACATATAGACTTTGAAAGATTCTGCTTCCACAAACATCTTCAAAATTCCCTAGGAATGCATACGTTTTTACCCACAAATGAGAATTTAGTAAGACTTGCTGTGCTTCGCCAGTATAATAGCAACACATGTGGGTCTGTCAACACATGTAGAGCAACACAGGACTCTAACAATCTTTGATATTAAGGTTACTTGCCCAAGA
The DNA here is from genome assembly GCF_000951045.1 of Mandrillus leucophaeus. Taxonomy (NCBI): domain Eukaryota; kingdom Metazoa; phylum Chordata; class Mammalia; order Primates; family Cercopithecidae; genus Mandrillus; species Mandrillus leucophaeus. The sequence continues at coordinate 117,246 of NW_012108241.1, forward strand.
CAGTTTGGGCTACTATCATGGTCAGTGCTCCATAACAATAGTTGTATAAGATCTGACACAGCTGCTACTGTCTCAAAGGAGTAGGCAGGAAATTCAGTGCTGTCATCATATGTTAGATGTCAGTTCTACAGAAAAGAATTGTGCTGCTACCACCGCCATTGTGGTAGTTGTTTTGGGGCATAGATCTCAGAGCAATGGGGACTAAGTTCCTCTTCACATAGACCTTATCTAGTGATAAGAGAAAAAAATATGTAAATGTACATCATTAACATGAGACTATTTTCATGTAATTGAGTCACTTAACCTAGTTTTAGAAGTTGGGGAAGATTTTCTTGAAGAAACAATTTTAAGGCCGAGGACAGAATGATGAGTAGAAGTCAACTACTTGAGCAGTCAACCAGTGAAGAGCATTGATGAGCACAGATCTTAGGAAACCTGGGCAACAATGCCCATATGTTGAACCATAGTGAACACACACAATAGGGCTGGAGGAGCAGGTGGGAGAAAAGGATGAAAGGAGTATATGCTAGGAGAAGACACGAGGAGAGCACATGAAACATAATGCTTGCAAACCACCTTTCGTGTCTAGCAAAAAGGAAAAAAAGATAATGTACTTTGTAATGCTTCCAGGTAATTAATTTAACCACACCAAATAATTATAAAGCTAATTACCTTGAAGCGATGGTTTAATGTGTGTATTGGCAGTAATGGAGTTGTCACCTGAGATAGATTCAATTGGTTATATAAAAATATTTCTTTAGAGCTCTTGCATTAACTGCCTGTGTTAGAGCTGTTTCTTGAAATATATGGTGGTAGGAAAAAAGCCTTAAGGTATTTGAATGGGGCTAACCAATGTCTTCAAAATATGTAAAACTCTAATAGGCTTCTCCACTTGCCAGAAAAGAATGAGATCTCTTAATTTGTTCCAGCCTCAGTCGTCAGCCCAAGGAATTACAGCTCCTGAGACTCATCATTTGCCAATCCTGAGAGATGTCCAGATTTGAGACTGCTCATACCAGAATTCCATTGTGCTGCCATGTGCCTGGCCTCCAAAATGAAGGTGGAAGTGTGTAGTTTTCTCTGCTGTGTTAAATGCCCTAGTCAGGGCTTACGTATAAGAACTATCTGAGAATGATAGGGCAACAAAACAAGAAAATATACCTTCATTCACATTGTTATTAGATAAACATCCTTGCTTACTTTAAAAATCATTTCCAGGACAAAGTAGCCCTTGAAAGTCTTGATAGCCTGTGCCTCAGCTACAATCTATTGTAACCCAGCCTGATAATTTCAGCAAATGAATCTTAAATGCAAATGTACCAGTAAAGATTTTAGTCTACAATTTATTTCTGACACTATTGTCTACCTTAGAGCTGATTAAATTATTTAAACTAGAAAAATAGTGATGGCTTTGAAAATGAAAACTAAATAATCAAACATGGCCATCAAAATACCCCCAGGTAATCACTGGATTCCTAAAGCAAAGATAATTGGTAAAAATCAGACTTTGTTTGTTTTAAGTCCATGTCATGGTGAGCTACTTGGTCATGCCTACAGTAAAGATTCGAACATTATCGGTAAGAGAAGTTTTGATGTGACCAACTTTTACTTTCACCTTTTTCTCACTCAAACCTGAACTGCAATTTTAAAAACAAAAACAATAATAAATCAATTGCTCCTGGGCCACTAGCATTGCTCAGCCTTCAGCAATGTATTACTGAAGCATTGACTATGTAAAAGGTATGTGTTAGGGGCTGCCTGGACATGATGGAAAAGACAAAGATGAGTAAGAAAAACACTTTTTTTCCTCCAATAAAAATACCATTTAATGGAAGAGAGAGAAAGGCTCCATAATAAATATAATACCAACTATGAACTAATAATAGTTGCTAAAAATGAAGAATTGCAAGTGCCATAAGACCGGGGCTTTGGTTTCAGTTGATTAAAAATAAGAAAAATGTAGAGATATTTTGCATAAAGGTAAATATGTTTAATTGAAGGAACTGAACTTAATTCTAAAATAAAGGTTCTTTCTGATTTTATTTTCCTAGCCAAGTACAGTAGTGAGAAGAGAGGAAAGAATAGAGCAAGGAGTTGGATCTGTAACTGAACAATCAATTGAGATAACTCATCATCTTCAGATCAGCCTTTTCCTGATTTTTTTTTAAGTGAAGATAATTCTTTATTTTGTGGAAATATGGTGATATAGATGATAAGGTTGGAAATTCTGGGATATATTTAGATTCTCTGCCCTTAACTGGACAAGAACATCTAAATATCTGAGACCCACTGTTCTGAGAGCCAAAGAGGAAGACACTGAATAGCTGTGTATATTGAGCATTTAAGAAATCTTTATAAAAGAGACAGCTTTGAGGTAGGTCTGCTTTGCATGAACTACTCAGCCTTCTATCTGATTTTATTCTCTTCTGCTCATAAGTAAGAACTAAAATATTGTTTACAGAAGAAAAGATGTTGAACAGCTCACTGTAGTCATCTTTACATTCAAGCAATACTAAAACATTTAATACAATCAAGAGATTTAACTCATATGTACTGTATAAATTGAGTTTTTTTGTTCAAAGAAACAGATATCAAGTCAAAGAAAAATTTAAACATGAAATATAAGAATTTATGAGTATTTCCTAGAAACCTAGAAAGGTAGAAATGCAGCATAGCTAGGCCTTGACCAAAAGAAAGAAAGCTACAAGGCATGATCACATTATAACTGCCAGGGTTACACATTAAGTTCAAGTTATCAGTAGAGACTAATTTGCAGTTTCTCAATCAATTCCGTTTCCAGGAGATGATCTGCTTGACTTAGCATGAAAGATATATCCACCCAAGGTCAAATGAATACCATCTTTGATAAAGAGGTGGAAACCGGCTTACAGATTTATGTGAAATAATAATCACCTTATGTCAGACACTATTTTATTCTTTTCAACTTTTATTTTGGATTCAGAGGGTGCATGTGCAGGTCTGTTCCATGAGTATATTGTGTGATGCTGATGTATACGGTATGGATGACCCCATCACCCAGATTGTAAGCATACTACCAATAGTTTTTCAACCCTTGCCCCATCTGTCCCTGCTGCAGGTCTAATGATTTTGGCCTGGTGATCCTACAGGTGCATCATACTAATTGATTCTCTAACTCTTCTCACCATCTTTGTCCCCAAACCAGAGCTACATATATTTTCAGTTCACCTCCTTTCTGTTGCCATAGCTATCTCTTCCTTACCTTTAATACCCCACCTTCAATTCTATGTTACTAGTATACAAATCTGAGGTCTATTCTGCTTAAGCCTATTGAATGTGTATCCATAGCCCTTGGTCAATGTCTACATGGCTTATTATGCTACAAATGGCTCTCTATAATCCAGCTCTTTTTTTTTTTTTCTCTCAAGGGGTACTTTCTACATTCCCCTTACACCCATGCTTCTTTGAATTATTTCAGGTACCTCATATCTCAGTGATATGCCTCTGTTTCTTCTGCCTGGAATACCATTTCCCAATCTGTCTCACAACTTAGCTCCAAATCCTTTGTAAAGACATCTTTTAATCACCTGAGGCCAATTTATTGGCATCTTTACGCCTCCAATGTATTGTGAACATACATTTACAATATTATCTAAACATTTTATTGTTTTATACCACTTATGAATCTTCCCTATAATATATTGTAAATTCCTTGAGGGCAACACTTTGTGTCTCTAACTCCTAATACATAACTTATTGCTGAGAAGGTGTGGTTACATACTAGTATTCTAGCAATTGTAGATGTGCAATGTCCTGAATAAACTGGAAAAGACAAAGCTACGCCAGACTTCAATGACTTGTGAAATTTTATTATCCTCCTGAAGTCAAGGCTCCTTGGAAGATAAGAAATATAACCTTTGTCTTTACCTTTAAGGCATACAGTTTGACAGAAGTTTATATTAAATAAACGTTTTTTTCTCTTTAAATTGTAATTTTCTCTTAGAGTTTGCCCTCTATATGTTACCAATTTCATCATTTTAAAAGATGGAAATGTTCCTCTTTTCTTTTTATCTTACTACACTCTTCAGAAACTTTAGTAGTCATAATACATTCAATAAGCATATTGTTGACTTATCCCTGATTTTATGGGGGAATATTTCTAATATCTCCTTTACTTTTTTTTCATTTGCTCATTGATTATTCAATAGTATATTGTTTAATTTTCATGTAGTTTTAAAGTTTCTGAATGCCCTCCTGTTATCAATTTCTAGTTTTACACCATTGTGATTAAAAAAGATGCTTGTTATGATTTCAGTCTTTTTAAACTTGTTAAGATATGTTTTGTGGCCTAACATGTAATGTATCCTGGAAAATGTTCTGTGTGCAATTGAGAAGAATGTGTATTCAGTAGCTGTTGGATGGAATGTTCTATAAATGTCTGTTAGGCCCTTTTGGTCTAGAGTTCAGTTTATATCTGATGTTTCTTTGTTGATTTTCTGCCTGGATGATCATCTGTCTATTGCTGAGAATGGAGTGTTGAAGTCTTCTACTATTATTGTATTGCAGTCTCTCTCCTCTTTAGGTCTATTAATATTTATTCCATATATTTAGGTGCTCCTATGCTGGGTACATATATATTTATAATGATTATATCCTCTTGCTGAATTGAAACCTTTATCATTATATAATGACCTTCTTTGCCTCTTTTTAAGAGGAAAAGAAAATTTCAAGTTTTTAACCTGAAAAGTCTATTTAATCTGATATAAGTATAGCTGCCCCAGCTCTCTTCTGGTTTTCATTTGCATGGAATATTTTTTTTCCATCCGTTCATTTTCAGTCTGTGAGTATTCTTACAGGTAAAGTGAGTCTCCTATATGCAACATATTGTTGGGTCTTTATTTTTTATCCGTTCAGTCATTCTGTGTCTTAATTGAAGAATTTAATCCATTTGTATTCAGTGTGATTATTGATAGGTAAGAACTTACTACTGCCATTGTGTTAATTCTTTTACAGTCATTTTGTAGATTCTTTGTTTATTACTTTCCTTCTTAGTGTCTTCCTTGATACTTGTCATTGTCTCTAGTATTGTGCTTTGATTCCTTGCCTTTTATTTTTAGGTTATCTACTAAACTAAAGGCAGGTTTTGTGCTTCATGGTTACCATGAGGCTTACAGACAATATCTTGTAGTTAGAATAGGTTATTTTAGGCTTCTATCAACTTAACCTTGATCTCTTCAAAAAAGTTGTATTTTAAGTTTACTGTCACCCCATATTTAGAACTTTTCATGTCACAATTTTACATTTTTATATTGCATATTCTTTAAAATAGAATCATACTTACTATTATTTTTCAGTGTTTTATCACTTAACCATTATACTAAGAGTATTAAATGGTTTACATACCATCATTACATTTTTAAAGTATTCTGAATTCGACTATTAGAATACTTTGACTAGTAACTATTATATTTTTCAGATGTTTTGTGTTACTTATTAATGTTGGTGGGTTTTTTTTTTTTCTCTCCAGCTTGGAAAAAATCCTTGAGTGTTCCCTGTAAGCAAGGTCTGGTAGTGATGAACTCCCTCAGCTTTTGTTTTTCTGGAAAAGTCTTTATTTCTCTTTTATTTTTGAAGTATAGTTTTTATGGGCAAAGGATCATTGGTTGGAAGGGTTTTTTTTCCTTCAGTGTTTTGAACATATCATCCCACTCTCTCTTAGTTGGCAAGATTTCTGCCAACAAATCCACTGAAAGTTGTACTAGTACTACATTGAAGAATGTGATATGTTTTTTCCTCTTGCTGCATTAAGTATTCTTTCTTTGTCTCTGATTTTTGAGGATTTGTTGGGGAATTATTGTTTGTCTTACATTTGATTGGTGATCTATGAGCTTACTGTACCTGTATGTTGTTATTTTTTCCCAGATTTGGAAAATTTTTAGTCATTATTTTTGAAAGTATTATTTCTAGGTCTTTTTCTCTCTTACCTCCTTCATGAACTTTTACATTATGTGAAGACTAGATCACTTGATGGTGTCCCATGATTCCCATAGGTGTTTATTTTATTTTTATTTATTATTTTTACTTCCCTACTTGAACAATTTTATACGTCCTTTGAGCTTACTGATACTTTCCTATGTTTCATTAAGTCTGCTTTCAAAACTTTCTATTGAATTTTTCAATTCAGTTATTGTATTTTTTCGTTTTAGGGTTTTAATTTGTTTCTTTATTTTGATTCCTCTGTCAAATGTCTTTGTGAACATCATAAATTGTTTTCTAAAATTTTATTTAATTTTCTAAATATACTTTCTTGTAATGCCATGAATTGTTTTAAGAGGATCTCTCTGAATTCTTTGCCAGTCAGTTCATATATCTTCATTTCTTCTGGGTCCAGTTTGGGAGCTTTATTGGTTTATCTTGGTGGTATCATATTTTCCTGATTTTTCACAATCATTGTGTTTTTATGTTAATGCTTGTGCATTTAAAGAGACAGCCACCACTTTTATCTTGTGAAGATGTTATTTTGTGGCTTTAAACTTTTACTATTTAATGTCAGAATTTAACTACTGGCCTGCAGTTAAGTTCTGTTCTGGGGAACACTTATAGTGAGCACCAGACCTCAAATGTGCTGTACTAGAACTAAATCAATGACTTGCAGTTCTTTTCAAATCTGGAGAAGACTTAATCTGAACACTGAAAAATAATTACTGAAGTTTTAGTTGCTTCCTAGTCAGGGTAAGACTCATAAGAGTACCTGAACCATGTGTGAAAGCCAGCCAGAAACTTGGGCCTAGGAGATACACGAAGCATGCCCCCTGCACTGTAATTGTGCTAGTTGGTCTCCTCAACACGATGCTCCCACTGATCAGTGGTAGAGTAGCCACTAAGATCTGCACACCAGTCACTGCAATCAGTGCTCCTGATCTTTATCTCCAATTTACCCCAGGTGGTTTGGCCCTATGGGCATTCCCAATGCTTCCATGAGATGGGACTGGAGTCCTACTGGCACTTCCAGTGCTTTCAGGAGATGAGACTACAGCATTTCCCACCTTCCTGGGAAGATTTCTGGACCACTGGGGAGATCAAATATCCACCTCCAATTCCCTCCTCTCACCTGAGAAACTGTGGGTTGATAGGAATTCTCTGTAAGTGGCATTATGTTAGTTTAGGGGAGGGGTAGTGCAGTCTGAAATAACCATTCCTCTTATCAGTTGCAGCTTTTGTCATTTTTGCAGACCCACAGGGGTTTTCTGCTTCTCCTCAGAGTTCTGGCAAGTTCAGGGTGGTATTCCTGCCTATTGATAATTCCTAGTTGTACTTTGGTGAGGCGAGTGATACCATGGGACTCCTCTTCTGCCGTCTTGCTGATATCATATGTCTCCATTATCAATAATACTTCTCATATGTTTCCATTATTAATAATAAACTATGTAAAATTTTGGTAGATGTCTTATACTAGGCTGAAAGAGTTGCTATCTATTGTTTGCTAGCAATTGTTACCATTAATGAATATTACATTTAATCAAATGCTTTTTATATATTTGACATAATAGTTTATTTCTTTTTCTTTAATTTCTAAATATAGAAAGTTACATGTTATTTTTAAATACAAACTGTCTTTATGTTATTGGGACCACTTGATATGGCCATGATATATTTTTTAAAACAAATATTTCAGTTTGGTTTGCTAATATTTTAAAACATATTTTGCCTCTATGGTCAGAGTGAGGCTGGCCTGTAATTTTTTTCTGTACTTACTTTTGGTCTTTCATACTTTCTTTAAAGTTCTTTATACTTTCACCTTTCTATTTTATCATTATATATAAATACATGTTTATTCACTGTGACAGAAAATTAATTTAGTCATATATATTGGTGTTGTATTTTTTATTTAGATTTTCTAATTCTCTTCCTTTATTCATCTTTCCACTCATATCAATCATCACCTCCTATCCAGGAATGTAGGCACTACTCAAAATTTCTCCACAATCCCACAATAATATATAAAATATATATTATGTGAAATAGATCATCATATATATACTTAAAGATGTAACTCTTTGATTATTTTTATTAAAAAATAAGCGATATTCTCTATGCTTTTCTCATTTTTCAGCATCTTGGGAGGCAGTGGGATGGCAGCTGCAAGGAGGTCAGCTGCAGCGGGGGAGGCATAGCCAGCACTGCAGAGGCGGCAGGGGCTGGGAACAGGTGATCCCAGTGGAAGTCCCACACCCTATCTAGTTGGCAGAGACTGTGCTCCTCGGTGTAGCTGCAGCCACCTAATCACATCTTTGGAGCCAGTCATCCCTGTACGTTCGGGGGCCCAGGAAGCCTCCTGCACCCACAGGCTTGGAAGTGCCTGCTCTGACTCCCTGGCCTCTCCCTGCTCCCAGCGCTACTCTGCAGCAGAGCAAAGTTGCGGACATGTCCCGATAGCTGAGCCCAGGCACTCTTGCTACCTAGCTGGGCATGTGTGCACTTAGGGTGGCACTGACATACCAGTCTCTTGCTGCCTTGGCCCCCTCTGGAAACTGCTTCTGAGGCTAAAACATTGGGTGCCGATGGGAGGGAGGCGGGGGTGCTGAGGGTGGCTTGGTGTGGGTTTGTGGGTGCCCCACAGTGCAGACATCCTGGGCTCTGCGGATGGCATGTTGATGGCAGTGGGAGGCAGACAGATTCCTAGGTGGGAGGGGGCTATTCCCCTGTGAAACCCCACCTTCAAGCCAGGGATGTCCTGAAGCCTGGGCACTGGGCTTCCAGTTCCCAGTGGAGTCCACAACCTGGAGTGAGAACTTCCTTGATGCCTTTTGTGACCAGATGGTGCCCATGGCTGCCCATGTACCAATCAGCACATACTTCCTCCCATCCACGGATCAATCAGCATGATCTTCCTCCCTTTTGAGCCCATGAAAACCTCTGGACTCAGTCAGACTCAGATATTCATCAGCAAGACCTGCTTGCAGAGAGTAGCCACCCACTTCAGGTCTCGTCTCTGCTGAGAGGTATTCTATCAATAAAGCTTTCTCCCTTGCTCACCTTCCATTTGTCCACATAACCTTATTCGTTCTGGACACAAGACAAGAACTTTGGACCTGCTAAACACCAGGAGTGAAAGGAAATGTAACACATTCCTGACTGGCTTGCAGAGGTGCAGGTGGCAGCTAAAGGGGCTGTAATAGGTTCCTCGATGGTTTGTTGAGTTGCAGGCAGTGACATACTCCCAGACTGTGGGAGTGAAGGGTGGTGACTCTGCTGGGGGCCCAGACCTCAGGATTCCCCCAAGCCAGAGCTGCTGTAACACTGGGCAGCTGCCCCTTACGACAAGAACCAGTGGCAGGGCTTGGCCAGCCCAGGAGCTGCAGACCTGGCTGAGGGCAGCAGGACTGAAAGAACTGTTACACAAATAGACTTAAATACTCCCCCTGAAACATGCCCTCCACCCCGTCTGCCACCCAGCTCACTGCACAGCAAGTGACAAGAAGGAAAGAAGAGCTGTAGCTCTTCTGAAATCCCAGACCTCCGGGCTCCCCAGGACAGGGCTGTGACCTGTTGTAACACCCTCTCTGGGGCTCTGTGGTTTGTGGCGTCTCCAAGCTTTCAAGTGCCACTGCATTCCTCTTGTCCAGATGCTGGTGCCCACCGCAGAGGGTACTTGCTGTATGTCTGTTCCAGCTTCAGCTTTGCATGGAGCTGGCACATATGCCAGTGTCTGGAGCTTCCCATCCCACCACAGCAGACAGAATGCCTGGCTGTGCACAGTGGCCAGCTCCTGCACTCACTCGCTTACACACTTCTTGCCGCTCCATGCCTGACTCTCCCTTGGCAGGCATGGCATACTAGCTGGTAGCATAAGCTGAGTGCAGCCTGCTGGGCCAAGTGTGCAGAATGAGCCCAGAGGGCACAAGGAAAACTCAAGCTGAGGTTCCGCTGGCCACAAAGGTTTCTGGCTGGTGAAGCAACACCCAAAGGATCCTGTGACATAGTCACATGATGATATTTTATTAAATCCTTACTAGTCAAATTCTTTTTAGTGGCTGCATAGTAATTACTATGTGCACATATTGTTATTTATTCAACGGTTCTGTATTGAAGGGCATTTTCTTTTTTTAAAAAAATGTTGCAATTAACATCTTTATATATATGTTCTTATGTGCCGGTTGATATTTAATTTTTATTATATGGATTCCTAGGAAATAAATATCTAGAAATGTGCAAATGTGTGTGCAAATGTGCAAATGTATGTTTGTTTTTTCAGTAAAACTTTAACATATATTATAATATAGAAAATTACACAAGTCATAATTGTACATCAGATAGTTTAAGATACAGAAAAAGATTAACAGTGCCCGATGGTTGAACTTTACATTGTCATAAAACCCAGACAGTCCTCAATTTACAATCATTTGACTTATTAGTTTTTTACTCTGTGATGTTGTGAAAGCAGTTAAGTTTTCTAAAGAAACCATACTCTGAGTACCCACACATCATCTGTTTTTTACTTTCAGTACAGTACAGTATTTAATAAGTTACATAAAATATTCAGGATTTATTACAAAATAGGCCTTGTGTTAGGTGATTTTGCCCAATTGTAGGGTGATGTAAGTGTTCTGAGTACACTTAAGATAGGCTAGGTGATAATGTTTGCTAGGTTAGATGTATTAAATGTGTTTTCAACTTACAATATTTTCAGCTTAAAATGAGTTCATCGTGACATAACCCCACTGCAAGTTGAATAACATCTGTATTAAGCAAAATAAGTCATAGGCAAGAAAGTAGTATTCACAGATCCTTCTTAACTTATGATAAGGTTACATCCTGATAAATCTATCATAAATTGAAAATTTCATACGTGGAAATTGTGTTTCTTAAATTGTAACTTGAAAACAATGTCTCGGGAGTATAAATTGGTCCAGAAACTTTAGATAAATATGTCTGAATAAACCCATAGTAACTTGAAATGTTTTCAAGTTACAATGGCTTTATTCACACATATCATCATGAGTTGACGAGAATCTTGATGTGTGTCACTTTGCACTATTGTAAAATCAAAAACTCATAAATCACACCATCAACAGGTAGGGATCATCTGTATGTGCTTGCTACATTAATCCTTCTTGGATCTAAACATATTTGTATCATTTTCATTGTATGATGTTCTGTCTCATGGATATGTAACACTTTATCAACCCACAATTAAACATTTGTATTGTTTCTAGTTTAGGGATATTATTAGTAGGGCTGTTATGTATATTCTTGTAAATATCTTTCTTTGCACATAAGTCCATATTGTATGAAAATTGAACCAATAAGTCATCACTTATGCTTTTATTCCACTTGAGTGGAAACTGCCACAAAATTTATCTAAAGTTTCTGCACAAATGTACACTCCCAGTAATAGTACTTGAGGGTTTCCATTGTGCCAAAGTATTACCAACGTTTGATACTGTCTTTTATTGTTTTAATTTTATTTTTTATTTTAGCCATTTGGCAGATGAGTTGTGGCCTCGTTGTGGTTACAACTTCAATGTGTTAAGGACTAAAAATTTAGTATTTTTTAAATGTATTGGCAATTTTGATATTCTCTTTTCTAAATTGTCTATTCAGTGTGTTCACTTTCTTACTTGGTTGTCTTCCTATTATTGGTTCATAATAGTTATTCATATATTCTGGATGTATGTCATATGTACACGTAGTTATATGCAGTTATATGCACATATAGACACACACTTACATAGTTGACCCTTGAACAATGTGAAGGCTAAGGGCACCAATCACCCATAGAGTGTAAAATCCATGTATGACTCCTGACCCCCCCAAAACTTAACTACTAATGGCCTACCATAGACTGGAAGCCTCACTGATACCATAAAGAGTCAACATGATTTTTTTATGTCATATGTATTATATACCAAATAATTACAGTTAAGAAAACTAAAGAAAATGTTACGAAGAAAATTATAAGGAAGAGAAAACATATTTATACTACTGCATTGTATTTATACTGTTAAATTTACATTGTCTGCTTACAAGACAAATCATCTGTCTCATATGGCAGGCAACTGCAGCTGCAGACCTCAACCCATAGTACGTATCAAGCAATTCAACTTTTTCATGTAACGTCATGTCTTTTCTCTGCTTAACTCTTTCAGCATCAGTAGAGTCATTTCATAAGGGTCCTGTGGTGTTATTCAAAGTTTCTGGTATTGCACTAAGCACAATGAAAAATACATGAGAACCATGAGAGATCGCTTTTTGATGTGATATACAATTTACTGGAGAGAGAAACCGCTCAGCAGAAATGATTAACATCACCTAGTATTTTAACTGGATACTCACAGCACTTGAGCTAACTGCATAGTAACCTATAGGAAGTGGCTACAAAATTATTACAGTAGTAGGTCCTCTAGTTCATTTCATGCAGTTATGATTTAATACTGCATCTTTACATTTGTTTACATTTCTCTTGACCACAAATGATTCTATGTACAGTCTATGTTTATATGCATAAATTTTGATACATTTTAACTGTTTATATCTGTGTATATTCTATGGTAGTAAATGATGAAATAGATTAGTATCAAAGTAGATTTTTATATATTTTATGCAGTCATGACATACCTTTTCCTAATTTTTAAAAATAATTTTAGGCTGTGTGTTTTATCTGCACGTTTTTTTCAAATTGTCTCGAATCTCCAAAATATTTTCCAATATATTTATTTTAAAAATTTGCATATAAGTGGAATCGTACAGTTCAAACATGTCGTTCAAAGATCAACTATATGTATGCATACAACTGTATTCTTCTCCCACTTGTTTACCTTTTCACTCAGTAATGGTGTCTTTTAATTAATAGATATTTAAAATTTTAATGTAGTTTATCCATTGATTTTTTAAATTCATGGTTTATATTTTTGTGTCTATTATAAGAAATCATTGCCAACCCCAAGACTACAAAGATACTCTAATACATTTTCTTCCAGAAGTCTTATTACTTATTTAAAATTCACATTTATATTTACAGTACTTCTGAAATTCATTTTGCAAATAACATGAGCAATGTGGCAAGATTAAATATTTTTCTATGTAGATATTCAATTGACTCAGCATTGGTTATTGAAAAGATCATTCTCTCCACACTATAACACAGACTCTCCTTTGATATAAATTAAGTGACCATATATGTGTACAGTCTTTTTTAGATTCTCTGTTCCACTCTCTTGATGTATTAGTTTGTCTTACCCCAACACTACATGATCTTAATAGGTGTAGCTTACATAAAGTCTTCATACCTGGTAATAAAATTCTTCCAATTTTGTTTTGCTTCCACAAATTTGCCTTTTTTATTCTTGACCCATTACCTTCTCTCATGTATGTAAGAATGGGCTTATGATTTTATTTTATTTTCATTTATAATTTCAACTTTTATTTTATTTTATTTTGATTTGGGGGTATGTGTGCAGGTTTGTTACATGGGTATATTGTGTGATGCTGATGTTTGGGGTATGTTTGATTCCATCACCCAGGTAGTGAGCATAGTACCTATAGTTTTCAACCTTTGCCCCTCTTCTACCCTTCTCCCTCTAGCAGTCCCCAGTGTCTATTGTTGCCATCTTAATGTCAATGAACACTCCATGCTTAGCTCCCACTTTTGAGTGAGAACATGTGGTATTTGGCTTCTGTTTCTGTGTTAATTTTCTTAGGATGATGACGTCTAGTTGCATCTGTGTTTCTGCAAAGAATATGATTTTATTCTTCTTTATGGCTGCATAGCATTTCATGGTGTTTATGTGTCACATTATCTTGTATACTGTCCACCATTGGTGGGCACATAGGTTGATTCCATGCCTTTGCTATCACAATATATAGATTTAATATGCATTAAATATTAATCAGTATAATATATATTAATTAGATATTTACATATCTAATTAATGACAGTTAAGTAATTATTTAGATATTTACATATCTAATTAATATATATTTAAAAATTTAAAATTTTAAATTTAGTAAGACACCATTATTGAGTGAAAAGGTAAACAAGAAGTGGGAGAAGAATACAGCTGTATGCATACACACAGTTGATCTTTGAATAACACTTGTGAATAGTCCAGGCTATGATTTTAGACATATTCACATATTCTGAGATTTTCTTTAATTTGTTGATTGATTTGGAGATAATCAGCATCTTTACAACTTTGAATATTGCCATTCATAAAGCTCCATTTACTTACAAAGACCATCTTTAATTTCCCTCAGTAATGTTTCATGACTTTTCTGTGTCTATATCTTATACAACTTTTAGTTTTACTGTGTTTGACAGTTCTTGATGCTAAAGTAAGTATAATCATTCTTTAAAAAATTAGTATGTAATTGTATCTGTTGTTGCCTAAAAACATTTATTTATATATTGACTTTTTAATCTATTAATAAATTCTCTTTTAAATTCTACTTTTCATAGTTTTTTGTGGGTTTTATACATACCTAATGACATTATATGTGAACAATAAATTTTATTTCTTACAAACATTATGCATTCTCTTTTTCTTGTCATATTGCAATAGCAAGGGCTTTTCACAGTGTTGTACAATGTTACAATGAAGTGGTGATAGTGCATATCTTTTGTCTTGTTTTCTATTTCGTAATTTACTACTAAATAGAATGTTTGCTATAAATATATTTTAATACTATTTTTAATTCAGTTAGAACTTACATACAGTGGAGTGCACACATATTAAGTGTTCAGTGTAGTTAATGCTTACATATGTATACATATGTAACCACCATGGGATCAAAATATAGTACATTCCAGGCATTCCGGAAGGCTAAGATGTGCCCTCCTCACATTACCATCAGGGCCTCCTATAAGTGGCTATATACAGTTGGTATTAAATGTGTGAGGGAGCTTATTGATGGAATCCATAAACCATTTTCTGGAGCACAGAGCATGGTAGAGAAATGTGAAAGTTAATCTGCTAGGGCAAATGGTAGATATTCAGCCATTTTTCTCCTTAGAGTTTACTTTTGCCCTTTGTTCTGTTGAAAGATACATATTCCCATGTCAAGTTCTAACACCTTCTATATTATCCTGACATCATTCCAGTTCAGTCATCTCTCTTCCTGAAATACTGCTGTTTGCTCTTCATTTAAGACAGTAGTGAGAAATAGGTAAAGAGTGGGAGAGAAAGTGATTAATATAAAACGTATCTCTTGGAGTTATGATCTCAGTTAAATTATAAATGGTCACAAAATACAACTGATCACTCTGTAACATTAAGAAAAAAACATATAACATGCGATATATACACACACACACATATATACACACACATACACACACTCACACACATATATTTAAAAGCACCAAAAAACTATGGGCACAAAGAAATTTAAGTAAAATCATGTTTTATTTTTATTTTTTGAGACAGCGTCTCGCTCCTGTTGCTCAAGTTGGAGTGCAGTGGCATCATCATGGCTCACTGCAGCTTCAACCTCCCAGATACAAAAGATTCTCCCATCAAGGCCTCCTGAGAGGCTGGGACTATACTTGCATACACCACCACACTTGGCTAATTTTTTGTATTTCTTGTAGAATTAGGATTTTGCCATGTTGTCCAGGCTAGTCTCTAACTCCTGGGCTCAAGCCATCCACCTGCCTTGGCCTCCCCAAGTACTGGGATTATAGGCCTGAGCCACCATGTCTGGCCTAAGTAAAATAATTTTAGAAATATGTGAGACCTTTAGAGATGCACAGAGACTGCAACATCTTTCATTTCCGAATGCATTTGTTGAGTCTAAAGGAATAATTGGGTGGAAAAGTAAGACCATTATAAGCAAAGCAGCATTAATGCCAAAGGGAGAAGCAAGCTGAGATTTTTACCAGTGCAAAATGACTGACAAGGCTGCTAATGAAATTCTCCATATAAGGAATCTGGGTGACTCAGCAGTGGTTCTGAAAAACTGATGGCAGGCAGGTTGGAAAGTAGAAAGAAGTTGCTTAAGCCCTGCTGCAGGATGGGGCCTGATCGCATTCTGGAAGCTTTTAAAGACTGAACCCAAGTCATCTAAACTACTGATTAAATTGAAGATATAAGCCACTAGCTCCATAACAAACGAACAAAGCAAGTCCTTTCTGGAAGAACTTATCAACTTGGGTGTCTGCTGCTATTTTGTATTTAAATTGTGGCACGCAATAGAAAACTAGAAGACATGAAAAGTGTTAAGACAATGTGATTCCTGATAAAAAGTTAAAAAGCCTAATTATGTAAAGAAAGTCATTGGTAGCTTGATGGGGATAATAGCATTGAATCTATAAATTATCTTGGGCAGTATGGCCATTTTCGTGATACTGATTCTTCCTATCCTTGAGCATGGAATGTCTTTCCATTTGTTTGTGTCCTCTCTGATTTCCTTGAGCAGTGGTTTGTAGTTGTCCTTGAAGAGGTCCTTCACATCCCTTGTAAGTTATATTCCTAGGTATTTTATTACCTTTGTAGCAACTGTGAATAGGAGTTCACTCATGATTTGGCTCTCTGTCTATTATTGGTGTATAGGAATGTTTGTGATTTTTGCACATTGATTTTGTATCCTGAGACTTTGCTGAAGTTGCCTATCACCTTAAGGAGATTTGGGGCTGAGATGGTGGAGCTTTCTAACTATACAATCATGTCATCTGCAAACAGAGACAAATTGACTTCCTATCTTCCTATTTGAATACTCTTTATTTCATTCTCTTGCCTGATTGCCCTGACCAGAACTTCCAATACTATGTTGAATAGGAGTGGTGAGAGAGGGCTACTGCTGTCAAAACACCTTCGAGGCAATAAAATTAGATGAAATTATTTTTTAAAAAGTTGGCTGGGCGTGGTGACTCACGCCCGTAATCCCTGCACTTTGGGAGGCCAAGGCAGGCGGATCACGAGGTCAGGAGATTGAGACCATCCTGGCCAACATGGTGAAATCCAGTCTTTACTAAAAACACAAAAAATTAGCCGGGCATGGTGGTGGGTACCTGTAGTCCCAGCTACTCGAGAGGCTGAGGCAAGAGAATGGCGTGAACCCGGGAGGCGGAGCTTGCAGTGAGCCGAGATCAGGCCACTGCACTCCGGCCTGGGCGACAGAGCCAGACTCCGTCTCAAAAAAAAAAAAATTTAAAAAGCCAAAAGAGGCAGGACTATAGATGAAACAATTACAGGAATTAGTAGATGAAAAAATTAAAGTGAAGTAATTTAGAAGAAAAAATGGATGAATTGGTATATAGATGAAGAATTTCAGCAGAGAAAAGGAAAACTAAAAGAGGAAATTCTGGAACTGAGAATTGTAGTGTTGGAAGTGAATAATTAATCTGATTGTCTTAAAAGTAGACTGGACACAGAAAATAAAAGTTATTGACTTCAAATAAGGTAATTTGAAATTCTCTAAACTGAAGCACAGACAGGAAAAAGAAATAATGATTTTTAAATTGGTGATCAGAGCCTGTAGGAGAATGTCAAATGGTCTCATATAGGTATAGTAACACAAAATTGGAAAATAAAATGTGGCCACTTAAAATAGCGATTAAAAAAACACACAAAACCATAAAATACTGAATAATAATTTTAAAGAACCATGTGTAAGACCTTTACATTGAAAATTATTGAGAAAAACTTAAAAACTAAATAAATTGAGAAATAATGTCATAAATTGGAAATCGGAATGTTGAGATGCCATTTCTCCTGATATTAATATATGGATTCATAGTCGTATCATTCCAAATTCTAGCAGGTTTTTAAATTCTAGAACTGAAAAAGTTTATTCTGTATTTTATTCAAAAATGCAGAAGAGTCAAAAGGCAAGTCTTTAAAAAAAAAAAGGGGGACTTACCATATTTCCAGGCAGAATAAAACTACATTAATTAAGTCAATGAGTGTTAGTACACAGACAAATAACATCAGTAGAACTAAAGACAGTGTACAATTACTTGATTTTGACAGATGCACCAATGCAGTTTAATGGGATAAGGGAGAGTTATTTCTTTCTTTCTATCTATCTATATCTATCTATCTATCATCTATATATCATCTGTCATCTATCATCAGCTATCTATCTGTCTATCTATCTATCTATCTATCTATCTATCTATCATCTATCTATCATCTATTTCTTTTTTCTTTTTTTTTTTTTTTCAGTGGCCTGATCTCAGCTCACTGCAAGCTGCGCCTCCCGGGTTTACGCCATTACGCCATTCTCCTGCCTCAGCCTCCCGAGTAGCTGGGACTACAGGCGCCCGCCACCGCGCCCGGCTAGTTTTTTTTTTTTTTTTTTGTATTTTTATTAGAGACGGGGTTTCACCGTGTTAGCCAGGATGGTCTCGATCTCCTGACCTCGTGATCCGCCCGTCTCGGCCTCCCAAAGTGCTGGGATTACAGGCTTGAGCCACCGCACCCGGCCGCTATCATCTATTTCTTAGAGACAGGGTCTCGCCCTGTTGCCCAAGCTGGAGTACAGGGGCATGATCATAGCTTACTATAACCTCAAACCCCTGGGCTCAAGTGATTCTACCACTTCAGGCTCATGATAGCTAGAACTAGTTTTTTTAGAAACAGCGTCTCACCATGTTGCCCAAGAAGTGTTCTTCATTTTAAAATACAACTATTTCTGGAGAAAAAATATGTCAAATGAAAAAAACAGGTTTAAAAAATCAGTTAACATTGACCATCTACATTATTCCTTATCCTAAAATTAATTCGACATAAATCTAAATGTCAAAGCTAAAAACTTTTAAATTTTTAGAAGGAAACATACACAAATTTCCTGTGTAGCAAGTGTTTCTTCAGGGCAAATAAGGCTTATCTATTAAAAAAAGTTGAAAAGTTAGGCTTAAAATTAAAATATTCTGCTCACAGAAAGACAATGTAAGGAAATAAAAAGAAAATCCACAGATTCAGAAAAATGTTTATAAAGCATGTAGCTGACAAAGAATGTATATCCAGAACTATGTTCTGCAAATCAATAATAAACCCTACAAATCAATAATAACAAAATAACAAGCAACATACTTTTAAAAAATGACCAAAATATTTGGACAGAAACTTAGAAAATGAAATATCCATATGGCAATAAGCATATGAAAAGCTTCTCAATTGTCATGGCTAATACAAATTACATGTATAATAAGATTTTTAAATAATAATAAAAAAACTACATATACCAAACAGGCTTATGTATGAAAAGCCTGAAAAGCGAGGATTGTGGAGAATGTAGAGCAATGGGAATTCTTACATTGAGAATCTAAAATTATACTACCTCCTTGCAAAACTGCCAACTAATCTCTAATAAAGCTAAAATACTTTGACCATATGAACCAGCAATTTCACTCCATTGTGTATGTCTGCAATTAGCCATCAGGTGGCTAGCAGATCTCTTTAAGAAATGGTGCCATTTAGAGCTCCATTTGTGTGTCTGCTATTAGCAGGTTTTGCACTTAACAATGGGGATCCTTTGTTGAGCTCTGTGTAACCACCACACATGTCATTAGGGCCTTAGAGCAAAGAGAAGAGTGACAGGGGAAATAAACTAATTGACATCAGAGAAAGATCTTGTCTCTCTCTTTTCTTTTTTTTTTTTTTTTTTTTTGTCTGTCTAATTCTAATTCTTAAGAAGGTCCCAGGTTGTGGATACCCTCTGGTGGGTATTTATGTGGCATATGATCATCTTTATATGCCGCACCAAGGTATTCATCGCCTTACTTCAGTCTCAGCCTTTGTTGTTACCAGTTTGTCAGTTTTGTTCTTTTCCCATCCTTGATTAACCAACCAGTATGTAGCACTGGCTGTAAGTTGATGTCGGTCTTTACCATTGGCCATCTCTATTTCATGTAAAGTGAACCACCAACCCACTGGGAAGGAGCCCTTCACTACTGTCTTTATCTTTCCTTTATTTTAACTCGTGGCAGAATATTGTGCAGATCTATTTACCAGCCAGGTCAGTCTTGTTTCATTTTTCATTAATTGGTTTTAGAACACCTTCCATTAGGCTGTAAGTGGGGTAAGAGGCAGCGGTGGGAGTGGGCACTGAAATCCGAAGCACTTTGTGCAGTTTACCCATGCATTTGAAAACTGCCAGTGCTGGATTGCATGCTATTTCCATCTTACAATGAAACGACTGCTGAAAATGTTCCAATTTTATGATTTGGTAAATTACATAATGCCAAGTACTTAACAGGTAGTTTCTATTGTGTAGATACTTGGTGTCACAGGGTTATGTACTCACAGAGCCCAGTAGCAAACCAGAGACTGCTTTTCAGATGGCATATAGTTGTCAGGGAAAGAGGGTAAAGAGAACATGGCCTAACTCCAAACCTCTCAGGACTGCACTGAAGTTCTTATACTGGGGCTTGCTGAAAACTTTATTCAGCATCTCTCTACTACAGATCTTTCCAAAACAGTTAGGATTGCAGGTCATAAGTTTAAAGGGACAGGGCAGCTTGCATTCCAGCCTATACTTGCTGCAGAGACTTTTTTGCTCCAAAGTCCTACTCAAAACCATGAGCCTTTCAGTTAACTTAGTAAACACATTGAAACAGTAAGGCTGAATAAGTTATAATTACCCCCAAATCTAGAGTATCACCACCTTGGATTTCTTTTTTTATTAATCGGCAGGAGTAAATATAGTGGTTGACTTTTACTTTATAAAAGAGATCCCAACATGCCGTAGATCAGAGGGTCCAGAAATTTCACCAGTGTAGCAGGCCTCTGAGTTTCATGGGTATTTATCACCTTCTCTCAGGTATACATGTATTTCTTCTTACTCATTAGGTACAATATGGAAAATGTCATCAATAAAATGAACTAGCAAAATACTTTGTAGGCCATCAGGAAAATTAAGCTCCCTTTAGAATGTATTATGAACGGAGAATGGGAGAGCCGACGAGTGACAAGAACATAATAGTATACTGTTTTTCCTAATATATAAAGACAAAATGCTTTTAACTAACTTTGCTGGTAGCAATAAGGAAAAAAATTGTCAAGTCATTACCTGTATACAAGGTGCCAAGGGCTGTTTTGTTTTGCTCTCTAAGAGAGACCACATCTAAAAAGATAGCTGTAATTAACATCACTGTCTGATTTTTTGTGTTGATATGTACCAGAAGACATCTGGGTTTTGCACCCATCAGACAAAGTAGAAAGGATTGAATACCTCCCATGTCATGGGTAAGAGGATCGTATTTGGGAAGCACTTTATCTAGAACAACACCAATTGGTGACCTGAACCATAAAGGGCTAAGAGTTCTCAAAGTAGTATCACTTGGAAATGTAGTCATGTAAATTTGTGGCCTCCATCCGAAAAGTACCAAAGCAGAGACTTTGGGGTGGTACTTAGAAACCTGTATTTTAACTAGTCCTTCAGGTGATTCCGGTGTGAGCTAATTGGTTTTCATTCATTGGTTTTAGAATACTTTCCATAAGGCTATAAGTGGGGTATAAGTGGGGTAAGAGGCAGCAGTGGGAGTAGTCACTCTTCTATTTACTAATTATACCTGAACTGAGCCTTAATTCTTGAACCAGGTGAATCATTGTAACATATGTTTGAGCTTTTGCTGGACTCATTGTGATACAGACTGGAGTCAGCAGCTCATCTATCACTGGACCGTCATATGTCCCCTCTTTGACTTGTACATGTTAAAGATTTTCGACCTAGGGATTAACATCAGTTATTCCACTACTTAATTATGTCCAGAAGATTTGTGTGTCTCCATTTACGTACTGAAAAAACATCGTGGAAAATGGCCACGAGCATCTCGGGGGAAGGCTTGAGCTATTACTTAAAATATACTGCACTGGTCACATTGTAGGGTCTTTTTCTCTATTAAAGGACTTAGGTCTAGGCATCATGTAAGAGATCACAATTGTCTATGTTAGTGAGCTACAACTGCTACCAGACCTAGAATTTTTTTTTCTTATATATGTAAATCAGTAAAAAACAAACTTTCCATCCTTAGGTGTGATTAATTAAAAATCACCACACATCCCTACAGGTCAATATTCTGATTGCCACTTTGTCCTTGTGAATTTTTATGGCAATTACGCCTAGTTTTGGATGCTGATGTTTAAGTTCTACATCCTGACCTTTCTCATGTAGGATCTTATTAATTATTCTCATTAAAAATAGGGAGCCCAATTCCAGTGAAGCATCCTCTACCATCATCTCTGACCTACAGAGTCAGCTACCACAGAACTTATCAAAGCTGCTGCCTTGCCAATGCAATTCTTAATGATTTGGTGAAGACAGTATCCTCTGGGCCTTCCATGAGGGTAAGGTTCATGGGTGACTAAGCAGGTTCAAAGTAGGTCCAGTCCAACATCTCCATCTCCTTGATATTTGGTCTTCTTCTAGTGCATGTCTAGTTCACAAGTAAGTCCAGGCCTAAATTCGCCATAGATTTAATGCAACTCTTAGAAGCTCAAGTTAAAACATTAAATGATGGATCCGAGGTGACTATTTCCATGTAAACAAACTCATCTGAGGTCTGAGATATATATAGGGCTTATATATATGGCTTATATATCAGACATAATTGTCCTGAGACACTAGCTGTCATACAGTCGTTCTAATTTTTCACCCACAATCTGAGTTAACATTAAAGTCATCAATTTTTTTCTTTTCTTTGTTTGTCCTCTCCTGCATTATTATAATCACTTTTGTCATCATAGCAATGAGGGGCCATAGGTGATCTCCCAATTTCCTGCTCTCCATTTGCATTCATAACACACCATCACCAGTGTTAATCTGGGTAATTGTGAATCCATTACATGCCATTGGTTTCTAGAGCAAGAAAATAATTTGTGCTCTCCTTAAATATATGAGCAATGCAATGCAAGAGTCCCATTTCCTGGGGTCACTTTGGTACAAATGACTTATTACTCTGAGTTTAAGCAGGAAAGAAGTGGCTTACTCAAACAAGATGATTGATTTGAGTTTAATAAAAGTGTTTTTAATGAATGAGCAGGATTAATGGAAAACTAACAGTCATAAATGATTATCACTCTTGTGCCTGAAGTAGCAAAGGAAAGTAGATTGAGGGAGTAGTTACTGGAACCCAGAAGCACAATCTCTAGCTATAAAAGAGAGCCACTCATTTTACAGAAGCTGTGGCCTTCATTAGAGGAATATAATCATTCCTTGACCATCCAGCAGGAAGACAGTTGGCTGAATATTCTCTTTTTGCTCTCTAATCTCATGCCAGTGCTTCTTGCCTGATGATGCCTACTAGAATCTAGGGTTCAAGGGAGCTCATTGATGTAGTCCATAAATTTTGTCCCCAAGAGTTTGTGGAGAAAAGTTGTGAGTGGGTCAAGAGGGAAAAAAGAAGAAAACATCCAGCACATATTCCCATTTAAGCTTTATTTATAACCTCTAAATAAACTGTTATTCTACAAAAACTTCTTACATATGCTTTGTTGAATTTATTCCTAGTGATTTTTTGGGGATGTTGATATTTCAAATGGCATATTTTCATTGCATTTGTATTTGCTGTTGGTGTAAATAATTGCAATGAAAATCAATATGTTGATTTTCTATCTGAAAAATTTACTAAACACTCTTAATTTTAGTAGTTTGTCTATGTTTTTTATGACCTATTGAGACAACTTTTCATTTGTAATAATAAGGTTTTTATTCTGATTTTACAATCTTTGTAAGTTTTCCCTCCACCTTACTGGGCTGGTTAGGATTTCTCAATATATTATATTGAAAAAGAATGATGATATTAGAAATCCTTATTTTCTTCCTAATTTAAAGTGAATATTCTAATATTTTATTATTGCATATAAAGAATGCTGTTACATTTTTTAATAAAAACATTTTATCAGGTGTATTGTTATCTTTTGCTGCATAACAAGTTACTTTAAAAATTAGTGGCTTGAAACAACAACAAACATAGGTTAGCTCATATTTTCTGTGAGTAATGAACCTAGGAGCACCTTAGGTATATGATTCTGTCTTAGGGGGTCTCTCATGAAACTGTAGTCAAAATGTCAGCCAGGGAGACAGTAAGTTATAGTCAAAATATCAGCCAAGGGTATAGTCATGGAAAGATTGACTGGAATAGGAGTATTGGCTTCCAGAATGGTCTGCTCATATGGGTGGCGAGTTGATGCTGGTTGCTGAATGGAGACTTTAGATAGGTTCCACATGGACCTCTCTATAAGGTTGCTTAAATGCCTTTAGAACATAGTAGCTGGCTTCCCTCCTAAGAGACAGTAAGGCAGAAGCCAAAATGTTTTTATGACACCCTTGAAAGTAACACACCTCTATTTCCACAGTATCTTATTGGGCACACAGATTCACTGAATATCATGGAGAAGTGTTAGTTAAAGTTATGGGAGGTCATTTCTTGGACTGAGCTCCTGCACTAGACACAATCAGGCCAGACTAATACAGAATAGAGTCACTCATGCCAGCTTCCACATAATCAAAGTGAACTTAGAAAAAAAGTTTTCCAAAAAACAGGAGATACACAGAGACCCATCCAAATGGGCCCCTTCAACATGAACCAGCGCAGTCAGAAAGTCCTCTCTACTTTAACTCTGTAAGGAAAGTTACTTTAAAACAACCAGTCAACTTTTTGTTCCCTATTTCTGCTTTCTTCAGCCTTTTCCTGCCTATAAAGCGCTCTCTCTCTGCTCAGTTCAGGGAAGTGCCTTTCTGTTTCCCAGATGGAAGGCTGCTCAACT
>NW_012108241.1:141984-145603 GCF_000951045.1 Mandrillus leucophaeus
CAAGAGTTTGTGGAGAAAAGTTGTGAGTGGGTCAAGAGGGAAAAAAGAAGAAAACATCCAGCACATATTCCCATTTAAGCTTTATTTATAACCTCTAAATAAACTGTTATTCTACAAAAACTTCTTACATATGCTTTGTTGAATTTATTCCTAGTGATTTTTTGGGGATGTTGATATTTCAAATGGCATATTTTCATTGCATTTGTATTTGCTGTTGGTGTAAATAATTGCAATGAAAATCAATATGTTGATTTTCTATCTGAAAAATTTACTAAACACTCTTAATTTTAGTAGTTTGTCTATGTTTTTTATGACCTATTGAGACAACTTTTCATTTGTAATAATAAGGTTTTTATTCTGATTTTACAATCTTTGTAAGTTTTCCCTCCACCTTACTGGGCTGGTTAGGATTTCTCAATATATTATATTGAAAAAGAATGATGATATTAGAAATCCTTATTTTCTTCCTAATTTAAAGTGAATATTCTAATATTTTATTATTGCATATAAAGAATGCTGTTACATTTTTTAATAAAAACATTTTATCAGGTGTATTGTTATCTTTTGCTGCATAACAAGTTACTTTAAAAATTAGTGGCTTGAAACAACAACAAACATAGGTTAGCTCATATTTTCTGTGAGTAATGAACCTAGGAGCACCTTAGGTATATGATTCTGTCTTAGGGGGTCTCTCACGAAACTGTAGTCAAAATGTCAGCCAGGGAGACAGTAAGTTATAGTCAAAATATCAGCCAAGGGTATAGTCATGGAAAGATTGACTGGAATAGGAGTATTGGCTTCCAGAATGGTCTGCTCATATGGGTGGCGAGTTGATGCTGGTTGCTGAATGGAGACTTTAGATAGGTTCCACATGGACCTCTCTATAAGGTTGCTTAAATGCCTTTAGAACATAGTAGCTGGCTTCCCTCCTAAGAGACAGTAAGGCAGAAGCCAAAATGTTTTTATGACACCCTTGAAAGTAACACACCTCTATTTCCACAGTATCTTATTGGGCACACAGATTCACTGAATATCATGGAGAAGTGTTAGTTAAAGTTATGGGAGGTCATTTCTTGGACTGAGCTCCTGCACTAGACACAATCAGGCCAGACTAATACAGAATAGAGTCACTCATGCCAGCTTCCACATAATCAAAGTGAACTTAGAAAAAAAGTTTTCCAAAAAACAGGAGATACACAGAGACCCATCCAAATGGGCCCCTTCAACATGAACCAGCGCAGTCAGAAAGTCCTCTCTACTTTAACTCTGTAAGGAAAGTTACTTTAAAACAACCAGTCAACTTTTTGTTCCCTATTTCTGCTTTCTTCAGCCTTTTCCTGCCTATAAAGCGCTCTCTCTCTGCTCAGTTCAGGGAAGTGCCTTTCTGTTTCCCAGATGGAAGGCTGCTCAACTTGTGAATCACTAATAAAATCATTAGATCTTGAATTTTTTTTGAAATTTTGTTCTGTGATAGAGGAAATTACATAAATACATGAAGGTAAGAAGAACTGGGAGGTAAGAATTATTGTGGGACATTTCGGAGACCAACTACCATATCAGGTTAGTACTTTTCTTCTATTCTTTCTGTTTTTTCTATTAAGAGCTTTGCCGCAGATTGTTCCATTTTTTCGAGTTCTTTTTGAGCATTTATTGAGATGATTACAAGGTCTTCTTGCTTTAATATGTTAATGTGACTAATTATATTAATTGATTACCTAATAAGCCATCTTTGTATTCTTG
Source organism: Mandrillus leucophaeus (assembly GCF_000951045.1). NCBI lineage: Eukaryota > Metazoa > Chordata > Mammalia > Primates > Cercopithecidae > Mandrillus > Mandrillus leucophaeus. The sequence continues at coordinate 143,725 of NW_012108241.1, forward strand.
GATGTATTCCAAAATTGTCATAGTGTATTTTGCCAGATTAAGTTAATATTTTCTTTAGAATTGCATGAGTGAGATTGGCCAATAATTTTTATATTTTTATAAATTGTACAGTCTTTTCTTATTGTGGTTTCAAGGATATGCTAACCCAATTTAATGAGTTGGAAAGTGCTGGCTGTTTTACAAATTTTATGTAAAAGTTGGTGAATCCTTAGAATTACTTTTTGAGTGTTTGCTGGAATGTATAGGCAAAGTCATCTGGACCAATTATATCTTGTATATAATTACATTTAATCATCAATTGAATTTCTTTAATGTTAAGAAATCAGTTCAATTTTTTTGAGTTTTTCTTTCAAGGAATTTTATGTAAGCTACTAATTTTATTCTCATAAAACTCATCATGTTATTCCCATTACATTTCATTCTCTATACCATGCAATATGTCCCTTTTTTTCATTCCAGATGTCTTTATTTGTAACTTTTATCTTGATCAACATTTTCAGAAGATTACCTGCTTTTCAGTGTTTTCAAACAATCTCAGGCTTTGTTAAATTTCTTTTTTTTTTCTGAAAATTTCCAACTTTAGGTGACATTGCAGTTATCTTCCTAATTTACTTAAAATTCTTGCCAATTGTTTTATCTATGTATGCAATTAATGTGTATTCTTCAGTTGGTGATTGCAATGCTGATTAAAAATTGTACTTACAATTTTATCTTTTATCTAAATGACCATTTACTGAAAGAAATATGTTAAAAATCCAGTATGTCAGTGAATTCTCTGGTACTTCAGTGGTTTTTTACTTTCATATTTTAGGCTATATTAATATATTCTAGTTAGTAATTTTTATAGTTTTTTATAACTTTTTATTATTATATAATCCCATCCCCTTTTTTTAGCCTAGAATCAAACCATACAAAGATGGAATATGGTCTCTTCAGACATGGGAGGGCTCAAATCATTATGTTCTTCAGCAAAATAATGGAGTAATCCATAAAAAAGAAAGCCATGGAATCTAAAAGACAATGGACTCACCCAATTAAACAAGTCCCAGAATGAGATCTCTATAATAAACCTAAACTATAACCAGTTTGGATTGGAGAAAGACAATGAAGGACTGGAAGTTTGGTAGCTGGATAAAAAGAAAAAAGGTTTTATAGCATATAATCTATATTTAAGAAGTTAAAAATTAATATAATGAAAACAGGTAATAATATATAGGGGAAAAATCAACTAGACACTCCAAAAGGGGGAGAATTGGGTGAAAAAAATGGTTCCCAGATGGGAAGTAAAATGAAAAAGAGCACACTTTTAAGCACTCAATAAGAGACAGTCGGACTGGATGCCTAGTGAAGAAAATTTATATTCCAATCTGCTACCTGGACTAGTAGAGTGCTACATTTATTTGGTCATTAAAAATGTCTGTGGCATAAGGGTGAGGGAAAAGGAGACAAATGTTAATATTATTATTGCAAAAAAAAAGTGGTCAAAAGATTATTGAATATATGGATGTTTGTATATATTTTTGAATTTAAATTATAAATGATAGAATATTTAAAATAATGTAAATATGAAAAAGTAGAAACAAAAAACTATATTTCCAAGCTCAGTGCTCATCATTCATATTGAAATCAATTGCTATTTTCCAAAGTTAATAAATTAATAAATACAGGTAGAAATATATTTTCTGCAATTACGACAATACACATTTACCTATGCAAAACTGATGAAATTACTCAAGACATTCCATGTGTTTGTGGTCAGTCACTACATCTCACAGTGAAGATAAGACTTGGACATTCAGTACTCTGTAAATAAACTGAGAGTCACTTTGAAACTTCACTGCATCCCCTGTGTTTTCTTTCTTTTCTTCTTTTTTTTTTT
>NW_012108241.1:145958-173307 GCF_000951045.1 Mandrillus leucophaeus
AATCTTTTGGGTAAATCCTGAGTAGTGAGATGGCTGGGTCAAATGGTATTTCTAGTTCTAGACCCTTGAGGAATCGCCACACTGTTTTCCACAATGGTTGAACTAGTTTGCAGTCCCACCAACAGTGTATTCCTAGGTAATACCATTCAGGACATAGGCATGGGCAAGGACTTCATGGCTAAAACACCAAAAGTAACGGCAACAAAAGCCAAAATTGACAAATGGGATCTAATTAAACTAAAGAGCTTCTGCACAGCAAAAGAAACTACCATCGGAGTGAACAGGCAACCTGGGTTTTCTTTCTAAGACAGACACACTTGTTAGAAACATCACTCTTCAAAGAAAGACTTGAGTGGGCTAACTGGCTAACTGCTGGTTGCGAGGGAACCAGTGTGGTCGTACCAGTGTGAAAAAGAGTGAGTTTGTTGTCAGTTCCAACTTAGGATGTTTGATTGATATCTGGGTGACATATATGAACTCTTGGACCAAGACGAACAATAAATTAAAAATAAGACAAAACAAAACAAAGAACCTCAAAATTTAGGAACTGAATCATTTACCAAAAAAAGATAATTAGGAAGCTAGTGAGTATGTTCTGGGATCATTGCCTGAGTTCAGAGAGTTTTTGATGTATTGTTTATTGGACAGTCATTGCTTGCCTATGTATTTGTCTAGCCTGAAAGTATAGCACCAATTGGGACATGCTAGCTTTTTGTCTCTTAATCTGCAAGCCCACGGTTTGATAGTGAGTAGAATGGTAATAGACTCTGAAGACAGTTTTCAGCTTACCTGGAAAAGCTAATTATTTATGGTAATGTAAACCTATCAGCCATTGACTGAGTAGAGCTGTGACAGCCTACAACCAGGTGAAGTAATTTTTACTGTCTTGGTGACCATCAGCATGACACAACATTTGATGGAAACCATATTACTGTTACATTAAGGCATCCAAATGTGTTTTTACAGCATGGTTTTCTCTTGTTTTAACTATGTTATTATAAGTCACTTTACAGCACCTAGCAATCCACTATCCTGCCCTATTGCTCCTATATTTCACAAGTGAATGTCTTCCTTAAAATAGCCATAATATTTTCTTTGCTCCCAGCCCCCAGGGAACAGTATGTTTTAATTAACATATACATTACACAACTATCTGCTCCTCTTAGTTTTCTGCATAAAAGGGATTGAAATTTGTTCCACCAAAGAAGTAAAGTCAACATGCTCAGAGGGCGCGTTGCAGGTATATTAGCATTTGAGAGGCACAAGTGTCATAACTGGTTTAACTGACCAAAGCGATAATGTACATTTCAGAAAACTGCCAGGGAGAAAAATCAATTCTGTATTTGAGTTGAATTCAAATAAATCCAGCACTATGTATCTGCATTCTGCATATATATCCCTGTTGGGATTTCTACAAATTATTTGCAATGAAAGGCTTACTTAAATTTGTTTAGAGAGAGGCATATATTTGCCATTTTTCTTCAACTGAAAGGTCTGTTCTTAGAAATTTATGGAAATAACTTGTATCTTCAAAAGTGACTACTGTTGACCTTCTATTTTTCAATTTTTATTTAGGTACAATTATTAAAAATTTAAGCTTTGATTATAAATTTATTCATTGTCTGTAGGAGATGGACTAAGTAAATTGGTACTGGCATATATAGTCTAGTGTCAGATTAATCAATGGTAGTGAATATTAAGACATGTATATATTTAATGTTTCTATAATTGAAAACAGATTGGTTTGTAAGGTAAATCTGCTAAGTTAAGGAATTGGTATTACTATTTAGTACTTAAAAACTTATTTTTTGTATCTTTTCCAAATCTTAGGATGAGGCAAGATACTGGTGTGTTGTCATTGTATTTGAAATACACAATGCACGTGAAAAGCCAATAAATTAAAATTTTATACTTAAAGTAATTCCCAGTTTAAAGAATAGAATCAACAAAATATAGTTTCTGAGTAAAAAACAAATTTATAGCACTTGAACTTTGTTTTCTTTAAGCTACTATTTGCTGCTCTAGCTTCAGGTAAAACATTCTTATTCATTATTTAAAATATAAAATATGACAAATTCAACTTACAAAATTAAAAAAAGTTCAAGTAGTTACTCCAAATTATCAAACTAATTATGAAGACCATCAGGGCTACAGCATCACACAACTCCTGTTGGAATCACTCACATAGACGAAACTGAGAATGGAAACCCCTGTTGTGCAATAAAGGATGTTAAGTGGAGTTCTTTGGTTCTGGGAAAAGCCCTGAAGCCTTCATGAGGACTGTGAATGCTTTTCTTTTCCTTCGTGTCAATTACACAAAAAGGAGGACTTGAAACTTCACCTGCTTTCTAATGTGCTCAGAACTTTCCTCCCCCTCTCTCTCATTTGCAGTACTTGGAGCAGCCTGAGTAAGTACTTCATACTGAGTATTTACCAAAGGTGATTCGCCTTACTGTCCAACCTGTCTAGTTATCCTGTCCAAAGGAAGATACAATACAGAGCCATTAAAAGGAACTACCCTCTTATTCTGTTAAAACAAAAGATGGAAACAATAAGAATTATTCAATGGCCCTGCATAGAGCATGACCATATGTCCACATTTGCCATTATGATCAAATCTATAAGATCTTAGTTTGCAATGTGACACACAGCCATTTTTCACCTTGGTTAGGCTACAAGATGGGAGCCATAGCCTGTCTATTGGTTAGGAGATTAACCCCCAAGTAGCTTCAGACCTATTCTAGTTGATTTGTTACAATTTACTGATGAAATCATATTCCAAAGTACCTAACAACATCTATAAAATAAGAATAATAAATTAGTTTTTGCCTAATGTAGTGAGATGGAGCTTATTAACTCAGAGACCTTTTCTTGTTAATCTTGAATTTAGTTCCCCTGAAGAAATACACACACACACACACACACACATACACACATGCCTGTATACATACATACACATATATGTAATTTCAGAAATATTAGTCATGAATAAAACTTTTATAAATTGCTTTTTGTGACAATGGCCTTGCATTCTTCCAACTTCTCATAAAATAACCAGCAGCTGAAGGTGTCTCTACATCCTTTACTTTTATTTCTTCAATTTCTGTACAACTTCTTGCCATGTTCTATCCGTCGTTCCAACTGCATGTTTCCTTGTTACTTTATTGTTAAATATCAATATGCTTATGTTAAAAAGGTGTCAATGAACAGTGTTTGGGTAAAGGGTCTGATAATAGAAAACTTCGTGGGGAGACGGTATAATACGCCATTTTAAGGAAATTTCCCATAAAAATTATATCTATACAGAATGTATTTATGAGGGGTGAGTAGCCACACTCACAGAAAAGCCCTTTGACTGTGCCCTTTATGCTTTTATACATGCAGCAAATCAATAATGCTTGATAGAGAGATACTTAGAGATTTGAGAAATAAGTTGAAGCTGCAGTTTTAGGAAGCAAAATAACAACAAAATGAGACTCATGAAGTTTTTCATCCCTGAAATGAAAAACAAGCTCATGGAAAAAATTGACATTGATATCTAGAATGCTGGCCATTTAGAGACACAACTTTCACTGGCTGTGTATCAAAGATCTCTTTGAGATTACATCTACCAGATTTTAAATTTATGAGAAAAACACAGCAAAATGTAGCATCCATGAGACATGGTATGAACTACTAGCTTGAAGCAGTTCATATTTCATCACACTATCTTTCTGTCAATGATGTCACATCTTTGTTAGGCTAGGTTTTCATTGATTGCTCTGAAAAACAGTGCACAGAAATCAATATGAAATTGGAAATGAAGGTGATAGCATCCAAATAGTTTCCAAAATTTGAGAAGTTCCAAGAACATAAATCGACTTTGGCTCCTAATGACTTGGTAATTGTGGTAATTTAAAAATAAAATAAAAATATTACTTTTTTAATTTATGCATGTATTTTTCTTAAAGACTACTAAATTCTTAAGACATAAATTGTTTTGATCTAACTATTCATAAGCAGAATAAACATTGCTTTTGGCCAACTATTGAGACACAAAGGCTCTGCGGATCAAGAAAGTTTGGGGACTTCTGAATCATATTATTTTGTTGTTTGACATTGTTCTATCATTTGAATCTGTTGAACTTGCTTTAAGAATAATCATAAAAGGTCAAGTGACCTCCTAGGAACTTTTTTTTGGTATGCCTGTGTGTGTGTGTGTGTGTGTGTGTAATTCCTATATTCTGTGACTAAATAGTCCCCAGTTTCCTAGTCTCTACCTATAAGTGAATTGAGGCAGGGTTTTCTTAATGAGGTAATTGGGTAGCATACACTGCTTTCAACAGCTCCTCCTTCCAGAGTGAAATTGGTGAGGCTGCTCCATGGTAGACATGGGATAAAAACTCTTTGGTAGGAAGACTGCCAATAATATGGATCATGAGGTATTAATCAAAAACCATTTCATGCTGTTTGATGAAAAAAAATTGATACAACTGTTTGGTATCTCATTCCTAGATCAATCTAAGAATGTTAAAATGTCCTCACCCTGGTTCTTATCACAAAGAATGTGGACTTTCAATTGAATCTTTGGGGCAACACTGTCTAGCCAATTATCAGTTACCTGGCCCTCTATCCTTGCCAAAAAGTCTTTACTCTCCAACTTGCAACTCAAACTCCTCTTCTTCCTAAGCCCTACTTTAATCCCCTAGATGCAATTAGTCAAGCCTTCTTTTCTGCACCCATCCATATCATTGTTTCTTATTGTTTATATGTGCTTCCCTGGTTTGTAAAGTTATTAAAAATAGGAATATTCTCAGGAAACCATTATCAAGTTGTTCTAATGAGCCTCCTTCTTTTATGAATAACTACAAAATTAATGATTTTTCTTCTTTTTTGGAAAACAAATATCATTAATAAATTATGATCATTGCCAATTGCAGGACCTTAATCTTATGGAATGCATAGAAAATGATAGTTAATTCTATAAAATCTGAGGGTAAATGGCTGTGGCCATGGCTAAGATACTGACTGGCTGTGGTCACCCCCAAGGTGAAGAGGAATCAATATTCCAGCACATCTGAAACCCACTTCTGGCACATCTATGTACTTAGCATATTAGCTGATAAGATGTTTTATCATGCTTTGGTTACATCATTACATAAATTTCACAGAAGAAAACTCACAAGCATTATAACAAATGTAATACATAAGCTTGTAAAATTCCTGTAAGATCCCTCTGTCCCAAAATAATTGAGCTTGATGTTTAATGTTGTTATTAAAGAACTATGCAGAGCTTGGCATTAAAACCATTTCTCCCCGGGGCCTCTGCCCACAGGGGAATCTTCTGAGGTGAAGTGGTTGAATGCTCGTCTTTTGAGATTACATTACTATGAGCATTTCTCATTCATGAAGTATTTGCTGGACTAATATGTAGCACAGACCAAGCACACAGGTAAATCCACCTGTCTAATCCAGGATAAGGAGTGTAGGAAGTCATGAGGCTGTGGTGCCATGAATCATATCATGTTTAAAACACCCTTGTGGCTGCCTATAATATTCAGAATAAAATACAAATTCCTCACCATGGCTTCCGTGGTTGCATGCTGTAATTCATCTAACCTCATTCAATCACTCTGCAAATATGGTGAGCAAAATTAAGATCCGTGCCCTCATGGTGTAACATCTAAATGCAAGGAAAAAATAGACAAACTATAAAATAAATATGTTTAGTAAATAGAATGTTAGAAGTAATCAGGCTATTAAAAAAAAAAGAAGAAGAAACTGGGGAGAAGAAACTAGGTTGAGAGAACCAGTAGGAAAGAGGTCAGCAGTTCTTTTCTTTAGAGAGCCAGATAATATTTAGGCTTTGCAGGCCATACTATCTCTATTGCAACTACTCATTCATTAATGTATTGTCTATAGCTACCTTCGGAGAATTGAGTAGTTGCAATAGAGATTGTATGGCCTGCAAAGCCTAAATATACGATGTATATTTGTTTAATCAATGAGAGTGAATGTCATTTCTAAAGAGTGCACTCAACATTCAGTTCCAGCAAATTACCATGAAGGACTGAGGTATTTGTTACCAGATCGTATAAGTTTTCAAGAGAACCTAGAACTCCAAATTTTTATGTAAAAGCTCTCAATTTTAAATGACTTTAATTCAAAAACAAAAACCCTTTGCATACAGAACTGAATCTTTCTGCAAGCTAATTTTCTGGGACTTCTACTATATACATTCACAGGGTAGATCAGTTGGTGTTTGTGAGTCTGTTTTCTACACTGTGCAATGTGGAAACTGACTTAGGTGGCTTATTAAAGTCAATGGCTAGCTAGTAGCAGTACCAGGCACAAACTCACTTCTGATCTCCTACTTTTGTTCTCTGCCTATAAGCACTACACATGTTAAAACCATTTGTCCTGTAGGAGCAATGTGTTGTCCTAAGGAAGTGTTCATAGACTTCATTTATGAACTTTTGAAATGTGTATCAGTTTATGGGATATACGTAGTTTTTTTTACATATATTATTTTACTTGGCTTTCCTCCTGAGGAGTAATCACCCCAAATCTTTGGATCTGTCTGGCATAATTTTCAAGTAAAGTAAAAGTCAGAAGGCATCACATTGCATTCAACAGTGTACCTCTGAGCACTGCCTAACCGATGGTAGATGTTTATATATATATGATTTGCTTAAATGAATGAAAGAAATATGTAGTGATTAAAATATTTGGGAACTGGATGTAACTGAAATAATATTTGAGGCATGTATTATTGGAAAAGCAATTTTATTCAAGCCATGAGTACTAAAAATCTAATATTATTGACACAAATTAAATATATGGATAATTGTTGAATCTGTAATGAATGAAAAACTTGAATGACCTAAGGGTTCCAACTCTGAATATACAATACTCATTGTGGATAATTTTTATTGTACTTTTGATATATGGTGAATATTAAGCATTTTACATTTATTATTAGTGTCTGAATTTAGAGGAACATAATTTTATTATCTTCATTTTGTGGGTCAAACAACTGAGGCACAGAAAAGTTATATACCTGGTCCAGGATCACACAGGCAATAAAGGGCCTAGCCATGGTCTGATCTCCAAAGCAGCCTTTCTTCAACTACTAAGAAGGCTTTGATGATTTAGCTAAAGTGAACTTTTGAAAGCACAATTCTGGGAATTGTTTCATCAATTATACTAGTAAAATAAAATATTCCCTTTTTGCTTTCTTTTTTATTTTAAAATTATGGTATCAGTGGACACAATTAGCTAGCTGGAGGGCTCACCTAGATGTTAAATGGTTAATAGAGGTCACAGTGTAAATGAAAACATCCTGTAATCTGGTCGTTTGTCAGATTTGTAACATTTCCATTTTCTTCCTTCTCTCACATCATTTATATATCAGTGTTTGCATGATTACAGCGGTTTTTTCTAATATTATTTCAGCTCTAACTGTTCCCTAAAAGCTACTCTATGTCATTGTGACTGGCGCTGGTTCCTAGTATGCCTGATAGTGTGGAGAGGTAAGATTCCTTTTTTTTTTTTCCTGTCAGCGATAGCAGCTGTCAAGTCCTAAAACACTGAAAAACTGATATTAATACTGTTTTTGTCAAAGCAAGGGCAAGGCACTTCAGAAGTGAATAAATCTAGAACAGCCAACACTGCAGTCTCTTGAGCAGTTTGTTTGTTATAAATACAAGTCAATACCACAAGATGGCACCTTTTTACTTTCAACACCTATGATTACAAACAATTATCTTCATAAAATGGTCTCAGCTTTTTAATGCGTTGTTTTAGATATTATTGAAACCTTATAAAAGCAAGACTTTCTACAAACAGGATTGGTGTTTGATGTATATTAAATGAGGTCAGATAATTAAATTTGAAAAAAGAATTTATAAATATTCAGATAAGAAAATTGAAATTACAAAAGCAGAGTTTGTCATCATTAAACTGAATTACAACTGTGTGTGGTTAATGCTATATCTACATGGATAAGTTTTTGTTAAAATACAGTTTTAGTAATCAAATAATCTACCTCATTCTCCAATTTGACCACATATTTCATTTGTACACTCTAACATTCAGTACACATTCCCTGCAGAAATGACCTAGCTTTCATCTAGTCCAGCAATTAACACACACTCTGCTATTTTCAGTAGCTGCAAACCATGAAGTGCCATCATCCCCTGGCTACAAAACAAAATACAATATTTAAAGGTTAAAAACTCAGAGAATTTCTGAAATGGTAATCCATTTTCTCTGTGTTCATGAAAATAGGCAATCCAATTTGAAAGTCTTTAAACCAATGTAAACTTTAGAAAACTCAGTGTTGACGTATGGGAAGAATAAAGACTTTGCACTAATATAGTGCGTAACAATGCAGTGTCAGACTCGTCATTTACAGTAAATGCCTTGATTGGACTTTCCTCTGGATTGTCATTATGCTGCTGAAGATCAAGTTTACTCAAGTCTGTGGGAATTCCATCATGTTTTCTTCCTCCCAGTTCCAAACAGGAAGAGAAGGGTTTTCAGGTCCCTTGGGAAAACCAAAAAATAAAACACTCACACCCACAAACAACTTGAAAACAAAATGGCAGACCTAATAATCCTTGACTCCATGTCCAAATGAAGTTGAGGCAATATTACTTTTGCAATATTTGTATTCTGCCCAATATATCACATCATGAGATTCCTCAAAAAACTGAGAAGTCTGAGAGCTACAAAAGAGAAAGCGGTTAAGGCAGTTGATGTCTACATTTGGATTTCTTTTTCAGGTTACATGTCTAAGTCTCCATCGTAGGCTAAGGTCAGAGGCTTCTGTTGGGGAGGTGTGCTTTGATGTGGTTTTGGCTTCTTGCTGCAAAGGGAAAAAAATTCCTCAGATAAAGTAAGTTCAGAGAGCTCTGTTTCATCTGCCAAAGACAATTTTGAGGTACAGAAATTCAAGCGGTAAAAATGACAAAGAGATTCATTTCTCTAGATGTGCGAGTTTCCTTTTGTGAATATTGAATGCTTTCACTCTCCGCGAAGGAGAAGCCATCATTTTACACAATCTTAAAACTGGTTTAGTGGAATGGAGGAACTTAGTAGAAGGGCTGTTTCCGTTTTATATTCTTGTTGATATACAACAACGGGAATGTCTTTTCTCACTAATTTTTAAGCTTTTGTGACCTTCACATCACAGATGCTCAACATCATAAGCAGCTGGAGCAGCCAGGCCTCACCCTGCTGGTCTTGTTTTTCAGTAAACACACTTCTGCTCTGACCTGGAACCTGACATTTAGCTGCCAAGATGCCAGAGTGTGTCAGGAAAATTTAACCAATTCTACTCCGTGCAAAGCCATTCTCACCTGGTCTCTGCTTTACCTGAAGTCCACAACTTTGCCAGGTCAGAGAAGGCTGTTTTTCCTTCTCATGGAGAGAAAACATGTTGAACAACATCCCCAAATCATACAGCAATGCCCCAGATGTGGGGCAAAACACCCTGCAGTACATTCCTGGTTTCTTAGTACAGGAAAATCTTAACTTGTATTTACAAATGCTTGTAACCTTTAATTCTGCCACTTAACTTCTCTCACCGCCACACTTACCCTCCCTCCTCAAGGTTCTTCGCTTTGCCTGGCCTACACAGCCTGACTTCACCTCTCTCCCTGTCTCCAACCTTCCATGCTTTTATTTTATATTAGCATCTATTGCTTATTGGATGCATACTAAGTGCCAAGATCTGTGCTGAACATTTTACACAAAATCTCTCAAAACATCCCAGAACAACCCTGCAAGGGAGGCATTCGAATTATTGCTACTTTACAGAGAAGGACTACCGATGTTGTTTACATTCCCTCAGGTCACTGAGTGAGTGGCAGAGCCTGCATTCTAAGCAAATCTAACACATGGACCTGAGCTTTTAACCTTTTCACCACACTCTCCATATATATATATACATTTGGCACTTGGTAGAAATTCATTTGGCACTTGGTAGAAATGACATTTTTTTGTCTGCACCTATGAATTAATTTTTGTATTCCGAGTGAATCTAACTTAAAAACAAAGATTTTAATCTATACAATTCAGTGGCATGTGGCACAGTCACAGCGTGTGTACCATCACCATTATCTAGCTCCAGAACCTTTTCATCGTGCCAAAAGGCAACTCTGCACTCTTCCAAGCAGTCTCTCCCCCATTTCCCCCCGCTCTCAGCCCCTGGCAACCATTCATCAATTAACTTTCTGCCCGGATAGATTTTGATATCTTAAATGGAATCATGCTGTATGTGGCCTATTGTGTCTGGCTTCTTACACTTAATGGCTAAAATGGTGAATTTTATGTTATGTGAATTTTACTGCAATAAAAAATATTTGATAAAATTAAAATGGTTGTAGGGAGAAACTCCTAGATAAAAATGCTCAAGTTTTAATTTAAGGAGTAAAATTAATTTTTTGATTGATGTTTGAAGCAAATGATACAAGTTAAAGAAATAAATTAAAAATGGTTTTGGCAGAACCCCTAAAAGGAACTGCAGATTCTCCTGGTGCCCCCTACTCTGGCACCTGGCATGCTGCGGGTGCTCATTGAGAATGTGCTGAGTGCTGGGCAGAGATGGCTGCAGGCAAGCAACTTCCAACCAGAGAAGCTGCGGAGATGCAAAAACATGATTCAGAATTTTCTCCAGAGGGAGCTTCAGCCTTCAATTTACTGCTTTCCAGGTCCTCTCCAATTTTCAAAAAGGGTATTGCTTAATTATCTGAATAACATCCAATTTAACTTTATCTATACTAAATATGTTCCAGTGACTCTAATTATACTGATGAGCTCAGGCTCTGGCATGAACCCCGCTTGACATGGAGTCCTGGGTATCCCATTCCACGGCATTTTAAGGTGCTAAGAAATCACACACACACCAGAGGTTGAGGCAATCTGAAAGTGACAGCCTGTAAATCTACCCTGACGGTGGTGGTGGTGACGGGGTGGGTTGTCTTAATGGCAAAAAAGAGTACATGGAAGTTCATCTGAAATTACAGCAGAAGTCTTCTCCCTCCCACCTCTCTTGGCTTTCTTTTTTTGTGTGGGAAGGGTGCAAAGAAGAAGAGAGGGCTAAGAAATATAGTTGCTTCCAAAACAGAGATTTTGGCGGTCTACCCTTAATTGGCATTTGCTAAAGGCCACTGGGCAAGGATAAATTAGAGAATCCTAAACACTGGGGAGTTGAGAATGCAAAGCCAGGAGAAAGGCTAGAGGTGGTCATATCTCTATAAAGAGACAATACTATCTCCGGGGAGACACGTCAACTTGGCCAGTCTGTATGATCTAGGCTTGGAATATTCGATTCCAAATTTACACAAATATGTTCATACCACTTACCATGTTTGGAATCATGGACACTGTGGCCACCTCTGGCGAGAAGAGGGGGCTACTAATAGGTAGGCCTTGGACCTCTGTGGGCCATGTGGTATGCTGGGGTTCATTGGGATTAGGACCTCATTTATCATGCATCTTTTCATATTGTGCAACCACCTCCCAATTGCCAGATACCAAAATCGCAATTACGAATACATGAGATCTGAGAAGTTTTATGGCTTAGAATAGATCAGCCTCCTCTCAAATATTAATCTCTGGACCACTGAATATGGTAGCACTTCGCCAAATAGCGGCTTTGCAAGGCTTTCTGGCTAGTAAAAAAGAACCTCAGCAGGAGGAGCTGAGGGGCAAGACTGCACTTAGCAAGGCCAACATTGAGGAGGCCAGCAAGTAGGAGCCTTGTCTTCAGTGCCTCTGGCTTGCTTTCCTTTCTCCCTACAGTATCCATATTTTTCCTTTAGAAGTAAGTTTATTTCTTTTTTTTTTTCTCCTCCACTCTGGTTTCAGAAAAGGTATGATCACCTCCCTCACTCACTAAATCAGGACCCATAAATGTCTGGCACATTATAGGCCACCAACACCACCAGTCATCCTGTGCCCAGGTGGACATCTCTAATCCATCACTCTATTCTCTCCTGTTGAGCTGAGGTGTAGCCTCATCATTCTTCCTAACGGAGCACTCTTGACAGCCATAGCCACTTTTAGAGTTGGCACAAAGCACAGAACCATTTTGCAATCCTAGCTGTGAAAGATCACTGGCAGACACATTTTAAAGTGACCTCTTTTAGGGTCATTTGCATTTTAGCAAAGGATAAAAATTCATTAAGCCAGAAAAGTGAGCTCATTGTGGACTGACAAGCCAGCCTCTGGCACTTCTCAGCAAAGACTCATTCTCAAGCCAGGAGAGATTAACTAGTTTGATGAAAGCAGCAAACCATATTTTGTTTTGGCAGCCACTTGTGAGAGACAAGCCTATGGAGATGCAAGTACCACTCTCAAATTTGGGAAGAATGAGAGTGTATTACAGAACTATGCTGGGCAAGGCAGACTGGACATTATTATCTGGTGTAACTTCCAGGTGCTACATCTAGGTTAACAGAAAGTTCATCCAGTGGTCATCCCCATTAAATTGCTTCATGGATATTTACTGCCAGGGGAGAAGGGGCATCAATAATATTTCTGAAACTCCAAACACTAATGGTAGATGTTCAAAGCCTAGTATTAGAAAGAAGTAGTCTTTAGAAGACTATTTTTTGACATTTTCTCAGAAGCATTTTCAAGTTTTATTATAAATTGCTTTCATCTGAAGTATACACCAAAGACCTGGCATATTTTAGCAGTTCTCTTGTCCTAAGGCTTCTGTTTTTGGCAAAAACATAAAATCTCTAAAACTGTCATCCTCTAACTCTTCTGCAATCCATTTAATAGAATTAGATGCTGGGAAAATATCTATTTGGGTTTCTTTGGCGGCTCATATGTAACCGTAAATGGTACATGTTTTTATATCAATAGGTCTGTACCAGGTCTACAGCTTACTTCACCTGTGAAACAAGGAGCCTCTAAGAAATGTGGAAGCTATAGACATTTTGTTGAGTCTAAGGAGTTTTGGGCATCACTCAAGAGAAAGAAATCACAAAGATTCAAAGGCCAGTAGAAAGAGTGTGCACTCTAGGGATAGGCAAACCTGGGGTTGATTCTACCATGCTGGTGACCTCAGAAAAGTTAAGAAATTTCACTAGGGATCAATCACTGTTTAAAATAGGGATGGCAATAGCAACACCTCCTTGGATTATTATGATTGAATAAGGCAATGTATGTAATATTTGACATATAAATATTAGACTTTTTTTCTAGACTGTTTTTTTTTTTAAATACAGGCAATAAGTTTTTACTAATACATTTTATTTATTTGCTCAATAAATCTTTATCAAATTCATGCTTTAAAACAATCCATAAAGCATAGTCATTACTTCTCTCCACCCAAACTCCCTGGGGTTTGATAGAGGAGGAAGATGTTTATATAAATAACAACAATATTATAATGGCATAAATACCACGAGAAAAGGGACATGAACAAATTATTCCAGACTGTTTAAAAAGGAAAATGTTGGTATTTGAGTTTTACAGGGATTAATGAACAGGCAGAGTACCAATAGCTAGCAATGGAAAACAAGGAGTAAGCCACAGAAGCAGAAACTTCCTTGGAAAATTAGAGGGGCAGTTCCCTAAGTGCCTGATAGGGTTAGATTTTGTTTCCCCACCAAAATCTCATCTTGAATTGTAATCCCCATAAACTCCATAATCCCCACATGTCAAGGGAGAAACTAGGTGGAGGTAATTGAATCATGGCTTCCCCCATGCTGTTCTCAGGATAGAGAGTTAGTTCTCAAAAGATGTGATGGTTTTATAAGGGTCTCCTTCCCCTACACTCAGCACTAAATCCATCCCGTTGCTCTGTGAAGAAGGTACCTGTTTCTCCTTTGCCTTTGGCCATGATTGTAAGTTTCCTGAGGCCTCCCCAGTCATACAGAACTGTGAGTCAATTAAATCTCTTTCCTTTATTAATTACCCAGTTTTGGCTATTTCTTCATAGTAGTATGACAATGGATTAATATAGTGCCCTAATGTGAAATTATTCCTCCTCAAAATTATCTTTCAGAAAGAGGCGACAGTCTTATATTCAATGACTATAAAATCTTTTATATAATGAGGGGCTACATTTGCTATACCAAAAGCTATTTTAAAAAAATGCAAATCACAGATATACACACAAGACAAATAAAATGGCCATCTCCCTAATGTATGCAGATAGGTATTTGGATGTGAGGATAAAACCTCTGAAACAGCAGCACAAAGAGATCCAAAGAAGTGCTGTATCTCAAACAACTTGGGTGGAAATGAATATACTAAACCTGATACTGAAGTGAACTGTGGAAAGAAAGACTAAAGCAGTGATAAGAGTGACTTATCTGAAAGGTAGATGGAGACACTGAATAAAATTATGTTATGAATATGAAATTAGAGAAAAATGAGCATTTTATATAATGAAATACTGTATTTATGTGTGATATAAGATAATAAATGCAACTATAATTTAGCACATTGATTAAATATTAGCATAGACAATTTACTATCTTATCTAAATCAAAAGGTTTATTTAAAAAGTCAATTTTTTTCTTTTTAAAAAAATTTTCCTTAGTTAGAAAATGAAGACTTAAATGTGTTTGAGCCTATATAACATATGTGCCTGTATAGGGTATAGGAAATTAGTAGCAGATACATTTGAAAGAGTTGTTTGGGCTCCAGTTGTGGAAGACTTTAGTCAACTGGTGAGGCAGCCAAAACATGACTTTAGTTTTGCTGTCAGTGGGAAGCCAGAGCTCGTGTGTGAGTAGGAAAGGGCTGATCCCTGGAGCTAAGCTTCAGAAAGACGAATCTGGCTGTAGACTGCAGATGGGAGCCCGTCCAAATATGAGCGCTACTTCCACAGGGACATTATTAAAGGCAGACATTCAGCATGAAAAAAATGTCTATGAGATACAATGTGCATAAATACTTATGTAATTTGGCTACTGAAAAGTAAAGAGAAATTTCATTGATACTTTATATTTTAAAATTCACCAAAAAGCGATGTAGCAAAGCTGCACTTGTATCCCATGAATATCTATAAAAAAATTCTCTAGAAAGTGGTTTGTTAACAGAATACAATGATGTACCTAATTAATTCCCAGAACTTAGAGTCATGCAGAAAGGGGCCTTAATAAACATTTGTTGTCAAAGGAATAGATTACGGTTAATACATTCTTAGGTTGAAGGGAATGGAGAAAAATAAAAAAGGCAAAATGTATGTGTTACTACATGTAAATTTTTAATCTTTTAAATATTTAAGGGAAAAGGGAAGCATAGAATCTGGATTTGGGGATATGGTTGGTTACTAACAGCTAGAATTCATCTAAGCTTTTATAGACGGACAGACTATCTAATTACCTTACACTGGGTTGGTCTATTGATTGCTTTGAAAGTAGTTTCCTATTGGCCAAACCTTCATGTCCTTTGCTGCAATTTAAGAAATTTCTTCTTTGTTTTAATCTTTTCTGGTGATGAATGCTTCCTGTTCCTTTAAACCTCATACAAAGCTTTCAAATTCACATTTGTTAATTAAGAGTAGATCTAGGCAATACTAGCCAAACATCAATTTGAATAAAGAAAATCAGTAAAAAAAAATTGATTCTAGGATGAATGACCAACTGAAGATGACACTTTTCACTACAACAACAGGGAAATGTTAGTTGGATAGAAATCTAATTTCTAGGGCAAAATTTCTACCACTATAGGTGGTAGAAAGAATTAAAGTCATCTTATTTCCTTCACCAAATTTCACTGACCAAGAGCAAAGATTTAAAAACCTGTGTAGCCTTGGAAACAGAATTTGAGGTTAATAGACAATGGCTGAATTTGAATCAAAATTAAAACTTGGGTAAAAATTCTCAGGAAAATAGTCTCTGAAATAGATGATGAATATAAATATCTTTATTAGGAGAAAAAATTGAAGTAACACTTTGATCTCATGAAAATTAAAAAAAAATCAATTGAAACTTCTGCTCAAAAAGCTGATATAATATTCTTAGCACACTTGAAAACATTAACATCTACAGTTGACCCTTGAACAACACATGTTTGAACTGCATCAACTTACATGCAGATTTTCTTCCGCCTCTGCCACCCCTGAGACAATAAGGCCAACAACCCCTCTTTCTTCCTCTTCCTCCTCAGCCTAGTCAGTATGAAGACGGTGAGGATGAAGACCTCCATGATAATCCATAACTACTTAGTGAATAGTAAATATATTTTCTGTTCCTTATGATTTTCTTAATTACATTTTCTTTTCTCTAGCTTACTTTATTGTAAGAATATAGTATATAATTCATAAATATATAAAATATGCGTTATTTGACTATGTTATTGGTAAGGCTTCTGGTCAAAAGTGGGCCATTAGTAGTCAGGTTTTGGCGGAGTCGGAAATTATACTTGAATTTTTGACTGTGTGGGGAGTAGGCACCCCAGTCCTCACACTGTTCAAGAGTCAACTGCATTTACTTCTGTCTGGTTTCAAGAGCAGTTCATCAACTAAAATATATTCTGTATGATGAACTAGTTATTATTTTCTGAGATTAATAAATTCTCAGAACTAGTCACTTTACAAAATGGTTTTTTATTTTTTTTTGGAAATGACCATCAGTTAAATTTTGTCTCATAGCTTGTCAATATAAAAAAACAACTTGCTCTACTATTTAAAATGTGCTTACAGGTTGTTTTAACCAACTGGTCAGTTTAACCTAACCGTTCAAAATTTAAGAACAAAATTTAAGAACTGAAATTATCTGTAGTAATTTTCTTAGCCTGGACCACAAATTAGAATTACCTCAGAAGCTTTTAAACACCCAGATGATCTGGCCACATCCAAGACTAATTAAATCAGAATCTCTGAGTGGGGGGGATCAAGCATGATTCCCTAGGAGACATCAATGTATTGTCAAGGCTGAAAACTACTGATCGAAATCAAAACACCCAAATGGAAAAGTTCTGACCAATGATTTTCATATTATTCAAATACCAAATTTAAAAAAGTTATCTCAAATAAGAACAAAAAAAATAATGATTCCTCATTTCAACTATTCAGCCATTCTACTGTGGAAGATTATTTCTTGGCCTCAAGAATTCTATTATAATGGGCAATGATCCTGAGATACTTTTTTCAAGTATAACATTAAATCCATAAAAAATACGGAATATAAACTTTTTACTAATTAGTACTTACCAAACAAGGTAGGAAGTAAATACTAGGAAAATCATGATAAGAAAAGCGCCACCTGAAACGCCATAAACCCAAATTTTTACTCGGCCATCTGTTTAAAACAGAGATAACATAAGAAGCTTAGCATACAGAAGTCTGCAGCATTTGAGAGACAGGGCAACATTAGATCTGACAACCCCAAGCTGACCATTAGTTCTGTACTTGAACACCAGCACCTTAGCCAACTGTGCACTCAACTGCAGAAGTTAGCAATGTTCTAGCATACTCTGTAAATTGCCAGGTATAATCAGAAATTAAAGATTGTCTTAGAACATCATAGGAATATGGGTTTCCTACTAGAAATTATGTCTATGAAAACAACTTTAAAATATTACATGGCACCGTTTTTAATGGACTTTTATAGATAAACAGTTTGCATTGTTGTTTGATTTTTAGCAAATTAACTCTCAAAAGCATTAGGTGTAACTTCATGGCACCAAAATTTTTATGTTACTGAATGTTTTACTTTTTATCTGAATTCTGAGACATGCACAAGTCATAAGCATAAGTGGAAATATCCATAGGTAACAGCTCTCCAATGATGAAAAATAAATGAAAATGTAAAATATAAGATAGTCAATCAAATTTTTTCATAATACCAAACAAACACTGGTAATCATTATTTCATAAAATCCAGTCAATTGGTAGGCTAACTTGAATTTAAGGTGTTTATAGTTATATGCATATACAAAAATATGGCAAAACATTTGACAACATAAAAAGAACAAAGAAAATTATAATTAAGAGACAACTTTGCATGGAAAGAAAACTACTATGACCATTTTTAGGGGCTCTACTTCCAAAATGACGTTAGGCAAACAAAAACTACATGACCATACAAGTTAATCAATTCATCAAATTACTATAAAATTATCACCATGTGTCTACAAGTACACATTATTTTGGATCTGATGTCTACTACAGTTAACAAAATACATTAACCATGTATTTTAATCTATTATGTTACTTTTATTCTATATAAGATATAAGCTTGAGTATATATATACATACATTCACAAATATATATATGCTTTTTCTACATATGATAGAAACTTGAGTTGTTTCTGTCACTCTAATGTTTTTTGCTCTATTTTATGTGAGCATATAGCTAACTAAACTTAGAATTGGACTGACAAAGGCAATACCTCAGTATCCCAAACGAATTGCATTTATTTCTGAAAGAAACACACAGAGATTCATCATACTACACCAACGTAATTAACTACAGGTCCAAAATACACGTAACAGTATCTTATTTGAAAAGCTTCTATGCGGGGAAAAACAATCAAAATCTATTGTAAACAACACTTGTTTTGAATAAAATCACAATTACTTTCAATTACATTACAACTACCTATTATAGTTTTTGCTTATAGGACACTTTCAAGTCTCAATCAGATTTTAGAATAAGGTTCAATGTAGTAATGGTATTTTTCTATGGTCATAAAACTTTTACTAAAGCTTGGATTCTAATCTCTTTGAAACACTAATGATGAAATGGCCTATTCTGAGTTTTTACGTTGGTCAAAAAGAAAAGTCTTTCCTGAGTTAGGACGCTCCTTATAGCTTATAATCCATAACACCCTGATTGATTCATTGGGAGGTCCAGTGCTTTTAAATCCCCAGTTTAGAAGTATGTGGTGGTATAAAACCTTTAAAGCCATGTTACTTAAAAAAAGCATTAATGTATTCTATAAGGACATAAAAGATAGGCTAAACCTTCTAACTATTAAAAAAGATATGTAGTGAAAAATAAGTCTTCCCACAACCCTCTCAATTCCCTACAGAGTAGCTATTACTGTTACCAGTTTCCTTGTGAATCTTTCTAGTTCTCTGCATATGCAAGCACCTGAGCACACATATACCAATTCATACACTTCTTAAAAAGACAAAAATGGTACATATCATTCACTTTGATTTGTACTTTTTCTTCCACTAAACAATATAGGTTGGAAATATTTTCATACTAGTTCATAAAAGAAGGTCTACCTCTTCTTAGTATCCCTGTGATTCACCATGACACAGTTATATTTTGGTTTTCCCATTATTCTATTTGTGGGCATTTATATTGTTTTCATTCATTTGCTATAATAAGCAATCATATAATTAATATAACTTACAGACGTCTTTTAGTATATGTGTATATAACTGCATGATGAGTTCCTTAGAGGAACATTTTAGGTCAAAATATATGACAGGTAAATAAATATATTAGTATGGCCTAATCGTCCTCCTGACAGGTTGCTCTAATTTACACTCTCACCATGAGAACCTAATGAAAGTTGTAAACTCTCTCAAGACCAAATACATATTTCATATACACTTATCTATATATATACAAATATAAACACACACACAATTTATATCCCAATATACATATATATGTGTAAATACATATTTTTGTGTATCTAGACACACACAGACACACACACGTATACTCACACATATGATATTGTTGTTTTAGTTAGATCTCCAAGTTCCATCCATGATAAAAGGTTAAGGGCTTACTTGTGGATTCCAAGACTCATTTCCCTGGGACCTCAAGTTAATTCTCTTTCAGAAATAGGGTCCACAGGCAATGGGTGAATCTGGTTATATTTAATATCATGTTTCCTTCACATTTAAATCTACTTCTAATTTAGCATTAAAGCTAATGAGATGTTTTTAAACACCTTTGGCATTCCCAGACACGCAGGGGAATCAAAAGTTAACTAAGATATGGTGGTATTTCTTAAAAGTTGACTGAGGTGTATAAATATTGCTTCTCCAGTTAGATCTGTGTTTCTCTGGGCCTGGGCTTTGGATTGTGTTCCATTTAAATGGGTCATCAAGACACTTCCGGTACGGCTAAGGCCTAGGGTCTGGAAGGAAAATTCCTAGGGTATATTTGCCTGAGTGATTTCTGTGTCTTCCCTTCCTATGCCCCAGGAGTTATGTTGCTTTCCTTGGTCATTTTCAGCGTTTGGTTTCTAAAAGAAGTATGTCTGATGTCCACAGAGTCTCTGGCTTTCCCCTTCTACCCAATTCACAAAGTGGGAAGCAGGGACAGGGGTTTGTAAAAGCCTTAAAGGTCTGCCTTTAAAACCTTCCTCTGTCACTTGCTGGTGGTCTGAAACTGATAACATTAGCCTGCACTGCCATTTTCAGTTACCTCATCTCTCAAATGGGATGATAACATCTCATTAGGTTCTAAGAACGTAATGAGACATTTCATGCTGTACAACTAGCCAGCACAGAGCCACAGGGCAACAGAAAACATCTAATAAATGTCCATTCCTGCACTTAGTAAAAGTCGATTCCTGAGCCCTGCAGGCCTAATACTGCAATATCTACGACAATCCTGCAGGATAAATACCACTAGATTGAGTTTATAGATGAAAAAATGAGGTCCAGAGAAGTTAAGAAACTACAGCTAATCACAAAACAGGTGTGTGTAAGCCATGAGGCCAGTAAGGTCTGTCTACCTTTGAAACTGATACTCTTTACCTTTTCACCAGTGTTTCTTGAAGCAAATAGGATCTCTGGACATTTCTTATAAGTCCTTGAGATTCTATTCCAATTTTCTCATTTAGTTATATACACAAATTCAGTTATAAGAGTAGATCTTTTCTCAGAGATAAATTAGGATTGAAAGATATTTTCAGGTGAGGTGCAGTGGTTCATGCCTGTAATTCCAGCACTTTGGGAGGCCAAGGCGGGCAGATCACTTGAGGTCAGGAGATTGAGACCAGCCTGGCCAACATGGCGAAACCTGTCTCTACTAAAAATACAGAAAAATTAGTCAGGTGTGGTGGCAGGCACCTGTAATCCCAGCTACTCGGGAAGCTATTGCAGAAGAATCGCTTGAACCTGGGAGGCAGAGGTTGCAGTGAGCTGAGATCACACCACTGGACTGCAGCCTGGGTGACAGAGTGAAACCCTCTCCCCAACCCAAGAAAAAAGAAAGATATTTTCAAAGGATATTATTTTGTTACTTAACTCACTGTCTCTTAGACTGGGGTTGAGAGACTTATGTTCAACCATTCATGAAAACACTGTACACTTAAAGGGACTCATGCATCATGCAATATTCAAATCTGAGAAACCCTGAATTATGCCATACTGCCTCTTTCTTCTCTCCTCTACATTCTCCTTCCCTTCTCCTTCCCTCCATTCCTTCCATTATGAGAAGTGGTCAAAATATAGACCTCCTGTGAGAAAATTCTCATTTCTTACAACTGAAACTCACCTGGATCAAGTGGTTGAAGAGACCATCCTTTAAAAATATCATGTATTTTTGAATTCACAGGTCTGTTTTTCCCAGAAAGGTTTTTCACATCAGCTTTTTTATCCTCTGAGCCTGGTACTTTCATGCAGTAATCCAGGAAACCATTTGATCTCATTATCTCTGTATAGCCCTTCTCACAACCACAGACTCCACCCTATAGCATAAATAATATTTTTATGGTTACACAGTGAGTCAAACATATGAATGAATAAAAATACATATGTTAAAATCACTTAATATTTGCACTATACATCATGGCAATTTAGGGTTTGGGGCAACTGACTTACCAATGACATGATAATCAAATACATAGTTTGTCTTTTTAAATTCCAAAGTCAGCTCTTAAATCAAATGTTAGGTTTTTCAAATGTGTTTACAATTCTGACACCTGCCACATATTAAACCATAGTTCTTTGTGAATAAAGTTAATTAACTATGTCTTTTCCTCTCTTTCTTTCTTTTTTTATCTTTTTTTTTTTTTTTTTTTAGATGCAGTTTCACTCTGTCGTTGAGGCTGGAGTGCAATGGCGCAATCTCAGCTCATTGTAATCTCCGCCTCCCAGGTTCAAGCACTTCTCCTGTCTCAGCCTTCTGAGTAGCTGGGATACAGGCACCTGTCATCACGCCCTAGCTAATTTTGTCTTTTTTTTTTCTTTCAATAGAGACAGGGTTTCACCATGTTGGCCAGGCTGGTCTTGAACTCCTGACCTCAGGAAATTTGCCTGCCTTGGCTTCTCAAAGTGTTGGGGTTACAGGCGTGAGCTACCGTGCCCAGCCATCTTTTCCTCTCTTATGGAGATGTTTATGGCATTTAATCAAATTATCTTCAACTCTTATCTCCATTTGTTTCAGATCCTTGTCTACTTGCTCCAACCCACCCTTCCTACTGAGAAGCAAAGCAACAGGGATTATGTACATATCTTCTTTGAATTAAGTGCTCTTGCTATCACAGCTGCTAAATCCCTCCATCACCTTTTACTGTTGACCACTAACTGTTAGAGTCGGTAGCTAAGAAGACATAAGCAGGACAGGAGAAGGGTCCCCTACCAGGAATGTCAGGCAACCAGTAGGTGATGGTTAGGCAGTTGTTAAACTGTCTCGCTAACATAATAATTGGTTGCAGCCAGCACTAGGGAAAGGCAGTCTCCCAAAAGATAGAAAATACCTGAAGCTGGTGGTCAGCAGCTTCCTGATAAAATCTCAGGAGTTGGGCAAATGGGCTCAATCATGCTAAGAGGCAAAATGTTAGAGTTTAACTGGTATATGACCTTCCTCTAGGAAAACACAACTTGTAAGGGAAAAATGCCTCAAGTGAGCATGCGTACAACTTCAGTAAACACACTGTGCATGCGGCCCCTCCCAAGTCCTGGCAGGTCACTGTGCATGTGGATGGTGCACCCTAAGGAAAGAATCGGGGGAGAAGGGAAACAACCCCCACCCCTGAAGCATGCCAACATATAAAACCCAAGTCAAAGGTCAAGGAGGGCACTTGGATCTCTTTAAGTTGCCTACTTGGCCTTCTTCCAAGTGTACTTTACTTCCTTTCATTCCTGCTCTGAAACTTTTTAATAAACTTTCACTCTTGTTCAAATACTTGCCTCAGTCTCTCATTCTGCCTTACGCCCCTCAGATGAATTCTTTCCTCTGAGGAGGCAAGAGTCAAATTGCTGCAGACCTGTACGGATTTGCTGCTGCTGATGTAACCATATGAAACTACGTCTCTGCTCGAAGGCTTACTTCTGCACTCAAGGAGGGCAGCCTTACATGGGAGATAAAAGACTTCACCAAAGACACATGCTCAAGAGAAATATACCTATGGCTATCTGAGTTATTCCTTCCTTGTAATAACTCGAGTATCATCCCACATCACATCCCTAGTTGGCATTGTAACAATGGGTCTTTTATATTTGTCTGTAAGTTTCTGGTCATTTTCAAGTACAATGAATGTGACCAAGAAGCAGATTATTGTGACACATGATGGATGAAGATTCCTATCTGCCTCTGGAAGTGAACGTGAAAATTAACAGCTCTTCCTCCAGCAAGTATACAGACCATAGAGAAGAGTGGAAGAGAATAAGCATAAGATTATGAATCTCTATGACTTCGCGCTTATGGCTCCTTAACTAAAGCTATTTATCTAGCATTTTCTGAACAGAACTTAGCTTCACAAAGCTACTCATGCCAATCTTCAACAACCAGTTAACTTTATTTAGGTCACCAATTATTGACTGAACACATGATTTTGAGGATAAATAGATACTAAAAGTAAACAAGGCACCTCAATTTTCTACAAAAGGAAAAAGGTAAGAAAAGCACATGTTAACTGCCCATAGTTTAGTTCAGGTTGTAGTCATATAGTAATAACACATAGATATCATATTTTCAGTTGGTTTTAATTGAAAGTATCACAAAATGATATCTTCATATCACAGTAGAGAGATCTAACTAAGAAAATTTGTATATGCTCAGCTATTAAAGCCATATTCTCAAGATGCATCTCTATTTTTAGCATGAGAGAAAAGTTGTAACCAGTTAGTCATATGTTCAAGAGTTCAAGGAAAAAAAGTAATTTCTGTTTAATTAAAGAGGACATCTAGAGAGTTGGTGAAAAGCTACAACTTCTACTTTTCAAACATCATTAACCCAAATGGAGTTGTTCCTGAACTTCTCCTCTTTTCCTTCTATTGCCCTCTGCAAGCTTACCCACTGTCTTTTCTGTGGTAAAGAATTAACCCATCTTGAATTGCAAGGCCAATTATAGGACTGAGTACTTGAATTATTTTTAATCAAATCACTTTTAGAATAAGCATACTATAAGAAAAAGCTTATTTCTTTAAAAAAATTAATACAGTTTTTAAAACTTATAATGCACTGCACACTATGAGTGCCATTGATTAGAATACATTACGTGTTTTACATTAATTCCTGAGTTGTAGATGGGAGTTACAGGAGAAAAAGCATAAATAAATTTCTGCTTTGAAAAAAAAATACACGCACAACCCCTACCCCACACACATATTTTTTTCAATCATAGTCACATATTCAGCTTATTTACAATAGACTAAAAATGTACTCACTCGACAGTAATCATAGTGTAATACAATTTACATAATAACTTCAGCAAATATGAACATTTATAATATCTTTCAAAATAGGTGAGGCGTATAAAAGGTTAAGAAGAGAAGACGTAAGTCAACTGAGAATACTTATTGATAAATAGAGCTGTAATTTATAACATAAATTAGACATTTGAAAGATAGATTTGGCTACAGACAGATTGATAGAAAAAGACTGTTCTCCTTAATACATGGTCCTAACAAGAAATTCTTTATAGCTGGGATTACTCCTGCAAATGCCTCTAGATGGTATCATGGGCATGTGGAACTGCTGCTTGAGCTGCAGCAGACAGGAGAACATCTGATTGTATATGTAAAACACAGCAACTAATGCACTTATAGAAGACTCCAGCATACGACTCACCTGTGTACAGTAGGAGAAAGGTTTTCTGCAGGCTGGAATGCACTGCCGAATGGCAGCAGGACGGGCCTGAGGGGAGCAGCCTCCTACAAAGGAAATTCCATCATCATTTGCAGATTTCTCTATGATAAACATTTCTAATTTTTTGGTATTTTTTTAACCTGTGGCACTGGCCTCTTTGCAACAGTATTATTATTTTTGAAAAATCTATTTGCCAACATTGTGGTCCAAGCCTATTTTATTGATTACATTAAAATGAATTGTTTGAGATGGGAGGCTCTTCTAACAGAGGCTATTTGCAGTAGAGTTTTTATACTTGTTTATTGGCGATGTGATTCTATCATATGGCTATGCTTGAGCGCAAAGTCTATGACAGCCAGAATCTGTAGAAGAATTGATAAAATCTAAATTTAAACTCAGGAGCAGAAAACATATCTGCTGGAATACTCCTTCTACATATATACTGCTCCAGCTCCTGAGCACCCAGCTAGGCACTAGCCCAGTTTCAACAACCCAGTAAGTGCTAAAAGAATGCCACGAATGAATTCATGGGACCATGGTATCAAACATGTTGGTAGTATTTTTAAATATATTTCAGCTGGAATACATACACACAGAGTCACATATAAACACATTCTTAAGAGCAAGCACCGAAGCTCTAGGAGAGACAATCAAACATCTGACACAGTACTTGTTGCTGCTTCGTACATATTTTTGAGTAAATGGATGAGACAATGTATGTCTCTATAACTGGACAATCATTTACACGCTAGTCTTGCTTTGCTAAATTCAAGGTAGTAAAAGAGACATGAGACAAAGCCTAGAGACAATTTGACGAAGCACCATTTATATAGTACTGGTTGCATGGAAAGGTTCTAGCCTTTGGATAACTACAATTGCCAACCAATTATAGTTTATAGTTTTGTAGCTAGCAAAAAGCTCTGGGCCTAAGGCAGAGTAGGGAACAGTCAGACCTACATTGTCCCTAGGAATGAAGCAGCTAAATTCTCACTGTGACTTGAAAAATAACACAAGGAATCCACACAGAAATTTTTAAAAAGCAAAATTCACAGTCCAGAATTAGCATCTAGGTGTGAAATCGATAATTTGGGTGTTAGTGGCAATAACCACACAGTCCTATTTCTACCAACTGTGTTAGTGGTGGCGGGGGAGACTTTCCGCTCTTTAAACCAGGGATCTCCACAGCAGGAGTACCTCAGCGGGAGGAGGACTCTTGGGAATAGGAAAGAAAATCTTGGAATTTACATAGGTTATAAAACATATTTTTTAATTCTAAGAATTAAATTAAGCTTTAATAATATTTATCAGATGATACCGGTGACCTGAGCTTCTTCATCAGATGACTGCATGTTATACACTGTGCAAGACGAATTCCGAGCAGAGAATTGATAGCGAAGCCCCTAGAAGTATGTTAACTCTCAGCATATTGCAGAGTATGATACCTTCTGTGTTCCTGACTTGGGAGACTTAGAGTATATTTAGTTTTAACAACTTACAAAAAGGGTAAGTAGGGTAATTACTTAAATAATTAAGTAAATTATTTTGTGGATAAACTATGAATTAAAAACAATACAATAGTGCAAGAGCAAGTAAACAAGAAAAAGGAGGAACTGACAGTACTTCTATTCCTATAGGCATTTCAGCTCTTGCACAAGCTCTCTGTAAACCATAGTACTAAGTAAACATAATGACAATTTAATTTGCTTGGACAAGAAAGCATTTAAAAACCTCAAAAATTGGCCAGGTGCGGAGGCTCACGCCAGTAATCCCAGCACTTTGGGAGGCTGAGGTGGGCAGATAACGAGGTCAAGAGATCGAGACCCTCCTGGCCAACAAGGTGAAACTCTGTCTCTACTAAAAATACAAAAATTAGCTGGGTGTGGTGGTGGGTGCCTGCAGTCCCAGCTACTCGGGAAGCTGAGACAGGGGAATCCCTTGAACCAGGGAGGTGGAGGTTGCAGTGAGCTGAGATTGTGCCACTGCACTGCAGCCTGGTGACAGAGTGAGACTCTGTCTCCAAAATAAAACAAAACAAAACAAAACAAAAAACCTCAAAAATTATTGAGAAGACCAGTTGTACAATCAAATAGTGTCTGTCATCATGAATGAGGGACCTTATGCTCAGCCTATATTTAGATATTAAGAAATAATCATGACTCACAAAATATTCAAAAACTAAGCATCCAGTACATGAATACAAATACCTGTAATTTACATCATAAAAGCTTTCTATGTTTATTGCGGCACTATTCACAATAGCAAAGACTTGAAATCAACCCAAATGTCCATCAGTGATAGACTGGATTAAGAAAATGTGGCACATATACACCATGGAATACTATGCAGCCATAAAAAAGGATGAGTTTGTGTCCTTTGTA
Organism: Mandrillus leucophaeus; assembly: GCF_000951045.1. Taxonomy (NCBI): domain Eukaryota; kingdom Metazoa; phylum Chordata; class Mammalia; order Primates; family Cercopithecidae; genus Mandrillus; species Mandrillus leucophaeus. Next base: position 173,302 of record NW_012108241.1, read on the forward strand.
GGGACA
>NW_012108241.1:173548-177346 GCF_000951045.1 Mandrillus leucophaeus
GAGTTGATGGGTGCTGACGAGTTGATGGGTGCAGCACACCAACATGGCACAAGTATACATATGTAACAAACCTGTACGTTATGCACATGTACACTAGAACTTAAAGTATTATAATAATAATAATAATAATAATAAAAGCTTTCTGCATCATTAACATACAAAATATTTCAATTTTTAAATTTTATCTTTATTAGCCCTTTTAATTTCAACTTCTGAGTATGTTTTATATCAGTTGAGTACTGCACACACACATGCTAAGATATATCGTTTGAAACATTTTATTGAGAAGGGACATGATTTAAAATTTTACTAGCATCTGTCTTTTTCAGTCTTTATCTCAGATCATGATATTTAAGGACATTTTATTGTATTTCAGCTTATTTCTTTAAGTTGTTTGATATTTTTATAGGTCTTAAAATTCAACTGCTTTCTTTCTAAGATGCAAATATCTAATGAAAATTTGTAATAAAATTCATCTAAGCTACCTGCCCAAGTCACGCCTTGCTTATAATTTGTAAGCAAATTCTTCTCACAAATAACAACACTCAGCTGTCTTTGTGAAGTGCCTACATAAGTCTTAGGCAGGAATACCTGTGACATTAACGCCATCTGAACGCTGGCACCACACAGTTCGTTCATTATTGTTCCAAAGACTTGCTTTCCATGTGTAGTGATAACATTTGCCTCCTGTAAGTAAATATGATAATAGCAGTTCTATTACACCTCACTTAGAATAAGCATTGATCAATCAAGGCTAAAGAACTGAAAAGTGCTCTTCGTACCTGTACAAGGGCGTGTTTCTAGAACCTGTTGGGGGCAGCTGTCTTGGTTCTCAAAAGACTGAATTATAAATGTCCTTGATCTAGACTGGCGACCCACAGTCTCAAAGCTTCTTCCATCAATGCAGGTTAATTCACATGTGCTCCACTCTGACCATTCCGTCAAATGGCAGTCTCCTGGACAGTCATGTAGTACAGGGTGGAGAAAACAGCATGAAAAGTGGCACTGGACAACATTTGCATGGGCAGGGCTCACACAGAGATTTGCAGTGATACGTGCAGTTCCAGATACTACACATTCTATATCAATCAATTTTCCAATCAGAATGTCCTAGGAATGATGAAGTAATTTATAGTTTAATCTTGTTTAATAAGAAAGTTGCCAGAAACTAGATTGTTATTACTTTGCTTCAAATTGTAATAGTCACATCTAGAAAATATTATGTATCTGCTAGCGTTAATAAAACTTTTAAAAGAGAGATATAAAAATTATGGTAACTCAGTGTTCAAAGATCAGAATAACATCATAAAATGGATGTTCATAGAAACCATATAAAAGAGAATAAGTAGGTCACTGAAATGAACTATCTTTTGGACCAAAGAATGTTTAATTGAATACCCTAAACATCTTTCTCACTCAATAAATATAATTTATAATTTATATAAATATATCTTTATATAAATTATGTACACAAATATTTTTTGTTTGTAATACATATATGCATGTATTTTATACATACATATATACATGTTATACACTGTATTACAAAAATATATTGTCACCTTGAACTTACGCCATATAAACTACGTTGTGCTACTAGGATTAAAATAAACGGATACATTTTATGTAACTAATAATGACCTTCCCATTTATATAGAACTTCACATTTACAGAGTGCTTTCATGAACTCATAGCCTTACTGGTTCCCACCATGCCATCACCCAGAATTCAGTCAACATTTTTTTAATGCTGGCCAATGTGCTAGGTACTGTTAGATACGGAATTAACATCACAGTTTCTAGATGAAGAAATCATTGCTCACAGGGGCTAGACTACATACCCCAAGGAAAACAAAGAAGTGATAGAGATATGATTCTAACTTAGCTCTTAAGTTTCCAAATCCAGTGCCTTTTTTTTTTTCTTTTGCCTACTTTGGCTCCCTCAAAGCAGTAGGTATATACCAAAGTGATAATCACAATTAAAAATGAATTAAAGTTATTTAAAAATTTAATTTTGATGAGTTAGAGCATCTCCAGGAAAAAATTAGTAAAATAAACAAAAAGATCACCATTGGAGGCAATCCCAGTCACTAGCATTGCATACCTGGGCAAGGCACAGAACACAGCTGCTTCAGGATGCTGTCCTGAAAGGGCATTTCTCCACACAGTGCATCCTGGACACGTCCAGCTGCATGAGATACTGAACCATTGTGGACCATGCAGGAAAGGCTGCGGATCTGAACTCCTTCCCCACAGTCTCCACCCTATGAGAGGAAAGGATACTTTCACAATTACCCAAATAATTTACATCTCAAAGTTTTGGCTCTTGCCACCTCTTGCCTAAGAAGACCATAGTTGCATATTTTGGTAGCTTCCTCCTCTTGTGAGCTATCTCTCAATTATTGACAATAAAGCATCCCTGAGCAACACTGCCAGAGCTGATAGAGAAGCTGCAGTGGGAATGCAAATTTATGCTATGGAACCTATGTACTTAGAATATGACAGTTCATTTTGGAACTCAGCCAAGATTGACTAAAAAAGAAAAACAATACATAATTTGTCCAGGTGTATGTGATAAAATGACCTAATCTGTAATCACCCCCAATGGGAACATGTGAAGTTACAGAGCATAAATTTCTTTTATTTTACTTGTTTTTCTTTTTTATAGAATTCTGTACTTTTTTATATGGATTAGGTTGAGGTTTCTAATAAAACATTGTTTTTCTCTATTGCCACAATAAGTTGTTTTCACAGCATGCCTTCTATGCTGAATAATGTTCCTTGAAGACATGTCATTCCCATCTCACTTAGATATTCTAGGCAATTAGAAAAATTTTGTACAGTGTCTCACAGAAACAGAAGTTTAGAATTGGATGGCTCCTAGTGGTAAACTGGCCCAACCATCTGCCTGATAAAAGGCTTCCTACTATAATATTTTTGGCAGGGAAGACTCCAGTTCCAAAATGTCAGCATAGAAGCAAGCTGGCTTCACCCTTCCCCCAGCTCCCCACAGATATCCAAAAACAAATATTCAATTCTGAGACTATCATCAGCCATATCTCAGAGCTCAAATATGAGGATAAGACAGTTCGTGGTACCACAGAGAAGTGAAAAAACTCAGTAAGTGGTAAGAGAATCAGACTTTCATGTCTGCAATAGCCCTCCCCCAGATCTTCCCAGAACAAGTGCACAGAAATTTTCCCTTTTACTCATGGTTTCTGGGCTGCAAAATGTGAGATTGAGGTAGACAACCAGCTTCCCCACCATCTTCAGTATCCTGGCAGGACGCCTGTCTCCGCCTCAACCCACCAGAAGCGTGGGAAGTGCCTGAAGAAAGAAACATCCCTAAGGACATCCAGAGACAAAGGGGAGGGATGACTACTATCCCCAGCTCTGAAAACTCTGTTCTGTAATTCATCCAAAGGAGATACCAAGTCAAAATGGCTCTTCAGCAGCACCATACTGTAGGAGGTTGGTTTCACAGGTCCCCTAGGCACGAACCCCTACCCAGCCTTCTCACACTATTGGGATATCCCCTTGGGGGCCTCCCCTATTCAGGATAGGCAGCACACTAATTGTTTACTGAAGCAAGGCAAACCTACGCTCAGGATGCTATCTAGTGCTGAAAAGAAGGCCAGAACTTAGCAGCAGAAAAAAAGAAAGAAAACCAACAGTTAAATTACAAAGAGTTACTAAAAAAATCCAATAAAAACCACAACAAGCCACACAGACAAGCCTAGAATTAATAGCTAGTCCTTCCACAAAAAGACAGAGATGTCCATTAAAAAAAAAAAAAAAA
>NW_012108241.1:177396-186167 GCF_000951045.1 Mandrillus leucophaeus
AAAAAAAAAAAAAAAACACGGAAAACAGGGAACCAGGACCACTCCAGATGAATAAAGAAAGGAACCAGTGCGTGATCCTAACAACATGGATATGTGAGCTCTCTGACCAAGAATTCAAAATAACAATTTCTAGAATACTCTATGATCTCCAAGATAACATAGAAAATCTATTCAGAAATTTATCAGAGAAATTAAAGAGCTTGAAATAATAATTTTTAAAAATAGAAATATTGAAACGACTATATTTGCTGAACTGAAAAATTCATTAGAGGCTCTCAAAGGTGGAATGGATCAAGCAGAGAAGAGAATTAGGGAGCTCAAAGACAGGTTACTTGAAAATACACAGTCAGAGGAGAAAAAGAATGAAAAGGAATGAAGACTGTCTCCAAGATATAGAAAATTACCCTAAAAGACTAAATATAGGATTTATTGGTGCTCAAAAGGGAGTCGAGCAAGAGCAAAGTGTAGAAAACATATTCAAATAAAAAAAAAATCAGAAAACTCTCCAAAACTGGAGAATGATATAAATATCCAGGTACTGCAAGGTCAGAGAACACCAAACAGATATGACACATATAAGGCTATCTTAAGGCACATAATAATCAAACTCTCAAAGGCAAAGGAGCAAAAGAGGATCTTAAAAACATTAAGAGAAAATAAGCAAACAATATGTAAAGGAGCTCCCATTTATCTGGCAACAGATCTTTCAATGGAAATCATACAGGGTCGGAGAGAGTGGGACATTTTCAAAGTTCAGAAGGAAAAAAATCCACTGCCCAAGCATACTGTATCCAGCAAAGTTATCCTTCAGATATAAAGTCCTTTACAGACAAACAGAACTGAGAGAATTCACCACCACCAGACTTCTCTTATGAGAAATGCTAAAGGGGGTTCTTCAGTTTGAAAGAACAAAACACAAATGTGCAAAAACAAAGCATTTGAAGGTATAAAACCCCACAGGAAAAATTAAGCACATGGACAAACATGGAATATCCTAATACTGTAATTGTGGTGTGCAATTCATTCATAACTGAATTTGAAGCCCCAAATAAACATCTATCAAAAGTAATAACAGCTACAGCAACCTGCGAAGAGATATGTAATATCAAAATATGTCAGTTGAGAAAAATGAAAGTCAAAATATCAGGGGGGCAAAGTTAAAGTGTAAATTCTTTTGTTTGTTTCTATTATTTTCTTTGTGATCTAAGCTAACTTGTCATCTCTTCAGAATAACTTGTTATACAGGATATTTTTGTAAGCTTCATGGTAACCATAATTAATGCAAAAACTTACAATAAGTTTACTACAAGTAAAACGCAACAAATTAAAACTTACTACCAGAGAAAATAACTTCACCACAAAGGAAAAGGGGAGAAAATGAAAAGAGGAGTTACAAAGCAATTAGAAAACAAGCAACAAAATGACAGTAGTAAGTTCCTATCAATAACACTGAGTGTAAATAGACTAAATTTTCCACTTAAAAGACATAGAGCATCTGAATGGATAAAAGAACAAGTCCCAAGTATATGCTGTCTACAAGAAACTCACCTTACCTATAAAGACACATATAGTGAGAGATAATGAAAGTGAAGGAATAAAACAAGATATTCCATGCAACTGGAAACCAAAAAGAGAAGGAGCAGCTATATTTATATCAGCTAAAATAGTCTACAAATCAGAGACTGTAAAAACAAAGAAGGTCACCATATGATGATAAAGGTGTCAGTTCAGCAAGAGGATATAGCAATTATAATTGTTGATATACCCAACACTGGACTTACCAAGTATATAAAGAAAACATTAATAGATTTAAAGAGAGAGAGAGAGAGAGAGAGACCGTCGCACAGTAACAGCAGAACTTTTGAACACTCCACTCTCAGTAATTGACAGGACAGACACATAATCAACAAATAAACACTAGAGTTAAAGTACATTAGACCAAATAGGTCTAACAGATATTTATAGAATATTTCACCCAATTGTAGAACATACATTCTTTTCATCAGCACATATATTGGGCCACAAAGCAAGTTTCAACAAATCCAAAAAAGTAGAAAACATATCAAGTATGTTTTCTGAACACAAGGGAATGCTACTAGAAATAAATAACAAGAGGAACCTTAAAAACTACACAAATACATGGAAATTAAATGACATGCTCCTGAATAACCAATGAATAAATTTAAAAATTAAGAAAATGTAAAATTTCTTAAAACAATGAAAATGGAGATAAAACAAATCCAAATCTATGAGATACAGCAAAAGCAGTATTAAGAGGGAAGTTTACAGCAATAAATGTCCACATTGAAAAAGTAGAAAGAATTCAAATAAACAATTTAATGATGTACTTCAAGGAACTAGAAATGCAAGAACAAACCAAACCTCAAACTAGTAGAAAGATAAAATTATATACATCAGAGTAGCCATAAGTGAAAGTAGTCTCACCATACAGAAGATCAAATGATCAAATCTTTGTTTTTCTAAAAAATAAACAAAACTGACAAATCTTAGCTAGACTAAGAAAAAAGAAGACCCAAATAAATAATATTAGAACCCCAAAAAGGAACATAAAAACTGAGTTGACAGAAATACAAATAATCATTACAGTATATTATGAGCAACTACATGCCAACAATTTGAAAAACTTAGACTAAATTGATAAAGTCCTGGACATATACAGCCTATCAAGATTGAACCATGAAGAAATAGAAAATGCCAACAAACAAATAACAAGTAAGAAAACTGAAGTTGTACTTAAGTCTCCCATGAAAAAATAAACCAGACCCTGACGGCTTCATTAATGAATTCTACCAAACATTTATTGTAGAATTAATACGAATTCTACTCAAATTATTTAAATAAAATTGAAGATGAGGGAATACTTCATAATTTATTCCATGAAGCCAGCTTTCCCTGATCCAAGACCAGAAAAGGGCATAGAAAAGTAGAAAACTATAGGCCAGTATCACTGGTGAAAATAAATGTAAAAATCCTGAAAAAATAATAGCAAACCAAATTCATCAATGCATTAAAAAGATCATTCACCATGATCAAGTGAGATTCTTTTCAGGAATGTAAGAATGATACACTGTATGCAGGAATAACACCTAACTTTAACAGAAGGAAGAACAAAAACCATATGATCATTTCAATAGATGCTGAAAAGCATTTGATAAAATTTAATATCCCTTTATGATAGAAACTCTTGACAAATTAGATATAGAAGGAAAAAGAACTCAAAATAGTAAAGATTTCATATGACAGACCCACAGCTAACATTGTATTGAATGGAGAAAACTGGAAAGCCTTTGCTCTAAGATCTGGAACAAGACAAGGATGCCTACTGTTACCACATAACACTGGAAGTCTTAGCCATAACAATTAGTCAAGAGAAGGAAATAAAGACATCTAAGTTGGAAAGGAAGAAGTCAAATTAGCCTTGTTTGCAGATGATATGATCTTATACTTACAAAAACCTAAAGGCTCTACCAGAAAACTCTTGTAACTGATAAAAGAATTAAGTAAAGTTGCAGGATACAAAATCAACATACAAAAATCAGTAGAATTATATACACCAACAGTGTACAACCTGAAAAATAAATCAAGAATGCAATCTCATTTGCAATAGCTATGAAGGATATGAAATAACTGCAAATCAATTTAACAAAAAAAAAGTGAAAGATCTATACAACGAAAAGCATAAAACACTAATGAAAGTAATTGAAGATGATATATGAAAATGGAAAGATATTCTATGCACATGAATTGGAAGAACTAGTATTATTAAAATGATGATACTTCCCAAAGCAATTTACAGATTTAGTGTAACCCGCATCAAAATACCAAAGATATTCATCACATATGTAGAAAAAAATCGTAAAATGTATATGGAACTCAAAATATCAATGTAGTGGCATAATCAGGGCTCACTACGACCTCGACTTCTCAGACTCAAGCCATCTTTCCACTTCAGGCCCCCGAGTATCTGGAACGAGAGGCATTCACCACAACACCTGGTTAACTTTCTTTTTTTTTTTTTAATTTTAGTAGAGATGAGGTCTCACTATGTTACCCAAACTGGTCTCAAACTCCTGAGCTCAAGGGATTCTCCCACCTCAGTCTCCCCAAGTGCTGGAATTACAGGCATTAGCCACTGTGCCCAGCTGGGACTCAAAATATCTTGAATAGCCAAAGAAATCCTGAGCAAAAAGAACAATGCTGAAAGCATCACACTACCTGACTGCAAAACATACTACAAACCTGTAATAGGCAAATCAGCATGGCACTGGCAAAAAAACAGACACTTAGACAAATGAAACAAAATAAAAAACTCACACTTATATGCATGATAAAAACCCCAGACTTATATCCAGATTTATATTCATGCATTTATAGCCAATTCATTTTTGACAAAAGTGCCAAGAACATGCAGTGGGGAAAGCATAGTCTCTTCAATAAATATTACTGGGAAAACTGGATAAGCATATGCAGAAGAATAAAACTAGTCCTCTCTCAATATACACAAAAATCAAATCAAAATGTATTAAAGTCTTAAACCTAAGAACCGAAACTTTGAAACTACTAGAAGAAAACAACTTTGGGAAAATGCTCCAGAATATTGGTCTGAGAAAAGATTTTTTTTTCTTTCATGTAAGATATCAAAGCACTGGCAATCAAAGCAAAAATAGACAAATGCCATTACAACAAGCTAAAAAGCTTCTGCATAGCAAACAATCAACAAAGTGAAGGGACAACAAACAGAATGGGAGAAAACGTTTGCAAACTACCCATGTGACAAGGAATAAATAACCAGAATAAATAAATAGTTCAAAGAATTCAATAGCAAAAAACCCCAAATAATCTAATTTAAAAATGGGCAAAAGACCTGAGTAGACATTTCTCAAAAGAAGACATGCAAATAGCCAACTGTCATATGAAAAAAAAAATGTTCAACATTCGTAATTATCAGAAAAATGCAAATCAAAAACATAATGAGATATCATCGTACTCCAGCTAAAATGGATATTATAAAAAAGACAGGTAATAATAGATGCTGGTGAGGATGTAGACAAAGGGCAACCCTTGAATACTGTTGGTGGGAATTTAAATTACTACAACCATTATGGAAAACTGTATGGAGGTTCCTCAAAAAACTAAAAATAGAAGTAGCATATACAGAAATTCTACTACTGAATACATACACACACAAATATATATACACACACACACACACACACACACACACACATATACTCAAGGGAGACAGGTCAGTAAATTGAAGAGACAACTTCACCGCCATGTTTATTGCAGCAAAATTCACAATAGTCAAACTATGGAATCAACCTAAGTGCACATCAATGGATGAATGGATAAAGAACACGTGGCATAATGTATACAAATGGACTATTACTCAACCATAAGAAAGAATAAAATCCTGTCATTTGCAGAAACATAAATGGAACCAGAGTTTAAGTGAAATAAGCCAAACACAGAAAGACAAATATCGTATGTTCTCACTCATATGTGGAAGCTAAAAAGGTGGATCTCATAAAGAGAGAGAGTTAAGATTGATAGTTACCAGAGACAAGGAACATTAGGGGTGAGGGGGGATGAAGAGAGGTTGATTAATAGGTACAAATATATAGTTTGATAAAAGAAATAAAACCCAGTATTTGATAGATCAGTAGGGTGACTATAGCTTACAATAATCTACTATATATTTCAAAATGGCTAGAAGAGAATAATTTGAGTTGTTCTAGCGTATAGGAAAATATATAAGGTAATGGATATCCCAATTACACTGACTCGATATTTACAAATTATATGAATATACTAAGTTATCACATATACCTGAAAAATATATACATCTATTATGTATCAAAAACATAGTTCTAAAATAAACAAATAAATAAAATTCTGTCAGGCACTCATGAGATGAGTATCTTCGATTTTAGTCAGGTGTTCACACTTCAAAGAAGTCTACTAGATATATGGATAACTTCAGTTGATAGCTCTGTTTTCACGTAGATATTCCAGAAAACAGAGTCCAAGGCAAACCTACTAAGATGCAATCTTAGTATGACTAGAGTAGTGGTAAAAGATAACTGAAGCAGGAAAGGAGGGGAAGCTAACATGAGGTAGTGTGTTACCAAGCTGGCCTTGGCTTCACAAACAAGCACAGCTGGTTTCTTGGCTACCCACATGATCTTCCAAACAGGTCATGGGGTATCACCATGTCTCAGTACCATTCATGAAGAGCAGAGAGGAGATGAAAGAAAGGAGAGGCATTTAAATGTCAACAACTCCTAGGATCCAGTTCTTATTGATCAACAGTCATTTTAGGAAGTCTCAACCCTTTGTACTTCCAAGTCGTGTTACTCAGCTTCCACTAAGTCCAGAAGTTGGTGGAAGAGCTAGAGGCTTTGTGATTATTGCTGCTGCTGTGGATGCTAAGACAAAGAAGAAAAGTGAAGGTGGGAGCAAGAGACAAAGAAAGAAGGAGAACGGGAGAAGTGAGTGAGCGAGACAGAGAGAGAGACAGAGAGATCAGAGTAGGGACTCAGGTCTTCAAAATTCCCAGTCTTTTTGCACCTCTGTTGCTGCAGTCAGATATGCTACATGCTACAATCCATTATTAGGTGACAGTCTGACAACTATCCACTTGAAAACTGAGTGTCCTCTCCTTCTTGTGCCTCTTCCCCTGCAGGACTCCCAAACTGCATTGTCTAGATTTTAGAGATGCTATGGCTCTTGCAGAGGCAGGAGTAAAGAAGGACAAGGTGGCCCGCTAAAGCAGTCATGACAGTGTTCCAGGCCGTGGAGCAAGTGATCCATGGGCTGACAGGTCAGTTGGGCATCAGCCATGCCAAGGTACCATGATAGCAGCTGCTGGGCATCAACGAAAGGTCACAGATAAGCTGCTGGAGGGTGCAGGGTGGTATAGAATGGTTGCTCATAAAGCTTCTTAACATATTCTTCTTCTTCTTTCTTCTTTCTTTCTTTCCTCTCCTTCTCCTTCTCCTTCTCCTTCTCCCTTCTCCTTCTTCTTCTTCTTCTTCTTGAGATGGAGTGTCACTTTGTTACCTAAGCTGGAGTGCAGTGGGGCAATCTTAGCTCACTGCAACTTCTGCCTCCCAGGTTCAGGTGATTCTCCTGCCTCAGTCTCCCGAGTAGCTGAGATTACAGGCACGTGCCACCACACTCAGCTATTTTTTTTTTTTTAATTTGTAGTAGAGACAGGGTTTCATCATGTTGGTCAGGCTGGTCTCGAACTTCTAATCTCAAGTGATTCACCCTCCTCGGCCTTCCAAAGTTCTGGAATAACAGGTGTGAGCCACCACGCCCCACCTGAAGAGTTTAAATGAGAGCCAGGTCCTCATAGATGGTGACTTCTGGGCGTTCTCAAACGGTACAAGGGCAGAAGAAGCTCCTTCAGGCCTCTTTTATAAGGACAATAATACCATTCATGAGGGTGGAGCCCTTGTGTCCTTATCACCTTCCAAGAACTCCACCTTTGAATTCCATCACATTGGGGGTTGTTTCAACATGTGAGTTTGGAGGAGGCACAAACATTCAGACCACAGCACACAGTCATTCCCACATTTGTTTTATCAGTATTTCATAATTGCTCTAATAATTTCTATGCCTGTTATGAAACTGTCCCCAAAAAGCACCATAATTTTACATCTAAATGCATTTTTTGGAGATAAGTGGAAGTTCAAAATCAATTCCTAGATTTATTCAAAGCAAATATTCTAGTAAATGTTTATTCCCTAGAGTGAAAAAAAGTAGGTATAAATTATTCAGGGGAAGGGCAGGCTCACTTATAACTTATTATTCCAGATGATAGACTCATGGCAGAATTGTCTAGGTGTATGTTTTACTGTGGAGTATTAGACTTTGTGTACTTGGAAAGAAGAGTTTAAAGATACTGCAACATGCCTGACATTTGAAAGTTTTGAAAGTACTGATATATGGATCCTTAGGTAAAATATGCAGTTTATTAAAGTGTTTTTTTTTTTTTTAACACATCATAAGACAGAGTGTGAAGAAATAACAGGAAACAAACTTATGCTACAGATCACTTTAAAATCCAAGACAAATAACACTGTGCTCCTAGTGTGTATCTTGGGATCAGTCCATATTCAACCTTAATCGCTTATAACTTTGACAACAACAGTCACAATGTGAAGAGAAATCAGCATCAGAATTAATAATTTCAGTCATAAAGCAAACATTCACTCACCCACAGTCAAGAGATTTTACACACAAGGGCCTGAAAATAGACCCAGGTCTCTAAGAGAAAGACTGTAAATGGCACAGGTTCTCTCGCTAACTCTCCATTGCCTAGAGTATTAATAGAGGTTTTGTATATAATGAATTGGCATTACTGCCTGATGTGAATAGGCAGATGGTGCCTATAATCATAATCATAGTTTTAATAAAAATTATAATACTAACTATAACTATGGAGCTCTTAACTTATGTCTATTACTATGCAAAGTACTTTGTATAACTTATCTACTTCCTGCCCACATAACCAGCAAAATAGGTACTACTGCTACCCCCACTTATAAAAAAGAAAACAGATGTTTGGAGAGTTTATAGACTTGGCCAGAAATGCAGAAAAATGGGCAGAACCATGACCAAAATTAGGGCTGCTAGACTCCAGAATCTGAGCTCCTCAAGCAGATTGATGAGCATATGGTGTGTATGTGTTAGCAGCTGAGAAACTTGGGAAGAGTTAGAAAATGCTAAAAAAGAAAGTGATG
>NW_012108241.1:186217-195915 GCF_000951045.1 Mandrillus leucophaeus
CAGTTGGGCATCAGCCATGCCAAGGTACCATGATAGCAGCTGCTGGGCATCAACGAAAGGTCACAGATAAGCTGCTGGAGGGTGCAGGGTGGTATAGAATGGTTGCTCATAAAGCTTCTTAACATATTCTTCTTCTTCTTTCTTCTTTCTTTCTTTCCTCTCCTTCTCCTTCTCCTTCTCCTTCTCCCTTCTCCTTCTTCTTCTTCTTCTTCTTGAGATGGAGTGTCACTTTGTTACCTAAGCTGGAGTGCAGTGGGGCAATCTTAGCTCACTGCAACTTCTGCCTCCCAGGTTCAGGTGATTCTCCTGCCTCAGTCTCCCGAGTAGCTGAGATTACAGGCACGTGCCACCACACTCAGCTATTTTTTTTTTTTAAATTTGTAGTAGAGACAGGGTTTCATCATGTTGGTCAGGCTGGTCTCGAACTTCTAATCTCAAGTGATTCACCCTCCTCGGCCTTCCAAAGTTCTGGAATAACAGGTGTGAGCCACCACGCCCCACCTGAAGAGTTTAAATGAGAGCCAGGTCCTCATAGATGGTGACTTCTGGGCGTTCTCAAACGGTACAAGGGCAGAAGAAGCTCCTTCAGGCCTCTTTTATAAGGACAATAATACCATTCATGAGGGTGGAGCCCTTGTGTCCTTATCACCTTCCAAGAACTCCACCTTTGAATTCCATCACATTGGGGGTTGTTTCAACATGTGAGTTTGGAGGAGGCACAAACATTCAGACCACAGCACACAGTCATTCCCACATTTGTTTTATCAGTATTTCATAATTGCTCTAATAATTTCTATGCCTGTTATGAAACTGTCCCCAAAAAGCACCATAATTTTACATCTAAATGCATTTTTTGGAGATAAGTGGAAGTTCAAAATCAATTCCTAGATTTATTCAAAGCAAATATTCTAGTAAATGTTTATTCCCTAGAGTGAAAAAAAGTAGGTATAAATTATTCAGGGGAAGGGCAGGCTCACTTATAACTTATTATTCCAGATGATAGACTCATGGCAGAATTGTCTAGGTGTATGTTTTACTGTGGAGTATTAGACTTTGTGTACTTGGAAAGAAGAGTTTAAAGATACTGCAACATGCCTGACATTTGAAAGTTTTGAAAGTACTGATATATGGATCCTTAGGTAAAATATGCAGTTTATTAAAGTGTTTTTTTTTTTTTTAACACATCATAAGACAGAGTGTGAAGAAATAACAGGAAACAAACTTATGCTACAGATCACTTTAAAATCCAAGACAAATAACACTGTGCTCCTAGTGTGTATCTTGGGATCAGTCCATATTCAACCTTAATCGCTTATAACTTTGACAACAACAGTCACAATGTGAAGAGAAATCAGCATCAGAATTAATAATTTCAGTCATAAAGCAAACATTCACTCACCCACAGTCAAGAGATTTTACACACAAGGGCCTGAAAATAGACCCAGGTCTCTAAGAGAAAGACTGTAAATGGCACAGGTTCTCTCGCTAACTCTCCATTGCCTAGAGTATTAATAGAGGTTTTGTATATAATGAATTGGCATTACTGCCTGATGTGAATAGGCAGATGGTGCCTATAATCATAATCATAGTTTTAATAAAAATTATAATACTAACTATAACTATGGAGCTCTTAACTTATGTCTATTACTATGCAAAGTACTTTGTATAACTTATCTACTTCCTGCCCACATAACCAGCAAAATAGGTACTACTGCTACCCCCACTTATAAAAAAGAAAACAGATGTTTGGAGAGTTTATAGACTTGGCCAGAAATGCAGAAAAATGGGCAGAACCATGACCAAAATTAGGGCTGCTAGACTCCAGAATCTGAGCTCCTCAAGCAGATTGATGAGCATATGGTGTGTATGTGTTAGCAGCTGAGAAACTTGGGAAGAGTTAGAAAATGCTAAAAAAGAAAGTGATGTCTGAGGATAAATACTTCCTTTTTCACAGAAGATACTGGCAGAATTGGCACATCCACTGTGCCCCACGCGAGTTTCTTTTATTATGGGTTGATACTTGTGAAGGCAAGCAGCCACCTAAATATCATCACCACCCTCATTGAATGAGCTCCCAACTTGTGTTTGGCAGGCAAGGACATGCTAGGACAAGAGGAAGCACAAATGCAGCTGTAGAAAGATGTTTTTCCTTTGTGTAAAAAGGCCCACATGCATTTTGATCACTAGTGTTAAAAATCCAGCTTATATATACATTTAAGTATAGTAAATTTTAAAAAAAGATATGGTGTTACCTATCTCACAAAGAGTTAACAATTAGGCTGCAGGAAAAGTAGGAATGTAGCTGGAAGTCAGGAAAAACTCAACTTAGATATTGTCATGATTCTCTTTCTCTTGCACCTCTGCTTTCCTTTGTGTCATTTTCGGTGTGCTTTTTGCTTCATCTATAAGGTAGAATGACGTGGCCACTAAGAGCTTCTGATTACAGTACCTTGGGATGAGATCAATTCCACTTTACATTATTGGGGAAGAATGCTGATTGGCACTGTTTGGGCAAGTGCCCACCCTAGAATAATTAACTATAGACTTGTTTATTGAAGGTTTTGCATAGATTAAGTCTAGCTCCAGAGTTTCTTCCCAAGTGGAAGTGTCAGTGAACGGGAGACACTCTATCTAGAAATCTGACGCAACTCTGAAGTTTCTGGAAGCACAAACCAATCCCCTGCTCTGGTGGGTCTCCGGAAGTCTTGTCAGGGCTTTCAAGATTAGGTATTTCCAACAGATGCTATAACCCTCCACCCATCACCAGCACCACTACAGAGAATGACCACCACCCACCACTCTTGTCCTTATTGCTTTTGCAAAAGCTTGACATTTGACAGCAAAACATTGCGTTTGGCATTTTCCTATAATATTCCTATGGCACAAGTTGGTAGACTTGCCTATCAAAGATATGGATTCCTGATACCTGAGAAGATAAAAGAGAAAGTGCCCAAAACAGGTAAGGTACAGTAGTAGTTGTATTTCTGGTAAGACTTGGAGTGTGGACATTGTCTGTTCTCTGTCTCTCTGTCTCTCCCTCCCTCCCATCCTTTGTCCTCTCTCTTCTTCCTAACGTTCAACTTTCCTCTCCCTTTCCCTGAAATGGCTTCCTAAATTCCTTGAGCTTATTTTCTGTATTCTGTCAAAGCAGCCCCAATGATAAGGAGCAATATTCCTTCAATTTTTGTAAGTGAGTTCAAACAACATTTAAATATTGCTGAATACTTAGGAAAGAATTTAGACTAGTAGACAAAGTATTAATATTTAAAGCTATTAAGTTACTTCTGAATTGGTTAATTAGCACGGTTACCTTATTTTCTGTAAAAATGAGACTGAACAAATGTACCACGCATTTTTGTTCCTCTGGGACCTATTAAAATACATAGGCATTTAACTTCTGCAAGATAATAATGTTGCCTGACAATGTCATCCTGACAGGAACACTAAACATCTCTACGAGAATACTCTGCAGATTTCTTAATGCATAATCAAAATTATTGTTACCTAATTAAAGTATGCTTTGGAACATGAACTGAAGGATAAACTACTAGGATAAGAAAGCAGGAAAAAGCAATGTGCTATTTCTTAAGCAAAAAGCCAGAGAGAAAATGCAGTAGAGGATCTTTGCTGATCTAGCAAAAGCTCTTGGTACGTGATATATTATAATGTTGTTAGGCATTTATCTGTCAGGCCAATAAAAAAGTAATCATCGAGGAAAATGTAGTAACCATGGTTCATGCAATAATGTTAAAATATAACTTTTGTACACTTTTGGTTTTCTGCTCATATGCAAGATTTTGTCTAACCCTAAAAGTGCTTCTTTAAGAAATCTAAATTTCTTAAACAATCTAAAGCAAGCTATGGATTTTCACAGCATCAGGATTTTTGCCTAATTAAATAATACTTTGATATTCCCAACAAGCCAATAAAATAACAGAATTTTAAAGGATGCCAAGGAGATTGAAGGATCTGTGACCTGTCCTATTATAATCAGTGCTTAATGAATGGCTATTTATTATCCTATCGATATCACTCTGCATGAGGTTAAGCCATTTGATTGTATTTTTCCATGTTCTACGTTGCATTAAAAATACATTGTGCCAGACCCCTGGTGCTGTGAAATTTATTCCATCAGTGCATAGGTTTGACCAGACAAGTGCTTTGAATATACTGATGAATATTTCTCTAACTGTCATTACATGACCTACCTCCAATTTACATGCAGACCAGTTGCCAAGGACCCAGCTGTAGCAGGGGGTCACTGGGCAGGTTTTCTGCTGGGTAAGCTCTGTGGGGCATGGCCGTCCTTCTCCTTGGGTTGGCATAATGATAAATCGAGTCCGGCTCATTCGACCTAAAATGATAAGGGAGGTGTCAGCTTTTCAGTTAGTTTGGCCTGGAAAGGGACCTGAAGAACAGAACGTTGCCTTATACATGTAAGTCTTCATTTTAATAGACTGAACTATGTCCTATCCCACTTTTAGTTTTTCTGTCATTTTCATTTAGAGTTCTACAGAGACGCAGGCTATCTAGGTTTTCACAATGCTTGAAGGATCTGAAATTCTGTCTTCTACTTCTTTTAGTCTTCAAAGTACAAACTTTCTATTGTTGCCAAGTAGACTAATCTTGTAAACGCTGGTAGACTGTTAATTCATTTAATAAATATTTATTTATTAAGCTCTAGCATGATCAAGGCATCCTGTAGTGTGCTAGGGTAAAGTAAAATTGCCAGATGTGTCTTCTACCATCAAAGACCTCATATTTTAAGACAGGATTACAAATATTAAATACAAATAGTGAGTACTGCCTCTTCTGTGAGGCAATAAGCATAAGCATGAACATAAGCAAGTAAGGCAAAAATCACACATAGTCCAAATTATCCTAAAAAATTCCCTAGGAAGGTGCCACCCCAAGGTCCCAATAGTGTCTTTCAATTAATTCAAAACAGATAATTTTTTCAGAGGTTTAGAACCAATTTCTTTATTCACTGAGCACAAGATAAAGTTGTTGGCTTGGATGAAGGAACCAAAATGTTTAAAAAACATATGTGCAGATACCAGCCTCCTGTTCTGCAGTGAAAGACAATTGATTAGTAAAACTGGCTCAGGAAACAGCAGTGCTCCCATATCATCTTCTGCCCCCTCCTAGGCATTAGGTCATCAGCTCATCAAGAGGAATAGTGATGGAATAACCTACATTATTGGTTGGTGCTTCTCTCTGTCTCTCTCTTGCACTCGTTCACTCTCACTCTCTCATTCCTACTCACTCTGGTTCTTTCTGATGAAGTACTCAGCACATATAATTTAATTACTACTAGTTATTTATGAATATGATGGACTCTCAATGTTTTTATAAAGTTAATTACGTAATTGTATTTTGTGATAAATGTTAAAAGAAAAACAGGGTTCTGTGGAAGCATGAATTAGAATAGCAGCCCATTTTGAGAAGGAACCAGAGATCACTGCCATGAGTAGTGGAACTTTAAGTAGAAATCTGAAAAGATGCAAGTCAGACATGATGTGCAGAGAGAATGGGCCACACAGAGCGAAGAGATGGTGAGGCACAAAGGATCACATGTCTGAGGACCTGACAGAAGCCAGTGCAGCTGAAGTGGAGAGTGACAGTGCAAAGGGCTTGAGAAAATGTTGTTAAAGCTATTACAAGCAAGTCTTTTAGTTGATGTCAAAGATTCTACATTTATATCCTAAGAGAAATGGAAAGCTAGTGAGGACTTCACTTCTAGATAGAATTCACTTGAAAGCCCTGGATAGAAACAATTACAGATACCTTCAAGTTTAGTGATAAGTAAGGGTGACTCACACTTTCAAAGAACTAGACCTCTTACCGTCCACCAGAATATTATCATAGATTTGGTGGTAAACTAACTCTCTGAGAATATCCTTGAAGAAAACCAGGGGGTTCTAATCACTGGCTTCTAAATTCCTTAAGGTTTATACTACCGTGTCTAACATGGTACTTCACAGACATTAAGTAAAGTGGACTATATGTTTAATTTATATTTTCATAAATTATTGATGTGATATTATGTTATATGCAAATATGTGATGATATAATAGTATCAATACATTGATTGAGCTGGTACCATAGGTTAGGCAATATTTTCAACACTTTGTATGCATGGACTCATTTAATAGTGATAACAACCCAAGAGGAAAATTCTACTGTTCTCCCATATTATAGATGACAAAACTGGGGCTCAGAGAATTTAAGTCACTTGTTTGGGTTTAAAAAACCAAACAAACAAAGTAGGCTGCAGAACAAGATTCAAAGCAGTTTTACTCTAGTAGCTGCTTCACTAATCATGCTGCTGGGTAGACATGAGCAAGACAGCAAAGACAGCTACCTTAGTTAAGTCTTTTTATAGGAGACACACAAGGAAGTTTAGATGGTAGTTGTATTAATTCATTTTCAGGCTGCTGATAAGACATACCCAAGACTGAGAAGAAATAGAGGTTTAATTAGACTTATGGTTCCACATGGCTGGGGAGGCCTCAGAATCATGGTGGGAGGTGAAAGGCACTTCTTACATGGCAGTGGCAAGAGAAAAATGAGGAAGAAGCAAAAGCGGAAACCCCTCAGATGAGATAAACCCATCAGATCTCATGAGACTTATTCACAATTACAAGAATAGCATAGGAAAAACCGGCCCCCATGATTCAGTTACCTCCCCCTGGGTCCCTCCCACAACATGTGGGAATTCTGGAGATACAATTCAAGTTAAGATTTGGGTGGGGACACAACCAAACCATACCATTCTGCTCCCGGCCCCTCCAAATCTCATGTCTTCACATTTCCAAACCAATCATGACTCCCCAACAGTTCCCCACAGTCTTAACTCATTTCAGCATTATCCCGAAAGTCCACAGTCCAAAGTCTCATCTGAGACAAGGCAAGTCCCTTCTGGTTATAAGCCTGTAAAATCAAAAGCAAGCTAGTTGCTTCCTAGATACAATAAGGGTATGGGTATTGGATAAATACAGCCATTCCAAATGGAGAACTTGGCAAAAATAAAGGGGTTATGTGGCCCATGCAAGTCCAAAATTCAGTGGGGCAGTCAAATTTTAAAGCTCCAGAATGATCTCCTGTGACTCCAGGTCTCAATGTCACATCACACTAATGCAAAAGGTGGGTTCCCATGGTCTTGGGCAGTTCCATCCCTGTGGCTTTGCAGGGTACAGCCTCCCTCTTGCTTGCTTTCATGGGCTGGCGTTGAGTGTCTGCAGCTTTTCCAGGCACATGGTGCAAGCTGTCAGTGGATCTACCATTCATGGGGATGGAGAACGATGGCCCTCTTCTCACAGCTCCACTAGGCAGCATCCCACTAGGGACTGTATGTGGGGGCTCCAACCCATGTTTCCCTTCCGCACTGCCCTAGCAGAGGTTCTCCATGAGGGCCCTGCCCCTGCAGCAAACTTTTGCCTGGGCATCCAGGCGTTTCCATATATCTTCTGAAATCTAGGCAGAGGTTCACAAACCTGAATTCTTGACTTCTTTGCACCCGCAAGCTCAACGCCACAGGGAAGCTGCCAAGGCTTGGGGCTTCCACCCTCTGAGGCCACAGCGTGAGCTTTATGTCGGCCCCTTTCAGCCATAGCTGGAGCAGCTGGGACACAGGGCACCAAGTCCCTAGGCTACACACATCATGGGGACCCTGGGCCTGGCCAACAAAACCACTTTTCCTGCTGGGCCTCCGGGCTGTGATGGGAGGGCCTGCCATGAAGTTCTCTGACATGCCGTGAAGACATTTTCCCCTTGGTCTTGGGAATTAACATTAGAGTCCTCATTACTTATGCAAATTTCTGCAGCTGGCTTAAATTTCTCCTCAAAAAAATATGGCTTTTTCTTTTCTACTGCATCGTCAGGCTGCGAATTTTTCTGAACTTTTATGCTCTGTTTCTGTTTTAAAATGGAATGCTTTTAACAGCACCCAAGTCACATCTTGAATGCTTTGCTGCTTAGAAATTTCTTCCACCAGGTACCCTAAATCATCTCTCTCAAGTTCGAAGTTTCACAAATCTCTAGAGCAGGGGCAAAATGCCACCAGTCTCTTTGCTAAAACATAACAAGAGTCACCTTTGCTCTAGTTCCCAACGAGCTCCTCATCTCCATCTGAGACCACCTCAGCCTAAACTTTATTGTTCTTATCACTATCAGCATTTTTGTCAAAGCCATTCTACACATCTCTAGGAGGTTCAAAACTTTCCCACATTTTCCTGTCTTCTTCTGAGCCCTCCAAACTGTTCCAACCTCTGCCTGTTACCTACTTCCAAAGTCGCTTCCACATTTTTGGGTATCTTTCTAGCAGCGCCCCAATGTACTGGTATCAATTTGCTGTATTAATCTGTTTTCACACTGCTGATAAAGACATAACCAAGACTGCAAAGAAAAAGATGTTTAATTGGACTTACAGTTCCATGTGGCTGGAGAGGCCTCAGAATCATAGTGGGAGGCGAAAGTCACTTCTTACATGGCAGTAACAAGTGAAAAATGAGGAAGAAGCAAAAGCAGAAACCCCTGATAAACCCATCAGATCTCGTGAGACTTATTCACTATCATGAGAATAGCACAGGAAAGACTGGCCCCCATGATTCAGTTATCTCCCCCTGGGTCCCTCCTACAACACATGGGAATTCTGGGAGATACAATTCAAGTTGAGATTTGGTTGAGGACACAGCCAAACCATATCAGTGGTAAAATTTCTTTCAGTGATAATATAGGCAAGGGCTCATTCTGCAACTCCAGGCACAGAGCTCTTGCATGGAGTGTATATGTTTACACAGATGTTCTTCCCAGAATCACTCAAATCATACAGGTCAGATGTCATTCACATCAAATGTTGTCCCTGCCAGATGAACACATTTGGCACAAGATTTCACATTCAGTTTTGCTTAAATACTCTTCAAGTTTTATAATAACTTTAATGTTTATTCTCTTGACTGAAATACCTATTATCCTAATGTCTTTATAATTGCAGGCTGTGCCATCCATCTTTGTAAGGATAATGACAATGTGGTGTCACCTTTATCACAGCCAAAGGGGCTCTATTTCATTATAACCAAATAACTTCCAGTTTGTCTTGAATTGATGGCATGCTGAGGGCCAGTACTATAGAACCATTTTATTTATTTCCATTAAGGTGACAGATAAGTTTTGCTGGACGTAAAGGTAGAGGAAATCTAATAAATGCAAAAGAAAAAAATGATGCTATTACTTTTTAAAATAATGAAGTCTCAAGATCATTCATCGGAAGCACAGCCATATGGTTTCTCTAGCTTTTGGTATCCAAACACAAAGAGAAGATTTCCAGACAATGCCTATTACTTCCAAGAATATTTTTTGAAACCAAGGAACATATAGTAAATCTGTATTTTGATGTATTTTGTGTTTAATTGTTTCATGTTAAAGTTCAACAAAAAATATTGCTAATAAATGCATGCAAGTGTAAGAGAAAATTACTAGACCTGATACTTCTGTTGGGTAATTGTTATCTCTATGTTTCTTTTTCTATTTAGGTCAGGGATGTTTTGACTGTATGAGTTAAAGAACCAAAAATGTATCCCTCAAATAAAAAATGTGGATGTTGGCCGGGCGCGGTGGCTCAAGCCTGTAATCCCAGCACTTTGGGAGGCCGAGGTGGGTGGATCACGAGGTCAGGAGATCGAGACCATCCTGGCTAA
>NW_012108241.1:196973-208605 GCF_000951045.1 Mandrillus leucophaeus
CCCGCCACTGCGCCCGACTACTTTTTTGTATTTTTTAGTAGAGACGGGGTTTCACCGCGTTAGGCAGGATGGTCTCCATCTCCTGACCTCGTGATCCGCCCGTCTCGGCCTCCCAAAGTGCTGGGATTACAGGCTTGAGCCACCGCGCCCGGCCAAGTGAAGCTATTTTAAATAGGAATTAAATTATTTCAAATAAATAGTAAAAAATATTTAAATGAGACTTTTTTCCCGAAACTAAAAAGAATGGAAGTGGGTTTATTTCATCCAATATCCACAAGTATATATATTATGATTACAATTATGTACTCATTATTAGGACAAATAATAAACTGGTCATTGATATTTCTTACATAATTTTATGACAGCTGTAAGAGATCTTGATGTTTCATAACTGACTTTCACAGCTTGAACATGAAGTCTGGCTGTTGAGTCAATGATCATCAGTTTTCCAAGGGCTCCCTTTATTCTTGGTGTGACGATCACTCCATATTGTATCCCCTTTGTGGTGGACACACATTTAATTTACAGCTAAAGATAGATCAACAAATCCCCTGATTTGCAATGACAGAACATGTGTGTTAATGGAGAAAGCTTGTTGACTGGGTAAAGGTTCTGTAAATGATAAGTTTCTTCATGAATATTTTGATGTTATGAGGGGTTTGGCTGTCTGTGGAATTCACAATAATGTAGATTCAGGTGAAGAATATCAGATGATGAGGACTGCCTGGATATGTGTCACATAGGTTATACAAATAAAAAGTACTATATAAAAGCAGCTCACAAGGGGTTGGGCACAGTAGCTCATGCCTGTAATCTCAGCAGTTTGGGATGCCAAGATGGGCAGATGACTTGAGGTCAGGAGTTCGAGACCAGCCTGACCAACATGGTAAAACCCCATTTCTATTAAAAATACAAAAATTAGCAGACATGGTAGTGTATACTTATAAACTCAGCTATTTGGAGGTTGAGACAGGAAGATTGCTTGAACTTGGAAAGCAGAGGTTGCAGTGAGCGAAGATTGCACCACTACACCATAACCTGTGATTCCATCTAAACAAAACAAAACAAAACAAAACAAAACAAAACAAAAAAACTTGCGGAATATTTTAAATACAGTAGATGCTTTTATTTTTTTCTTCTTAAACATTTATTTATTTATTTATTTATTTATTTATTTATTTATTTATTTATTTTTTGAGTCGCAGTCTCGCTCTGTCGCCCAGGCTGGAGTGCAGTGGTGCGATCTCGGCTCATTGCAAACTCCGTCCCCCGAGTTCACGCCATTCTCCTGCCTCAGCCTCCTGAGTAGCTGGGACTACAGGCGCCGGCCACCACACCCGGCTAATTTTTTTTTTTTTTTTGTATTTTTAGTAGAGACGGGGTTTCACCGTGTTAGCCAGGATGGTCTGGATCTCCTGACCTCGTGATCCGCCCCCCTCAGCCTCCCAAAGTGCTGGGGTTACAGGCATGAGCTACCGCGCCTGGCCTTAAACATTTATTTTTAACAAATACTCTCATATCAATTCCTAGAACTGACCCTGAAACATGCCTGTAATGAGTACATAAAGCATGCTACCTGTGTCTCCTATATTTTATTGGGCTTATTATAGTAAATGCACAAAATTATAAAATACATAATTACTCAGCCAGGTCCCAACCCATCAAATCCCTTAACACTGTATCCTGGACTCTTTCTGTTCTCAGAGTAATAGTGAAGCTTGCCGCCATACATATCCTCCTGCTTTCAAAGTCAGAGGGGAAGAATTTCCTTGGAAACTCTCTGGAGTTGTCTTGCTTGGGTTTGTGTTTTCCAATAACAGCATAAGACATGACAATAGGTATCAGCTGGGAACTAAATTCAATCATAAATATTGACAATATGCTGAATGAGCAATGCCCGTTGAGATGAAGGAACAGAAGTTGCTCTCTATTCGTGCACTCATCAGGCTACAAAACAGAGAAAGACACTCCCTATAAAATATATTTCCAGTTAAAAAAGACCTAAATCATGGTAGGGTAGATTTGCTATTTGCTAGTAATTCTCCTCTCTGAGCCTTTTCCTCTTTTTCCCTGGAGAATACCGGGACCTCATTATAAACAACATTGATATTAAGCTTATCGTTATATGAGCAATAATCACTAGCAATGAAAGAAAAAGGATTGAATGGCAAGATCTTTAGAAATGGTATACAGGTTGTAGAAACAAAAACAGAAACAGAGGGGCCAATCCCAGTGACTGCATACAGGTTTAAAGCATATCAGACTAGATCATATTCCCACTTAACCAGGCAGTAGTCAAACTTCCCTCTTGAGGCTCCACTGACAAAGTAAATGTAGGAAATTTTAAGCAATTCAAACAAATCTCAAAACTGGTAAACATTTGTCAACATATACACTTAGAAAAAGAAAGGAAGTCAAACGCAGTAATTCCCTATTCTGACCATATTTTCCAATCAAAGTAGCCAGTCACCATGCCCTTTAGAGAGACATGCTGTAAACAACAATTCTTCTGTGGCCCTGACACATAGTCACTGAATTTACTGGAAATTATGGTTTTGATAGCTTCGGCCAACTTGGATACGGCCCAGGCAAAGTATATATGTAAGAGATAATGGAAAAGGAAATATAAGAATAATAGAGAGATTGTTGAAGACGGTTCCTATTGACTGGAAACAAACAGCTCATTGAATAAAATATCTGAGCAATTTACATAAATGTACCTATAAACTCCAGGGCACCGTAGATATATAAAAGCAATAATAGTAGTATATGAAGTAACTTTGAGTTTCCAGCGTGTCTATGAATATCATTATTATTGGCTTGCTTTCCATCTTTTGAACATAAGTTAAATTTCCAAAGTTTATGCACAATCATTGACAGAAAATGGTCACCCAGAAGCCAACATCTAGAAGGGGTTGGCCAACTAAAACACCATGCAGAATAGGATACAATGTCACTTAACTGAAGTTAATAGTTCCTGATAAGAACCCCCAAATCAGGTTAATGAATAAAAGATTTTCGCTTTCAAGGGATTTACCCCTATGGATTTATTCTTAAGCATTTGGTACCTGCAACCTAGTGCTAGACAATAGCAAATACTAGCGGATGACAACATAAGTGAGAAAGAAGCAAAGGAATACTAACAAAACCTCATTAGTAGATGGTCATATTCAATCTAAGTTAACTTTAGTCATATGTGTTTCTGTGTTTAAGGCATTTTATTGTATGATACCTTTTGTCATTGTAAAAGCATTCCTCATTATGGAGGGAGGCGCTAAATTAATTGAGGGCATACAATGTGTTTTAATACACAAATGATGTCATACATTCTTGCTTAGCTTTTTCTCTTCCTTATCCTGCTTTCTTCACTTTCCTGCCCCTGATAGTTCCTCCCCTTACTCTCCGAGCCACATAAATCACTTTAACAACCCCAGTTTCAGGCTGAATTTAGGACATAGTTATTAATATTATCCGTTAACACATGATAAACTGAGACTCAGAGAATTTAAATATTTTTTGTGAAATGATACAGTAGAAGGTTTGGAACAAAGATTTGTCTTGCTCCAAAAGCATATGCTTTCCAATAGATCTCATCTAATCCATTTCTTAGGTATCAGATATTATGCTCTAGTTATTAGGCCACTCAAACTAGTTTGAGAATTGCACTTAGATCTATCTTTTGCAATAAATTTGTTATATGTATTTGTACACTCCATATTTTCTTTAGCAAAAAGTAATGAAGGTGACTGTGCTAACACCTTTCTCCTAGGACAACTTTTTTATTTGCTTTCAGGTACTCATCAGAGTAAATTTCTGAAAGTAGTCGAAAATCAGGTTGTGTATAAAATGCTCAATTAATTTCATGTGGCTCTTTAGGCAGGACATCTACTAAAAAGTGGTTAAAGCTGTACTTTTCATTCCTCTTAACAAATATCAGGAATTTTTATCCAAGTTCATTTTAAGTGCAAAATTTATTTTAAATATTACTGGTGGATATAGATTTGGAATCAAGGCTATTTTCCAGTATAGCGGAGTGGAAGAAAATTATGGTCCTGATCTGCAACCTAAAGATAGCTCTTTAGCACGTGTGTGGTGTTAACACAGCAGTAATTCTACATCAAGAGATACAGTCCATGAGCTTCCCCTACAGAGGAATTCCTTGGCTTATATGAAAATTGCTTCAGGTCTCCAGATACCCTGTTATCCTAGAAAAGATCCAACTGAAGATAAACATTCTATAGGCTTTTCAGGGCAAAACAGACTCTAGTCCCAGCCAGGATCACATCTCTGCCAGGTACATGGGAAGTAACAAGACCACCAGTTTAGAAGTCAAGGCCATGCTGTCAAGGGACTTAGATACGTATTTGATGGCAGAAGATTAGGCATTTCTGACATTGCTTGGATATGACTCCAGACTTTTCAGTAGTAGAGTATGTATATGCATTCTGACCACTTACCTTCGTTCTATTTTCAAAAATCACATTTTAGTTCCATTAAAAACTAACACAACTTGAGGGACCACTGTAATATCTATAAACAGCAGCAATACCCACAATGAGCCATTTCCATGGGATGCAAGAGGGTCAGAGAGAGTGAGTTTGCAAATCTTGGAGCTAATATTCCCACTCTTTTTAGAGAAAACCATCAGAGTCATACATTACCTCTGTAAGATTTGCAGCTATTAGATAAACTATATAATATGCAACATTATTGGTTGTGAGGCAAGAACCTATTTACAAGTTTTAAAATTCAGGGGGACTTCTCAAAGCTTTAATATATCTCACTGTCCTTTGTGTTCCCACCTATGACCCATTTTCTCTGCTTATTCTCAAATATACCTATAAATTATAATAATTTGTATAGTGATATAGCATGCAACCCAGGGCCATGTACACAATAAATGATACAGAGTGTCAGATGTACAGGATCACACTGGAACAAATGGCATCTTTGGAGACACCTGAGCTTGGGTTCAAATCCATTCTCCACAACTGACAAGCTATGTAACCTTGGGCAGATTACTTCAGTGCCTATCATTACATCTGTAAAATTAGGTCTACACTTCATAGTACTGTTGTGAAGAATTACTAACATACTCCTAGCATCAGTAATTATACCCTTGACCAACAGGTATTAAAAAGCAATCACTCTCATATTTCATCATTTTATAGATAAAAACAGTGCAAGAGAGTTCTACACAGGATAAGTGAGCAGTCCAACATCCTACAACTTGCCATGGAAAAGCTGACTTTAAAAGCCAGATCTCTGAGCTTCTTGTCTATTGTTTTTCTTTCATTCCACCACCTAGCTTCTTGTTCTTTTTCCATAAGAACTAACTACTTTATACAGTAAATAAGTCTGAATTATTATGACAGACTGTCCCCAGTCAAGAATACCACACATTGATCAAATTGGATGCAGACACCAAAAATTAAAGTTACTGGCTTGCCCTTGAAACCTAAAAAAAAAAGCTGGAAATCACAAAGTTGTTGTTGTGTTTTGGAATTAATACAAAATTATTTTCTCATTATGGGCTAGAGTCGACAGAAAAATTATATGCCATCTGGGAAACACAAGAAGTAGGCTGGGTCATATGCTATAAAAATATTATAAACTCATATGCATTAAATTTAAAAATATAAAATACAAAGAAATCCTAGTCTGGATTTAATAACATTCTTAGAGTGTTATCAGTTAAATAATTATGAATAATTCATGATATGCTAAATTTAGAGAGTTCTATATCCTACTGAACTAATGAAAATTCAAGAGACAAAAAAACATGACTAATCCAAATATTAAGCTCTTCTATTACAAGCTTTGATCTTTGAAATCTATCTAAAAAGATCCCTTAGTGGAAGCTTAGAATCAGTCTCTCTCTAAATTGAAATAAATTGGATTCAAACTGTTCTGACCTTGAAATCTTTAACACAATTAAAAAGTATATGCCAAGCATCAGGTGTACATTAAAGAGGCAATCCAGACGCTTGGAAAATAAAGTAAGAGCTCATTCAAAATTTCCCCTCAGATCATTGCAGTTCTGTGGGTTCGATGATGAAGTGTGGCTCATGGGGAAGCATAAGGGACATCCAGCACACCAGGTTTTGCCCAACAACTCTGCGAATGCAGAAACAGAGATAATTGTGTGAACTTTTGTTTTTGATAAAGACATCAGCTGAGAACTGCAGCTGCTGAAGTTTGACTCCCAGGTAACTCGCATGCCCACTTTAATGTGACTAAATAAACTCTACCTCTTCCTGTCGTCTCTGCCTATTGCTACAACCTGTTCGAAAAGAGAAAGCGGCTCCTACACAAGACAGTTGCTGGCACTTTGTCTTAGAACAGGCGAGCTGCTGATAGTTTCCTAATGATAGTCTCCAACCTTTGCAGCTCCACAATTTGGTCTCTTAAGAAACAAGTTCATCTGTACCATACATTCCTGCTTCTGACTACTGCTATTCATTTACTGTTTGTTTTTCAGGTTGTGCTCTATGAGGATTCAAGCATGATTTAAAGACAGAATTATCTTATTTTAATAATATTATTCTCTACTACAGGAGTGATGGTTAGGGAAGAGTGGTGCCATCAGACTGGAGCAGGAAGGCTGGAATGGGGAAGACATTTGGGGATGGTGGGGAATAACATGATACACCCACAGAAGCTGCCTTGGCACAGTCTTGAGGGTATGTGCTTAAAAATTCAAGGGCCATATATCCTATTCCTCTTTGTACCACTCAATTTTGTTTTTAAAGTTGGAGACTTGGGCTGGGTAGGGTGGCTTATGCTTGTAACCTCAGCACTTTGCGGGGCTGAGGCAGGCAGATTACTTGAGCTCAGGAGTTTGAGACCAGCCTGGGTAACATGGCAAAACCCAGTCTCTACAAAAAATACAAAATTTAATCAGGTGTGGTGGCATGTGCCTATAGTCCCGGCTACTTGGGAGGCTAAGGTGGGAGGACTGCTCGAGCCCAGGAGGCAAAGGTTGCAGTGAGCCAAGATTGTGCCACTACGTTTCATCCTGGGCAACAGGATAAGATTCTGTATCAAAAAAAAAAAAAAAAAAGATAGAGGTTGGGCACAAATAAATACAAGTAGAAAATACTCATCTTTATATTTTTGTCTGAAGGTCTTAACATGGGACGTTATATAGAACAGGTAGTCAAAAAATGCTTGTGAGATTGAACACTGAGCAGCCTAGCAAAGAAAACACTAGTCACAAGAGCTATAGCACCATCCTGCCCAAATATTATCCTACTAGACCCTTAGAAACTAGCCAGAGGTGATGTGTAACTGATGCCATACTTACATGCCAATAGACACCATCTACATGATTTCCAAGTACTTTATGCAACCTGATTTCTTCGCTAGTCTTTCTGTGCCTTAGTTCACACAAGGACTTTTCTTGTGAAATCTGTGTTTTGTTTTCGTCTTTGTTTATTATTCTAACGATTGGAGAAAGGTGAGTTTTAGCTCAGACTATAGCTGCCTAGAACTCCTGAATAGTAGGATTCAAATTTGCATGGGTTTTTGGTGTTTGTAGACAAACAGGGTCTAGTAGACAACAGGGTCTGATGAGTCCACAGCACTACTAGAACTGTTCACAATTTTTAAGTGATCTTTTAATACTAAACTTATGGTTTGGGGTCTTATTCGTAAAGGCTTGCAATCTAGTATGCAAGCTCTTCCCCTTTCAGCTTTCTTTTTATGGTCCAAAACCATCTAGGCAATGACAATAATAAAATTTTTTCAGTGTGTCAAGAACTGTGTTTCAACTGTGAAGATTTACCCACGAAGAATACAAACAGGGTCATTGGCCCCTTAGAAAGATAGACATGAAAATGGATTCAATTCGTGCATGATAAAAAATCGCAGGAGGCAGTCACGGGGATGATGGTGAGAGGCTCCATGTAAGGAAAAGTGGCAAGGTGAGAAGAAGCATAATTTGATCAAGGGTGTGGTTGAAATGTAGTATATTGGAACTGACAGAGCTGGCAGGGCAGTACAAGGTGATGGAGACAGCACAGGTGAGATCCTGAAGATTCCCGTGGGCCATGTTCACAATACAGGACTTTATTCTCTCTTGCCTTTTCCATGCTATCCTTTCTTACTGAGAGAAACAAACATCCCAGCAGTGGCCCTTGAGGACAACACTGTAGTGCTTATGGCAGTGGGATATCCAGAGTGGGTCTCTCTGGACAGAGGAGCAACCAACTTTTTCAATGAAAGACATCACTGATGCAAACAACACCTCTCATTTGTATGTCTTTTGTGGATTCATCAATGAACATTATTACTAACTTGTTAGTTTACTCTCTGTTGTCCCTAAAATAGATTTTAAGCTCCATAAAAATAGGGAAATTGCCTTTTTTCCCCCAGTGCTGATCTCGTAGTACATAAGACTATAACTGACACGTATGTATTTGTTTATGGATAAATAAATAGATGAATGACTTATATGTCAACATAAAAACACTTGGTCAGATATTCATTTTTAGAATATCACATAGGCTACGAATATAGTGTGTAGAATTTGCAGAGGGGTAAAAGGATGAGATATAAAATTGACAGATGAGGGTGACTGTGTCTATGGAATAATTTTTAAAGGATCCTATGGAGTCTCCAAAAATCCTCTCTTCTACAGACAGGTAGAGGAACATGGAGGAGAAAATTCACATATACTAAACACTCATGATGTGTCTGTTACTATGCCAGGTGTCTTTTAATACTTAATTTCATTTAATTCTCAAAACAAGAACTAAACCACTAACATGTGCAAAATTCCAATTTACAGATAAAGAATCAGAGACTCAGAAAGATTTAGCTAAATGTACATGCTTAAACAGCTACATTCGAACTTAGATTTATACAACTTTAAAGTGGATGCCCAGTGGAAACCATGCCTGGTTGCCTCTGAAAACAATTGACAAACTATTGGTTAATCACTGTAATCTCGGTCCTAAGACCTGTCATTTCATTTCCACAAGCTCTTTGCTCTCATTTGTGCAATAAATTACATATTATTGTTGGACATTGCAATTCCCATGTTTTCATTATGAGTAACATTCTTTGTAGAAGTAGTTGTCAATTTTTCTTAGTCACATTTTCCTAATATGTACCCTGGTTACTGTTTTTGGCCCTGCCCTCTCTAGGACCTTACAGTTGAGTTCACAGATGAGCTCCTTTTTAATCATGAGTCATACCTAGTTTCTCACACAGTCCCAACTAAAGAAGATAATTATCAACAACATCAGCACATACATTTGTGAGTAGCTTATAGATGAGTCCATAACTTAGTGCCAGTGGTCCAATATGAGAACTTCTAGAAAACTGCTCTCAAATCTCTGTGGTTGACAATCAGATCAAGGTCCTGGTATCCCATCCTCCCCTCCCAATGATGATCTCTCCAAACTGCAGTTCTTCTTCCCATCTCCCCCCCTGTTTAATTTGCCTGCTATGGTTTGGATGTGGTTTGTGTCCACCAAAAGGCATGCCAACATTTGATCTCCTTTGCAGTGGGGTTGGGAGGTTAGGACTAGTGGGAGGTATATGAGTCATAGGCGAGCATTCCTCATTAACAAATTAATGCCCTCCCTTGGGAGTGAGTGAGTGCTCACTCTTGCAGGAATGGATTAGCTCTTGCAAGACAGAATTGTTAAAAATGTGTGGCTTTCTTGGTTTCTTGTTCTTGTTTTCTTTCTCACCATGTGACTGTTTTGCACATGCCTGCTCCCCTTCCACTTTCTGTCATGAGTTGAAGCAGCCTGAGACCCCCACCAGATGCAGCTGCCCAATCTTGCACCTTCCAGGCACCAGAATCATTAGCCAAATAAACCTCTTGTCTTTATAAATTACACAGTCGTAGGTATTCTGTTATAGCAATACGAAATGGACTAACACAGAAAATTGGTACTGAGGAGTGAATTCTGAAAATATGAAAATGATATCTGAAAATGTGAAAGTGGGTTTGGAACTGGGTAAAACACACACAGGCTGGAAGAGTATGCAGGGGCAGGCTAGAAAAAGTCTGCATTGCCATAAATGGAGCAATAAGTGTGATTCTGATGAGGTCTCAGAAGAAGACAAAACAATGAGGGAGAGTTTGGAACTTCTTAGAGACGGGTTAAGTGGTTATGACCAAAATGCTCACAGAAAGATGGACAGTAAAAGACATGCTGATGAAGTCTCAGATGGAAATAAGGAACTTATTGGGAACTGGATAAAACACTACCCTTGTTACACCATAGCAAACAATTTCGTTGTATCATGGTCATGCCCTACAGCCTTGTGGAATATAGAACTTAAGAGTAAAAGAATAGCATACCTGGTGGACGAAATTTCTAAGCAGCAAAGCTCAGGCTGCTGCTGCTTCTAACTGCTTATAGTAAACTGCTAGAGAAAAGGGAAGCTGAGTGGAAAGATTTGGAAAATTTGTAGCATGGCCATGTGGTAGAGAACGAAACAGTATCTTCAGGAAAGGAATACAAGAATACTGCCAAGAGACCCTTTGCTAAAGAGAGTAGCATGGCTAAAAGGGAGTCAGGTGGTAATGGTAAGAACAATGGAGAAAAAGCCCTGAAGGCATTTTAAAGATCTTCTCGGCCAACCCTTCCCATCAGAGGTCCAGAAGTCTAGAAGGAAAGAATGGTTTCAGGGGACATGACCGGAGCGCCACAGCCCTGCGTTGCTGCAGAGATCTGCTACCCACATCCCAGTGATTCCTGCTGGAGCAGCCATGGCTCAATCTTCCCTAGATGTAACCATGCTGTCACTCTGGAGAGTCCAAGCTATAAGCTTTAGGAGCATCCACATCCACATTACTAGTTTTGTAATGGGAGAGCAGTGAAGGTATGTTGACTTCCACCTAGATTTCAGAGGATGTGTCAGAAAGCTTGGGAGCCCAGACAGAAACCTGCCACAGGAGTGGAGCTGTCACAGTTTTCACCATGGCAAAACCTAGTAGATTCCTGGAAGCAGGGCTGCCCTGGGGACCCCAGACTGCAAAACCATTGGCAATGTGCAATGCCCACTTGAAAAAGCCATAGGCATTCAACTCCAACTGGCGAGAGCAGTCACATGAGCTGCACTCAGCAAAGCCATAGAGGTGGGGTTGCCCAAGGCCTTGGGAGCCCATCTCTTGCACCAGTGTGCCCAGGACATGAAGTCAAATGAATCTGTTCCAGAAATTTAAAATTTCATGCCAGTCCTGCTATGTTTTATACTTTCCTGGGCCCTGTCATTTCTTTATTCAGGCCTATTTTTCTATTTTTTTTTTTTTTATTATACTTCAAGTTTTAGGGTACATGTGCACAACATGCAGGTTTGTTACATATGTATACATGTGCCAAGTTGGTGTGCTGCACCCATTAACTCATCATTTACATTAGGTATGTCTCCTAATGTTATCCCTCCCGCTCCCCCCACCCCATGAGAGTGGACGTTCCCCACTCTGTGTCCAAGTGTTCTCACTGTTCAATTCCCATCTATGAGTGAGAACATGTGGTGTTTGGTTTTCTGTCCTTGCGATAGTTTGCTCAGAATGATGGTTTCCAGCTTCATCCATGTCCCTGCAAAGGACATGAACTCATCCTTTTTATGGCTGCATAGTATTCCATGGTGTATATGTGCCACATTT
>NW_012108241.1:211305-211654 GCF_000951045.1 Mandrillus leucophaeus
TTTCAGAGCCTGTTATTGGTCTATTCAGGGATTCAACTTCTTCCTGGTTTAGTCTTGGGAGGGTGTATGTGTCCAGGAATTTATCCATTTCTTCTTGATTTTCTAGTTTATTTGTGTAGAGGTGCTCATAGTATTCTCTGATGGTAGTTTGTATTTCTGTGAGATTGGTGGTGATATCCCCCTTATCATTTTTTATTGTGTCAATTTGATTCTTCTCTCTTTTCTTCTTTATTAGTCTTGCTAGCGGTCTATCAATTTTGTTGATCTTTTCAAAAAATCAGCTTCTTGATTTATTGGTTTTTTGAAGGGCTTTTTGTGTTTTATCTCCTTCAGTTCTGCTCTGATCTTA
>NW_012108241.1:211759-232869 GCF_000951045.1 Mandrillus leucophaeus
TTTTTTTTTTTGTAGACTCAAAGCTGGAAGAACTTACCTTCAGTCTCAGATGAGACTCTGGATTTTGGGCTTCTAAGTTGGTACTGAAACAAGTTAAGACATTTAGGATTATTGAATGGAATGGCAGTAGTTTGCATGTGAGAGGAACATGAGTTTTTAGATTCACTGTGGATTGCTATGGTTTGAATTTGGTTTGTTCTCATCGAAACTCAGATCAAAATTTGATCCCCTTTGTGGTGGTCTTGGACAATGAGGTCTATGGGGTGGTGTGTGGGTCATAAGTGCAGATCCCCCATGAATGGATTAATGTCCTCCCTGGGTGTGAGTGAGTTCTCATTCATTGAATAGATTCATTCCTGCAACACAGGGTTATTTCTCTCTTGCTTCCTCAGTTTCTATCTCTTGCTTCCTCTTTCATGATGTGATCTCTTTACAAACACCTTCTCTCCTCTGCTTTCTGCCATTAGTTGACACAGCCTGAGGCTTTTACCAGATGCAGCTGCCCAATCTTGAACCTTCTAGCCACAGGAATCATAAGCCAAGTAAATCTATTTTCTTCATAAATTAACAAGCCTCAGGTATTCTATTATAGCAGCACAAAATGCACTAAGATGTACTAACAGTGTACCAGGATTTCTCCCTAGGTCCTTACTTCAAATTTTTGACATGTACCTTATGATATATTGCAACTCTACTTTAGGACCAGAGTTCTATCCTAAGCCAGCTCTGTTTTATGCTATGGTCTTGTTGCTTTCTCTCCCATGGACCCAGGTCTTGATCCCTACTTCAACCTAATGACTGGAATGCCATCTCCGTTTCCACTTACCTGCCTCACTACTGAGTATCAATTGCCTTCTGCATTCCTTGCCATGGTGCATTACTTATCCACTGGGATTCTAGGATCGTGTAGTAATGATTTCTGTTTCTTCCCCAAATATTTATACTCCCTTCTCTTTACAACATTATCGCTGAGATGTGACTGACAACTCAGAAAGTACATTTCCTTCCCTGCCATCTTCCAGTGAGTTGGAAATGTAGAGCAATTTTGTCTAATATATATGTAAGAAATGTATGCTGCTTCCAACCCAGTTCATAAAATCTCCACAGTGCCAAGTGATATCACCATCCAGAGTAACTTGGTCCTGTTAAAGTGGCAGAACCTCTGTGAACTTGTGTCCT
Source organism: Mandrillus leucophaeus (assembly GCF_000951045.1). NCBI lineage: Eukaryota > Metazoa > Chordata > Mammalia > Primates > Cercopithecidae > Mandrillus > Mandrillus leucophaeus. Next base: position 212,939 of record NW_012108241.1, read on the forward strand.
TGATTTACATTTTGAAGAATAAAGCCCTCTATTTATGTGGGTGAAAAGCAAGTCTCTAGTCTATTAGGTTCAGCCTAGGGTGTGCTTTGGGGGTTTACAGCTTTGCTTAATAATACAACTTTAGTTAAATAATACATACTACTTTTTCCAAAAACCACTGAGGCCAACATGTTTTTTCAATTTGTTGAGCTTATGACCTTCTGAATAAACACTGTCCCACAGATTCCTCAGCCTCTCTGGAGTCTGCCACTGTTATCTGGTCCATTCTGCAACCTCTGCCTCACTCTCCTAGACTGATATGAAGCCAGGCCCTGGTTTTCTTCCCCTGTGGGTCAGTTTCATGTTGACTTCAGCTGGGTCCCATACCCTATGCCATTTATCAAGCTATAGCATACTGAAAGATATTTAGAAACCCTATACTAGTTAGTGGGAAACATGGGGAAACCAATACCTCCATGGCCACAAGTCTGTGAACACTCTGTCCAAGCCGTCCACCCTGAGAGCTGACAGTTGACGATACATTCCACCAAGCAGGGAATGCTCATTCTCTGGGGCTTCTCCAAATTATGCTGCAAATGGAAATGAAACACAACTTTATTGGAGGAATCACTCTTTAGTCAAATCACTGTCCTTTCGCGGGAAAGACTCTCCTTTACTCTGTGATACTAACCTTTCCATATTTCAGTGGGGAAATATATCCTTTCTTATATAAACTGGTGACAATCATAGAAAATGATTGCCCTTCAATTACCAAATAAAAACTTGTCAGCCCAAATTTCTTTTTATAAAATCCTAAACTCCATTAGGCTGCCAGGAAAGCAGAGGTGTCTCATTACACAGAGATCTGTCCTGTTGTTCAATCAGCAAGGAACCAGAAAGACACTTCAATACCAAATTCAGGCACTTTGTGCTTCTGAATAGGCCAAAAGTACATAGAGGGCCAACACAGAAAGCCAGCTAGGCTAGAAAATAAATAATATGGGGATAAAAATACAATCAGAAACCCATCTGAAGTGCATAAAAAAGCCTGGGCTAAAAATACAATCATGGTCATAACGATGGGTCAAGTTGATGATACAGTTTATTTTTTTTCTTGTCCTCTCTGAAACCAGCATCTTGGGAAATGGTACAAATTTTCTAATGGCCAAGGTAGCAGAGGTCTTAGTGAAAGAATAAAACACCTGAGAAACACAGAAAGAATAATAAAAAATTCTGCTCTAGGAATAACACACTATTTGTGTGCTTACTTAGGAAAACTTGGACATTCAATGTGTGTTATATGTTAGCAATACTCTCACCAAGCTAAAATTAATGATTACAGTACAATGACTTGCCAAGTGGGTGAAATGGATATTATCATAATGAGACCTATAATCTGTCTGAGATATATGGATATTCTAGTCATGTTAATAATTTGAGATTTTTAAAAACTGATATTTTTTACATATTTATCGGGCATATGGTATCTGGAAATCACAGAAACTGACTTTCTGTTAATGAATAGTTTATATATTTTTGTATCAAAAGAAAATACTCATTACATACACTAAATAAACAATGCTCACCTATGGGAGTTGTAGATTAATGATTTTTTTTTTTTTACCCTAAAACAGTCAACTTCTTTAGAGGCTGATTAAACAAAATAAATGTCAAAATAAATCATGGTGTACAGCACTCTGCCCTGTATCAGTCAGTTTCAGAATTTGACCAAATGGAAATCCATTTCAGATATTCTGTTCTTAGGATTGGTGACATAGTCTGCAACTGCTCCGTTGGTTTAAAGAGCATGAGTGTGTTGTGACAATACTTAACAGAGCGAAGTCAGGATAGGTGACAGAGGTTTGTTTTGTTTTAATTCCCACTGATGTATTCCACCTCTCTTAAGAGAAATGCCACCAATTTTCATTTTGCCAGTTTGTTAAAGAAGTTTCTGGGGAAATGTTAGTTAACTGGCCCCCTTTTTCCAATTTATTGAAAGGTTCTTTCAAGTGATTCTTGAAGTGTAATAATATATTTACTTCTATTAAACTGCCTCCACAGTGGAGGCAAGAAAATGCCAAGTTCTTTGGAAAAGTTCTGACTATAGCTTTTGTCTGAACTCCATATAGTTTGGAACAGAGGAAAAAAAGGAGGGCAATAAAATTACAAACATTCAGAACCCATTAATTTGAAACTTGGTAGGGATGCATTTTAATGTAGGTTGCAAAGAAAAATCTCTGCTATTTATCCAAATATTATCTGCTTAAGCAAACTGACATGATTCTGTAATGGCAAGTGTCCATGTTCGTCTTCTATGCAAGGGGCAGTATTATCACATATGCAAATGAATCACCTGTCCAATACAAAAGAATCATATTTAAATATTAAAGTCACCCCAAGGTCAACAGTTTGGCAAACAAGTACAGTTAAATAACATTTTACAAGTAATAAAAACATATATTTTTAATAAACCCATTTCTCCACTACAAAAATGACCTTTCCCAGTCATTTTGACTAAATTCAAAACTAGTGAGCTATAACCGTACTATACTGGCACCCTTTACTCTAACTGAACCTAAGCTGAGATGAGAAGAAATTAGTCTGTTATCTATATTGGACCTCATGGAACTGCAGACCAATATTAAGAAAAACAAGCCTTGGATGTGATATACGAATATAAACACATTACCTGCTCACATTGGTCCATGCTGACTGGCTTGCCATCACTGCGCACACAGCTTAGTAGGCGGGTCCTGACGCCTTGACCACAGGGTGCATTTTCACTCAGCTGGCATGTGCTCCACTCTACAGGCATAGGATCACCCACACTGAGTTTCAAAATTATGGCCATGTGAGCAAAATACAACAGATCTTTGATTATCTGCATTGGTGGAGGATAGTCCACACATAATCCTAAAATCATTTCCAGGTAGCTTTGGGAAGCATAGTGCAATGCCTTTATTGCAAAACAAAAACCAAATACACAAAGAAAAGTGAGTTACCTGCTTAAATTTGCTTTCCAGAGATAAAGAGCCAAATGGTTTGTTAGAAACCCTCTCATGGTTGGCTGAAGTAGAAGAGGAAATATACTAACCAGGATGGTGAAGAAAAACCACTTTAGAATCAACTATTTGTTTAGGATAATTGAGAGAAAAAACAACCCAGAAATGATGCCAGTTGCTATGGTCCAGATGCTTGTGTCCCCCTGCAAAATTCATATATTTAAATCGCAACCTAGGTGATGGTATTTTGAGGGAGAACCTTTGGGAGATAATTAGAACATGGGAGCTGAGCGCTCATGAATGAAATTAGTGCCTTTATAAAGGAGGCCTAAGAGAGTTTGTTTGCCCCTTCCATCCCGTGAGAATGTAGCTAGAAGGCAGTGTCTAGAGATACAGGCCCTCCTCACTAGATGCTGAATCTAGTAGCACCTTGATTTTAGACTTCCAGCCTCCAGAACTATAAGAAATACATTTTTGTGTTCTATAAGCTACATAGTCTATAGCAATTTGTTATAGTATCCAGGACAGACTAAGACACCAATATTTTATGTAAACTTGAAAATGTTTTCAATACTAAATCCAATCATTTAAACCATTTAGTGCATTTGATACAGAATAGTCAAAAGAGATGCTCCAGGAAAGAAAGAGGGAAAGGCACATAAAACTGCATGGACTGTTACAGAAACTATATTTTTTTCAAATTATTCTATCATGAGAAAAAGTTTTACAGATTTGGCTAGTCATATTACAAACTAGATGGTGAAGAATTAGAATAAATTATCCCATAGTTAATTTGATTTTTTTTTTTTTTTTTTTGAGACTGAGTCTCACTCTGTCGCCCAGGCTGGAGTGCAGTGGAGCAATCTCGGCTCACTGCAAGCTCCGCCTCCCCGGTTCACGCCATTCTCCTGCCTCAGCCTCCCGAGTCGCTGGGACTACAGGTGCCCGCCACCACGCCTGGCTAATTTTTTCTATTTTTAGTAGACACGGGGTTTCACCGTGTTAGTCAGGATGGTCTCGATCTCCTGACCTCGTGATCCACCTGCCTCGGCCTCCCAAAGTGCTGGGATTACAGGCGTGAGCCACCGTACCTGGCCGTTAATTTGATTTTTAAACAACTGTTATTTTTGGTGTCAGTAGAAAGGAAGACCCTTGATCATACAAAAACTCATTAAGGAAATTTTCCATATTTGGTAGATGATCTAGTAGTTTAACAGGAATAGAATAGCAAACCCATGTATAGTAAAATCAGTCTTTCAAAGATATGCTCTTCCAATAAAGCAAGTTTTATTGTATTTCTGAAACAGTACTATAAAAACCAGAGATCTTTTCTCTAAAGAAAAAGGACAAATACACCAGGTCATCTTCACCCATGAAGACAATCAGACAGCCCCACAGAAGTCACTATGAGGTTTTCCACAAGAGGAATCTCAGCAGTCAACGTGGCTGTGGTGAGGATTTTTTTTTTTTTTCTTTCAGAAAAGGCAATTACCTTGCCTCTGCAGGCATGTGGTGGTTTGGTTGTCAGTATTGAATTCAATGCTGTGACTTAACATGGTTCCACATTTTGCAGCATTTTGGAATGTCTGCTGCTGCAGGGAATGGCAAGGAGCAGATCAATGTAACCATAACAGTCCTCTAGTTTTAGACACTGAGCACTGTGGTGCCTGGAAAAATGCTGAGCAGTGGCCGAACAGCTAGACTTGATGTAATTCCCAGTGCCTCAAAAACATCCCTGACCAGCCAGTCCTAGCATTCATTCTTATTCAGACCCATACAGAAAGTACATCACAAGCTCAGTTTTCTGAAATAATTAAAAGCAGGAAAGAGCCAAATTCTATGACAGTATGATTCCATTTTCTCTCAATGGTAAATTATTCTCTGCTACTTATTTTTGTTGTTTCAGTTTATCATGGCTTAAATCAACATTTTTCTGAAATGTTGCCAAATCTTTCTAAGCTTCTCTTACTACAGAGATTTTATGTGGCCTTGCTGATTCGACATGCCAAGAGTGGGCATTTCTTTCTGTGTGGGGACACTAGAAACATCAAGTCCTTGGCCTTTTATGCAAGACACTCACACATTCTACTCTCCATTCTTAATCTTGAGAATGAAAATACACACAAAAATTCTCTCATTAGTCAATGTTCAGGGAAAACGACAAGGTCATAGATTTCAGCTGTACCTGTTAGATTGTACTGGAACTGGAAGCAATTTTCATTAAGGAGGCAAGGCTGCACCTGTGAGTCTTCAGTACAAGTCCTTGAGCTCAGTGATGGTCTTAGTAGGTGGCGAGTTCTTCTCTGCATTGCGTGGGGATCGCATGACTATTAAAATCAGAGTAGGAAAAGTTAACCGTGGGCAATTTATTTGATAAATTATATAAGATATACACATATAAGTAGGCATATATATAACAATATAGGCCATAGATTATCTGGAGGGTTAAACATATTACTTAGAAAATGAAATCATTTCTGTGATTTCTTAAAAACTGTTTTTTTTTCCACCTGACAATTCTTTGGTTTTTCCTGTGTTACCTCGAAGGCTACATTGCTATCTCCCATATATAATTAAACACACGGAGACTATTTCTATCATTTAAACTCACACTGTACTCTCAAATAGTCTGCAACAATGTAAGAGATCCATATATTTTGAATGTTTAAATGCTTTAAGAAAAAAAAGGAAGACACTGCCCTGTGACCTCAGATAGTCTAGTCTAATAAAAATAATCACACAGAAAATTTTCATGAGAAAATCATTTTTTAAACACTAGAACATAGAGATATAGAAAGGGAATTATAAAATCAATATTGCCAATACACTAGAACCCTCTTATTTGGGGATGCCTTTGGCCCACAGAGCATGGACAACTGCGCGCTGTTGCCTTTCTGGCAAAATTAATGTGAAAATGTGAACTCCAAAGATATCCTGCAAATATCATGATACCTGTGGCTCCACGTGTCCTCCTCAGCTCCGATAACACTCTTGACCCAGCTCCTATAATAGCCTCAGCTCCTATAATACTCTTGACCCAGGTCAACTGGCCTGCCAGATTTCATCTAGCTGGTCTACCCATAGTGGGGCTTCAAGCTCCTCCTACTCGAACAATCTTCTTTCCACTGTCCTCCAAATCCTATTCACCATTTTCAGAACACTAATCAAGCCTTACTCTTCTCACAGTCTTTCATCTAACAATGCCAGGTTCTTCTCTTCCTTTTTGAGCAAACTTCCACCCATGCTTAGGATAGTCTGTATACAACTGCTTCTAAACACATACATGTGTATCCTCGTGTGCTACCTTTCTTTACGTCGCCATTCTGTTTCTTCATTGCCCTGCCTCTTACCTTCTTTACAAATTCTTTTAGGGCATGTTAAATCATGGTTTCTACTTCTCATGTCACTCCTTGAAAGTCTTGATACCAACTATATGTTGCAATTTTTCAACAAATACTATTAAACATGTTGACAACGTGCAATCCCGGACCCCCAAATCTAACAAGGCCCATAGATTCTTAAGTCACGGGAGAAATAAAAGTCTCTGGATTAAGATCATCAAATCACCATGTCTATAGGTGGGACATTTTATTTGTTTTTTATTCCTATTCCCCTTTCAGATATAGTAATAAAGAACAAAACCTATAAACTGAGTCTTGGCTATGGATCAAAATTATTATGTTGGATTGCACTAAAATAGGCAAAAAGCATGCCAAAATTTTTTCTTTTAATTGTAAAAGTTTGAACCATTGATACACATTCACCATCCATGTGATTTTGTATTTGGATCTGTCAGTACTTATAAAGTAATTTTATACTTAATTGAATCAAATTGTCTCTAGATAATCAAGAAAGGCCCATGAAACCAAGCAATTATTCTTAATTATCTGCACATGAATTCCATGCTAAATGCTTACCAATAATTTATTACTATTTTACCAATTAATTTGAATGTTTCTTCTCATGTGGCAGAATAATAACAAATGATTTGTCGATAAAATAAAATGAAAGTATCTTGGTAGATGCTCCTGATTAGTGCTCTCCTGCATTTCTATCTTATAAAGTAATCAATTAATGTCTGAAACAAGTGATTACAGGTAAAGGCTTAGGTACCTGCTTAGTCTAAGCTATCAAGTGAAAGAGAAAATAAAACATACACACATCAATCAAATTACTATGTAACCTTGAACAATTCGCTTCTATACTCTAAACCTTAGTTCCTCATCTAAACCTAGATGAGACAGAAGAATGGGGATGGGATGAAACTTGACGAGATTTAAAAATTTTCTTCCTCGGATCTCACAGTCCATATGTGTCTAAGTCTGATGGGTATAGTTCTAAAATATCTTCTTGAGGCTCATCCACATTTCATACCATACAGTTTCGGATAATTACATATTAATATAAAGAAAACCAACACTGCATCTTACTCCCCTACTAAGTTACTTCCCATAGAAACAGGCAAAGAGGATTGCATGGGTTCACGAGCATGATTCAGCCTCGTCTCAGGCAGTATTTTCACACTTCATCTTGTAAAAATTCTCCTAGTGCTGCTAACAAGTGATAGATTACTGTTTCTCCTTATTTCTTTCTAATAGCTATTTACAGAAAGTTTAATGTTAGTGTTTTTATCCTTATTTGTTTCTATTAACTGTTTATAGAAAGTCCATAAAATAATGAATTATCCACAAGAGAGATGGAGGAGGGTGAGGATAAGTAAAAAAGAGAAGAGAAAGGATGTTTATATCTATCTGGATGATTTCTTCATTAGATCAAGACTCTTCAAATACAATTCTGGATCTTCTCTTCTGTAGAGTAATTATATAAAGACATATTGTCAATTTCCTGCATATAGAAGTGGGAAAATGATGTGTGAATAACTAATCAAAAGTCAACTTTGGACCAGTTTTATTTTTAAAAAATCAAGGTTATATAGCTAATGTTTATTTGCTAGGGAATATGATCCAGTTAGAACCTGTTAGTATCTAGTACAGAAACCCCTTCATGAGACTAGTTTTTCTAACTTACTACTTTTGTAAAGCAGCATTTACCTTAAAGTTCAGTCTTCCCTTATGACGTTATGCCTTCACACATTTTGTTATCTCTAGAAGCAAAGCCTTTTGCCTGACTTAAATACTTGTATTCATATCCCTCAAGATGAAATCAGATGTCCTTTGTGTGAGCCTCAATTGACTTGCTTGGACCCATAATAAATGGAATTGCCTCATCTAGTAAACATTTCTGTTACATGTATTTATGTTTGTGCATTCCTTCCTATGGGCAATTTGAGAGCCAAAGTCTTAATTTTCTTAGACATTCTGTGCCATGTACTGTGTCTGGTATAGAGCATACAAATAATAAATGTTTGTTATGTGTAATAATTTGGTTCTTCAAGGGTAATATGACTATATTTTTGTAAGCTGCCATTAGGGATAAATGGCCAAGCCTAGATTATGATCATATTGTCTGAATGTAAGAGTTTCCCATAGCTATGTATATCTGATGAAAAGAATATAATATTTTCTCTTTTCTCATAACATTTCCTATAAAATCTAGATGACATTTTCTAGAAAAATAGAATCTATCAGGAAATTAATAAAAAATATACATAACTGAATTTTAATTTACTCATATAAAAGATGACAGACGGATAATTTAGATAAGACATTTTAAATACATCTAAACAAAGAGGTATAACTTGATGTTTTTCTCATTATCACTGAACTAGTAATAATCAGAGTTTAATAAAACTTGTGATAAATCCAATTATTTGTGAATTTAAATCACTCTGCAAATTTCTTGTCTGGGGATGAGCGTGACTCCAAGGCCTGGCCTTGTAAGTTTCCATCAGATACAGAAACCCAATGCCTTTATTCTGTTACAGGGTCTAACTGATAATTCTGAGGTGGTCTCTCCCTTGGATAGCCTATTAGTCCTACTGTCAGTAGCTTTGCTGTTTCTCTCTCTGTCTTTTCCTGAAGCCAAAATGGATCTATACTTCAAGAACTTTAGTTTTCTTATTTGGAAAAATAGTGTAAAACGTTCACAAAAATACCTTTGCAGAGCTTTCGGAAGAATTTTTTAATGAAATTAAACCCTGGTTCTCCAAAGCTGACAAGGAATGAGAAAATATATAGAAAAGTCTGGATCTGAAGAATTGTTACTCATGCTTCACAGGTTTAACACAGTTCTCAGAGATTCTTAGGCGATGGTCACAGAAGTAGAGACAAGATCTTTTCACATCACAGTGCAACAAGGAGAGCCAAACCAAGAACACACAGACCATATGCTCAGTATAAAGTGACAAGCCATCACCACAAATCCCAAACCACAAGCAGGTGGGACCGACAGTGGAAGCCCTAGACCTGTGTGATATCAGCATCTGACAGAAGAGAGCAGAAGGTAAAAATGGGGCAATCTGATGACCCAAGGCAACCAAAATGGGGAACTAAAGCTGAGACCTGGAGAAATTTTCACACTTCAAGAGCAGCTGAATATAAGGGGTTTATGGAGAGGTCTTGGAAGCTGACACAGTCTGGATCCACTGAACTGTCAACATTAACAAGCCAGAGCTCCCTTCCAGAACAGTCTCCTCCTCTCCCCCACCCATCTACTAAACAGAAACAGGTGGGAAGAATTTCCCAACTGAGTGAAACAAGGAAAATAGCAGTGAGGAAAAAGAAAGGACCAGGAAGCAAGGTGAGGAAGGAAATGGGAAACATTAAATCTCACAAAGTAAGCTGTTTTCTTTTTGACCGTGTGTGTGTGTGTGTGTGTGTGTGTGTGTGTGTGTGTGTGTATGTGTGTGTGTGTATGAGAGAGAGAGAGAGAGTTGGAGCCTTGGAGCCATGAAATCAAATGAGAAGAAAATAATCCTCAACCATACTCCCTTTTAAAAGTTCACAGAAACGAATTTCACAGAAAAGTAAACAAAGAAAGAGATAAAATTTAGATTCCATGAAAGGATATTCTAAGGAAAAAGAATAAAGGGCAGATTAACATCCCCACAGATTAGGCAGTGCAGCAGAAAGAAATGCACACAAAACATATAAAAACTACTGTATCCAAAGGGGTTAAAAGTCACTTAAGAAATGACCCAAGATATAAAAGAACAGCAAAAGATTAGAAAAAATTCAAAAATTAGGTGACAGAACCCAATAAATAATTAGAACTTTAAAAATTATTTTTAGAAACAAAAATGAAACAAGAAGAAATACAAGAATAAACATACAACAAATAATGCTTAAAGAGAAATTAAAGATGTAAAGAAAACAATTACAAAACACATTCAAAAAGAGATATAAAATAATTTGAAAAAAACTGACAAATAGAGAAGTAAGGAAAAGCAGATGCCACATGTATGTAATAGAATTTCATGAAAATGAAAACCAAGGCAAGAGCACAGAACTTAACAAAAAGAAGATTCAGAAAACTTTCCAATAAAAATAAAGAAAAAAATTTCTAACTACTTATTGGAAAGGCACATCAGAATCACCAATACTGAGACATATCCTAGTATAATTATTAAACTTTATAGAAGAGAAAAAAATTATTTGAGTATTGGTTTATAAAGAAAATAAAGTATTGTCAGACTTTTTTACAGGAAAATTTTATTCAAGAAGAAAATGTAGAAATATAATAAATATGCATGAAGAAAAAAAAAACACATGATCCAAGGATTGTATGTCCAGCATAGCTCACTTTCAAGTATAACAACCAAAGATAAATGGACGCAAGACCTGAATAGACATTTCTCAAAAGAAGACATACAAATGGCCAACAGGTAAATGAAAAAATGTTCAATGTCACTAATCATCAGGGAAATGCACATCAAAACCAAAATGAGATATCACCTCATTTCAATTAAAATGGCTATTGTCAAAAAGACCAAAAAAAAAAAAAATGTTAGGCATGGATGGAGAAACAGAGGGACTTACACTCTTTTGGGGGGAATGTAAATTAGTCCAGCCACTATGGAAAACAGCAGGAAGTTTCCTCAAAAAATAAAAAATAAAATTCCATATGATCCAGCATTCCCACTACTGTGTAGTAGTGGGAAATGAAATAAAAGGAAATGAAATCAGTTATGTTGAAGAGACATCTGCAGTTCCATGTTTATGGAAGCATTATTCATAACGGGTAATATATGGAGTGAACCTAAGTGTCCATCAGTGGATGAAGGGATAAAGAAAATGTGACATACACAATGGAATACTATTCAGCCACAATAAAATGACATCCTGTTTCTTTTTTTGCAGCAACGTGAATGAACCTAGAGGACATTAGGTTAAGTGAAATAAACCAGGTACAGATAGACAAATATGGCATGATTTTACTCATCTGTGGATTCTAAAAGGTTTGATGTCATAGAAGTAGAGAGTAGAATTGTGGTTGCCAGAAGCTGGGGAAGGTAGAGGAGAGAGTGAAATGAGGAGAGATTGGTTAACGAATAGAAAGCTATACTTAGATAAGAGGAATAAGTTCTGGTGTTCCAGTACACAGTAGGGTGATTATGCTTAACAATATTACACTGCATTTTTACAAACAGCCAAAAGAGAGGATTCTGAATGTTCTCATCACAAAGAAATAATTAATGTATGAAGTGATGTATATGCTAAATACCCTGATTTAATCATTATACAATGTATACATCTATCAAATCATCACATGTACCCCATAAATATATACAATTATGTGTCAATTAAAAACGATTTTTTTAAAAAACATAGATATACTGTTAATGAACTCAAACTCATGTTTCCATGAGCCCTATCTTAGGAATTTCCTGGAGACCGAGTTTTAGACATACATTCCAATGACTGGAAATACTTCAATATAGAGATTTGCAATGAGCCACTTCACAGGTGGAACTTAGATAAAAGCTACATGCTCTGAAGATCTATATAAAACACAAATGTAAAAAAAAGGAGAATTTATATGAAAAATATTAATGTTTTCAAATACTCATGTTGGTGGTAGTATAGTATTATTCTGAGAATGTTTTCTTTTATGTGGAATAAAGCAAATGTGTAATTATTATATATTTTATTTCGATTATAATCTTCAGTGTCCTTGATAAACTTGATTCTTAGTATGAAAAAACGAGATACAGATGTAAGACAGAACTAACTCCTGTTGTTCTGAATTTCAATTGGAAACATTAGTATATACCCACTTTTATATTTTGTCTTCAAAATAAAGGAAATAATAATATATGTTATAAAGTTCTGCCTCCTGAGGTATCTAGGAATAGTGGAATCCAGTAACAATAAGCACTCCTAAAGCTCTTTCTGTGGCACTGAAGAGGCATTACCACTAAAACAAATCAGGTCTTTATAGAGCAATAGATGATTCCAAGTCTGACAAAGGAAATGTCCAAGATGAGCCTGAAACATCCTGACATATATAGCACGGAAGCTAATAAGGACCACCACAGTCTTTATTGAAATATTTATAGGACACATTTTAAAAGACTATCACTAGGAGAATCTGAATATTATTGTAAATGATAATTGAAAAGGATTAAAACACATTAAATTTGTTTAAATCTGTGATTTCATAACAACACAAAAAAAGTCACATATGGTGAAAGCTGCTAAAAATTCCTCATTTTGAAAACCAGCAAATAAAAAGTTGATATTAATTTTGCTTGCCTCCTCAATACAAAATGGATTATTGAATAATTAAATGGCCATGGAAGCAAAAATTCTTTCAATAGAAACAGTTCCACAAACAAATGAGGAAGAATGATAGAATTTGAACACTGCCATTTTGCATTCCCTAAATAGCAAAGGCTGTAGTCGTTGACCATCAATGATAGCCACACTCACAAAAAGTGATAAACACACATTATGTGCTTTCTGGCAAACAGCACACTTTCTATGAAGGAGTCTTGTCAAAGACTAATGAAGCCTTGATATCCAACTTCCAATTTATAGGAAATTCAAGGATAAAGGAACATGTTAAACCTCACCACGGAGATGCAATTCACGAAAGAGAGACTGAAAATGTTTATAGCACAGGTGGCCTGTTTCCTCACCAATAAATTACTAGGAAGGGGGAAAACAAGCAAGGGGAAGAGAAGCTAGGTTAAAAGAGGTTTAAAGACATACCTAAAGACAGAACTAACAATCTGAATTTGAACCACTCTGGTTTTAGACCTGTAAGGAGAAGTAAGGAAAAGACTATCATAGACATCAGGGCAGAATTTACTTTTAAGGGAAGCAAGTTACTTACCATTAGGAGGAAGTTGTGAAGTTCTTCCTTCCAAGTAGCTGGGAAGGTTCTGCCTCCTGGATGACTGTTACAGGGGTATTCAGCTAATAATTATTTAATTGTATATTTGTGACACATATAGTTGATTTGTTCTGCATCTGTGTCCTAATCAATTTTGAAGAAGTTAAAAGAATCTTTCTCTCATCGTTCTTGGAAAATGCAAGATTATTTTCAGTATGAGATTTGAGAGTTTCCTGACAACCATCTTTTCCAAAGTGTGTTGTTTTCTATAGTGTGTTAGGAGGTACCAAGAGAAAATCAGGGCTCCTAGTCAAATATAATGAGAAAACATTGACCTAAATAGTGCTAAACAAGGATTTTTTGCAATAGAACTTAATGATGTTTGGCAGAGTCTGCGATTTGTTATTAAAATCTATTTTCTGTTTTCATTGTTGGCACAAGACTGATCACACATCCCAGTCTTCTTTGCAGTTAAGTGACCATGTTACTGAGTTCTGACAAATGAGAGATAAATGGGAGGTCTTATGTGACACTTCCACTCCTAACACTAAATCCCATTTGTCATCCTCCAAGCTCTTTGCTCCCTCCACAGAGCTGGAATAGTGGTAACCAGAATTACTTTGAAAGTCAAGCTTGAAAGCAGCACACCCACTATTGGCTTGGGCCTCAGAGTGATGCATATAACAGATTCAGATTGCCCTTTCCACAACTGGAAAACTCACTTTGGACTGTTTTATGGGTGATCAGCAAAAATTACATTGCATTTGAACCATTATAATTTGGGGCTATGTGTTTTGACAAATTATCTATAACTGGTACACTGTACATGGTGACTCTTGAAGAGTTTCAAACTTTTATGTTTCAATTTAGCATTTCATGTAACACAATTTGAATTACAGATTTAAGACACATGAATGTGAAATCATTGTAAATTACAAAGTTATTAATTTATTATCTATACGCATCACTTGGTCTCCTTGAAAATTTTTCTATTAAGATTTACACTCATTTTAAACAAATAGTTTTTGAAAATACATTAAATGCAAGACACGACACCAATGAATAAAACATTATCTAAGGTAGAATTTTCTTTTTATAGTCTGGATTTTCAAGAGATCATACCTGGTCTCCCCAAAAGACTTACAATTACGCTTTAAAAGAACATACTAGGGATTTAAAAGGAAACGGAGCTATTTCACCCTCCATACAAAATAAAAGAACTTACTAATGTTGCCTCTGAGAAAGTTAATTTACTAATTTTTTATACGTGTTAAAAGGTAAGGTGGCAGGTGGGTGAGGTTAGTCTTAGTCATCCACATAAGTGGTTTTTTGTTTGTTTGTTTTTCAAACTTCAAGCTATTACATATTATTGGGTTGTGAAAACAGTATTAGTAACTAATACTTCTGTAGTGTTTACTATATGTCAGTCACCATTCTAAGTTCTTTAACTCATTTCATCCTTACAACTGCCTTATAAGGTAGATATATTATTATTCCCATTTTACTCATGGCAAAGAGAGATTAAGCAATTTCATCAAGATTACACAGCAGAGCCAAGATTCCAACCCTATCAATCTTGTGAGTCCATGTTTTTAATTATGCCATCTTGGTTCTCAGTTTAGTGGGTAAAAGCCAGCAATATTCAAACTGATAGGGCACAGCATAGTAAACCTCTCTCATACACTCAGGGTAAAAATTATTTCAAAAAATTATATATATATATTCATAATATCTATAGGTAAACAATGATTTGTGTGTTTTTTGTGATATAACACACATTTTTATAGTAGACCATGGTCAAAAATGGTTAAAGGCCACTAAGGTAATGATAAATTCTTATCAAAAGAATTTTTCCATTACATAGACTGTCATGATCATTATTGCAAAACTGTGTTTTCATTATAAAGGTTTGCTTGTCCATTTTTTGTGTGTTTTGCTATAAGCTATAACTTTTAAAAAGAAGTGGATGTTCACTCTATTTTTCTCTCTAGAATATTTCTCCATAAGAAGAAACAATTTTCTTCTTTAAATGCCAGAATTAATTTCAGAACAAAACAATTATCAAATTAAATTTGTACCTAGAAAACTCACATTTGCTTTCAATTATATGACATCTAAAGCAAAAAATGTGATTCTTAAATGTAAATTTGTCAGACAAATTAATTTCTTTTTTTTTTTTTTTTTTTGAGACGGAGTCTTGCTCTGTTGCCCAGGCTGGGGTGCAGTGGCCGGATCTCAGCTCACTGCAAGCTCCGCCTCCCAGGTTTTTTTACGCCATTCTCCTACCTCAGCCTCCCGAGTAGCTGGGACTACAGGCGCCCGCCAACCCGCCCGGCTAGTTTTTTTGCATTTTTTAGTAGAGACGGGGTTTCACCGTGTTAGCCAGAATGGTCTCGATCTCCTGACCTTGTGATCCGTCTGTCTCGGCCTCCCAAAGTGCTGGGATTACAGGCTTGAGCCAACATACCCATTTCTATGGGAAGAGATATGCTTAACAAATTAATTTCTTAAGCATATCTCTTCCCATAGAAATGGGTATGTAGTTAGGTTGGTGTCTGCAGCCTATCAAGATAAATTAGACTTAACTAGAGAAGAAGCAAAAGCTAGTGTCTGAGTCAACACTTCATGTGTTTAGAATATTCCGTTTCACAGGGTTCTTTGTGACCGAATGTGAAGGAGGATCAAAACTCAAAAACTGTTGTTCACCATGGGCTAACACATATCAATACTGACCATGAGGTAGAAGAAAGTAGAACTGAAGGGGGTACTCCAGCAGTCCAGGTGCAGAAAGCATTCCAGTAACTATACTTCAACTCCCCGCTGCTAATGCCCTGGGCTTTTTCACCTTAGCCCTGCCTTCCATGGATACTCTCAATACTAGAAAAGTCATTCTTCAAGTGTGGTCCCAGGACCAGCAGCATCAACATCACCTGGCAACTTGTTAGAAATACAAAGTATTGGGTCCCATCCCATTCTAGAGCCACTAAATCAAAAACCCTGGGGTTAAAAAAGACAAAAGAAAAATCTACTTCAGGGTTTGGATGCGGCAATCTTGTTTTAATGAGTCCTCTAAGTGGTTCTAATGCATGTTCTAGTTTGAAAACCAATGCCCTCAAACCATTGTCTCTGAACTTTATGTGCACAATAACTAACTGATATCCCCATCCCCAGCACCCTCCTCTAATCTTCCCCATCACTGTTAATGGCAATTCCAACAATCTAGAGGCTCAGGTCGAACAGTTTGGAGTCAATTTTGATTCCCTTACTTTTCTTACACCTTACAACCCAAACCTGAGCAAATTCTTTCAGCTCTATCTTCAAAGTAGAATGTACAACCCATCTACTTCTCACCGTTTGTGCCACTACTACCCTGGTAAAAGTCACTATCACTCTTCACTTAGATTATAACAATAACCTCATAACTGACTCCACTCTTCCCATTCTACAGATTATGTTGCCCTCTGGGGCCAGAACTATCTTCTTAAAATAGTGCAGGCCAGATTATTTAATTCCTCTCTTTCATACCCTTAAATGGCTTCCCGACTTAGTGAAAACCAAGTCCATTTCTATGCCTACAAAGTTATACACAACAAGGAAGTGTATAGTCCGGAGGAAGAAAGAGCATTACATCTGAATGCTCATGGCCTGCTTACACAATCTGCCCATTCACCTCCTTACACTACCTGCTTACATCTCATTCACCACTCTGGCCTCTGTGTTGTTCCTGGAGAGCTCCAAGCATTTCCTTGCCCCGGGGCCTTGATCTTGCTGTTCCAGCCGCCTGCAACGCTCTTCCTCCAGCACCTGCAGGACTTGCTGCTTTATTTGCTTCTGGTCACCACTGCTCAAAGCCTTCTCTATTAGAGAGGACTTCTCTGATCATGCTATGTAAAAATATCATCAACTACTCCATGTTACTCTTTGTCTTCCTATATATTTTTTCTTCTCCATATCATTTATCACTACTTCATATGCTTTATATTAATTTGGTGCTTTTGGTGTGTTTTGTTTCTTTTAAATTTTATCTTTCCCCTAATAGGCTCATGCCCTTTAGAGATACTAGACAAATAGATTTCCACAGACTATGTGTGTTAGTGAGTGACAACCCAAGCTTTGCAAGGGCAGTCTGGCCTTTCAGTTGTCTCAAGTAGAGAGAATATTTATCACTTAGCCTCCCCAGGGGGTTGGGATATCTAATGCGTTTAATGAGATTAATGAATGTAAGTATCCTGATTTCCTGGGAGTTTTGGATTTTGCAAGTGCAGTGTACCCTTATCATTAATGCATTTTACACAGGTAAAAAGATAGCGTACAACACAGGAATGTTTTCCATAACATCATTGCAAACCTGATCAGAAATTGAAACACTATAAACTAATCTGGTCAGTTAGAAGGGCCGGAGGTTTGGATTTCTGGGGTCCTGCAGTGAAGATGGTCTCTTTCTATGCTTTAATTTTAAGGAATTTAACAAGGCATACATATCTGTGCATAAAGCAATAGCTCCTTACAGCTTCCACTGGTCTTTTAAGAAATAAATGGATAATAGAGAGGGAAACCAAAACTATATTCTGGGTGCTATGTTCTTCCCAAAATAATAGCAACAGGAAACATTTAAAAATGTCAATACATACCTAGAACTGTGCTGAACATTCCATATTTATTCTCTCACACAGCCCTTTAATCTCCCAACGAGCTAGGTGTACTTTTAATATCCTTGTTTTTACAGATAATGAAATTAAAGATCAAAGAACATAACAAGTTCATAGTATATGTCTAAGCTGAGATTTCAATCTGGGAGGTCTAATGTGCTCCTCAGTAATGGTTATACTTGTAAAGCACTGGTGCTTGTGGAGTATGAGTCGGGGATAACTGTTTTTTTTGTTTTTTGTTTTTTGTTTTTTAAAAAAAGCACCACAGAGCTGTATTGTTATTGCAGTTATTGTAACTTGAAAAGCATTTAGCATAGCCAATAGTAATTACAGATGGGGAAAGAGAGGGAACAGACACAAGGAACTATAGCTTATAAGCTAATCAAAAAGCAAGATAAATCACAGGCTAAAGAATGAGAGAGCCAAGCTAGGAATAGAACAATAAATAAGGCTTGCTGCCTGCCTTTGAGGAGTCCACAGTTCACAAAAGATGTTCCCAGTCAAGGGGGCTGGCTTGTCACATTTAGTGTTAATTGGAAGGAGAAGTGCCAGATACATGTTTGAGCATTAACGGGACTGACAAGACCAGGGGCAAAAGCTATGATATCATCAAGATGATATAACCTTCCTGGTAAGACTTTGCTGGCCCACTGCAAAGAGGAAGTTAGGATGATGCATAAATGTCAGTAGATGTTTTGCTTAGCTAAGTTGTTTGGGTGAATATTTTATAATAGGCAGGGACATCTCCACGTAGTCTTTTTGTCTGGTACTTTATGACACTAAGGAGTTGTGAAGTTGCATATTTACAATCCAGTCAAAAGTTTTGGAACAGATAAATGATGTATAGCATAGCCAATCACGGAAATTGAGGCTGTCACCTGTTTATATTACAGTTGGAGTCTGGGAGTAAAGAAAGAAGAAGACCAAGTAAAAGCCAAAATGCTGGCCTGCATTCTCCAAAAATGTCAGTGATTTGGCATTGGGAGAGGAAGGAAGAGATTAAAGAGATATGATCCCCAAATGCAATACAGTCTGGATCCTGTAATCAAAAATGTATAAATACCATAAAGGGCATTATTAAGACCCATGAGAACTACAAATGTGGACTACAGACTAGTCATAAGTATTGCATTGAGGCTGAAGTTTTAAACCATGTTGTGATTATTTTAGAAAATATCCCTTCATTTAGGATTACATACTAGATGCCTACCACATATACTGAAATGGTTCAGAAAAGATAATAGGTGTGTGTGTATGTGTGTGTTTGGAAGATCTGTGTAGAGTATAGCAATAGAGATACATAGAAAAAGACCTAGACATAGAGGTAAGTGTATGTAGTAAACTTAATAATCGATGGGGCAAATTTTATGTAAATGAGTTTTTCTGGAAATTTTTTCAACGAGAGAGATATAAATGGCACTGGAACACCAATATTAGAAGACACTAATGAATAACACAAGTGAACTGTAGGCTCCTCAAAGGCAGGCAGCAAGCCTTATTCATATTTATCTATATGCCACCCAAAGCGTCCTTAGGTGACAGTTGCTTTTTGAAATGAGGGCACACGAAACTCTTAATCTCAGTTTCCTTCTCTCCTTTCACTTTCTCTCTCTTTCCTTTCCTCCTCCTCCTCCTCCTTCCTCTTTTCCTTCCCGTGCAATGCTTACTTCTCTTTCTTTATTCTAAGCCCCAGCCATTCAAGAACCAAATTTAAAGTCAAGCCAAAGTAGTCAATAAATTGCTCGAGGCTTCCTGGTCTGTGAGGAGCCCCAGAATAACATCTGGAATGAGACTCCCAGGACAAAAATTCTAGTCTCTGCCAGCACAGTAGGGGTACTGGGTCTTTCTCTAGACCCCAGAAAAGTAAAAGGGGCCACTTCTATGACATTTCTGTTTTAATATTTGTGCCCCCTTCATTCCCACTCCCTACCATACCAAAGAAAAGGGGCAAAACAACAGATCTAGAACGTGTCTGGGATTTCACTCTTCACCTTCTCCTTTCTTCTTCCACCAAAGAATGCAGGGCCCCTTTCCTCTCAGGTTAGCCAAAGCCACATGATCTGCT
>NW_012108241.1:233470-246048 GCF_000951045.1 Mandrillus leucophaeus
GCCAATATATGCTTTTTAAATACCCTTGCCTTTTTTACTTTTAACACTACTGTTCTGTTGAGATTGAGTTGGAATTTTCTCTTTAGCTCAGGAGACTGTTCCTTGGGGACAAGGTCTCTTCATCATAGCACTGATCTCTACCATAATATCTGTTACATAACAGGTACTTAATATTAGTCAAACACATAATATCTACAACTGATTTTTGTACTTATGTGCCTGACACTGTTAAGTGATTTACATGTATTAATCCTAACACTGGCCTCTGAGTTGTGCACTATTACTCCAATTTTCCAGACATATTGAGGTTAAATTACTTGCCCAAAGTGCCAGTGTCAAGGTGTATATGCACATGAAAGGAGACAGGGTAAAAAGGAGAACGTGATGAGTTTGGGCTGTTTCTAAATCTTAAACTTATTTTCCACAATTGTTTACTCAGCATCCCTATGTACTTGCCTCTCAAAATAGAAATTAGCATCTGGAAAACAAGACATGCAGCCAAATAGAGAAGGTCCATTTTGTCCAGGGGCCTTATTGAAATGTGAACAGAATCTGGGAGGTGAGAGGATGCTCTCTATAAAATTTATGCTTATTAGCTAATTTGAAGGTCAAAATACCCAAAGGACTTATATGTGCAATTTCAGAATTATTATTATATTATTATTATATTATGTTGTTATTATTTTTCTACTCTTACAACCATAGCAAAAAAGTAATGATTTAGAAATTCTACAGATAAATATTAAGATCTAAGAAATACTAGTGGGATGTAATAAATCTAATATAGTCAAATATATCACATACTTCTTTAGGAAATCCCAGTTTGCATAATATTATTCATAGATACTTTTAAAGGTAATAGTTATATTGCACCCAAAATGGAAAAGATATTAGAAAAGACTTGGAAAGAAACATGTAAATTTTAAAAAAGTTGAAGTGTGTTCAAAACTCAAGAAGAGATCACTGTGCCCAGTATGACTCATCAGTAGGGACATTTTACGGAGAGCGTCCCTGGCAACTGACATTGTGAGGTTCCATGGGAATAAGTGCATTTTTACATTCTTTTCCATATAAGCAATTTTGGGGATTAAAACGATGCAAAAGAGGACTTCTAGGATAACCTAGACGATAGATACATGTTAAAATTCAAAGCAAAAATCTGGCTTTTCTTCGTAGACATGAAACACATATATTAGATGAAATAAAAATCACAGGTAAAGTGGAATATAGATCACACATCTGAGTTCAAAACTGGTGCTATAGAGTAGTTTAATACTGAAGTTTTAATAATAGCCATCATAATAATGAAATATTATTGACAGTAAAGACATACATCACCTAGATCAAAGAGAGGAATTGAGTCATTTTTAATTTATTTTTTATTTTTTATTTTTTGAGACGGAGTCTCGCTCTGTCGCCTAGGCTGGAGTGCAGTGGCCGGATCTCAGCTCACTGCAAGCTCTGCCTCCCGGGTTTACGCCATTCTCCTGCCTCAGCTTCCCACGTAGCTGGGACTACAGGCGACCGCCACCTCGCCCGGCTAGTTTTTTGTATTTTTTTAGTAGAGACGGGGTTTCACCGTGTTAGCCAGGATGGTCTACGATCTCCTGACCTCGTGATCCGCCCGTCTCGGCCTCCCAAAGTGCTGGGATTACAGGCTTGAGCCACCGCGCCCGGCCTGAGTCATTTTTTAAAATTAAATTTTATATTTTCACTATTTAAAAAGTTGAAATAGTCACTTTTTTTTATACTTCTCAAAGAAAACTCTTTCCTTACTTTCAGAAAGCTATGAGCAATTAGAAATATTTATTATAAGTGAATCGGGGATCTGATGCTGTTGTTTTTAAGTTGTTTTAGATTTTATTATTATTATTATTTTCGAGACAGAGTCTCACTTTGTTACCCAGGCAGGCTGGAATACAGTGGCACGATCTTGGCTCACTGCAACCTCCACCTCCCAGGTTCAAGTGATTCTCCTGCCTCAGCCTCCCAAGTAGCTGGGATTACAGTTGCACACCACCAAACCCGGATAATTTTTGTATTTTTAGTCTTGAACTCCTGACCTCAGGTGATCCACCTGCCTTGGCATCCCAAAGTGTTGGGATCACAGGCATGAGCCATCATGCCTGGCCATGTTTTAAATTTTTTTAATATTATTAATTTTTATGCATTTGTGATGCCAAGACAAATTATATTTGATATTCTAAAAAAGTAATTACACTAAGTTTTATAGATAGTAATCTGAGCTTGAAAGAATATCAGCAACATGCCAAAGTCACATAGCATAATAAGCAAAACAGAGAGCAAAATCTAGATATCCCCTTCTTGCTGTCTTCTTGGATATCAAGTACTATATCAAGTGCTATCTTTTTATACTTGCTCTATAAATATTAATTCAATAGCAAGAAGAATCATTTTATTATTACCACAGAGGCTAATGAGTCTCAGCCTTCATTCTAAATTATATGGTAACTAGGACCTTCCAAGTATACTGTTCAATGATCTGGGTGTTCCAATGTCAAAACTATCCTACAAAGAAAGTTAAAGAGTTAGAGAACCCATTTTAGGACATTTTAATTACACAGGACTCATTGGAAGAAGTATACTTCTTAAAAAACAAAAAACAAACAAACAAAAAAAACTAAAGTCACTGTGCAGAAATAAGATTCATTTCTCCATGTCTCAGTCTCTTCACTCAGCTTTACCCCATATAATTCACAATGATGTGAAGGCAGTGAAGTGAGATAAGCTTGAAAGCACTTTGAAGAAACAAAAGGCATTCTACAAATAAATGGTGGTGTCCATATCGCAATGGTGCGACACTCAGGCGAGGGGAGGAGTTCATGCTGGACTGTGCCATGAGACAGCAGTTCAGCAAAGCATCATCTAATGAAAACCAAAGACTATCAAGCTCCAACTCACCACCAATTACACTAAGCTGGAGCAACTCAATCAAGCTCCACTAAAAGCAAAATAAAAATTGGTCAGGCACAGTCAGACTCTGGGATGTAATGATTGGGCATGGGAAGGGTTGGTAACTGCTAAAGCAGGGTCATTGTGGATGGTAGACACAGACATGTGGCACAAAGAGAAACTCCCCATTGAAAGGTGCTATGGTTTTAATGTGTCCCCCAAAGTTTATGGGTTTGAAACAATCCCAAATGCAACTGTGTTGAGAGGTAGGACTTTTAAGAGGTAATTAGGCCATGAGGGCTCCATTCTCATGAGTAGATTAATTCTGTTATCTAAAGAGTGGGTTCCTTATAAAAAAACAAAGAAACTTGTCCCCCACCCTGATGCTTTTTTTGCCCTTCCACCTTGGGATGATACACCTAGAAGACCCTTGCCAGATGCTAGCACCTTGATATTGAACTTCCCAGTCTCCAGAACTGTAAGAAATGTCTTTCCTTGGCGGGACGTGGTGGCTCATGCCTGTAATCCCAGTACTTTGGGAGGCCGAGGCAGGTGGATCACGAGGTCAGGAGATCAAGACCATCCTGGTCAACATGGTAAAACCCCGTCTCTACTAAAATACAAAAAATTAGCCGGGCGTGGTGGTGCACGCCTGTAGTCCCAAGTACTCGGGGGGCTGAGGCAGGGGAATCGCTTGAATCCGGGAGACAGAGGTTTCAGTGAGCCGAGATTGTGCCACTGCACTCCAGCCTAGCGAAAGAGCAAGACACCATCTCAAATAAAAAAAAAAAAAAAAAAAAATCTTTCCTTTATAAATTACCCAGTCTGGGGTATTCTGCAATAGCAGCACAAAACAGAACAACACACAATGATTCTCCACTCTCAATTAATGTAGCCTCAGAAATAAACAATACATTTGAAGGATAATTTGGATCGTATTCCCTCAAGAAGCCCAAGGGATGAGCAGAAAGGGGTGAATGAAAGCAGCACAGGTAAATGGGAGAGGGAACAGGCCACTGCAATTTTGGGAACTCAGACACAGGGAACAGAGATAAAATTTCAGAGCACTCTGTTGAATAGGTGTGACAGATTTTCATCAGATTGAAATAGTTTGCTACAGTTATGACCAATTAGGTGGAGCTGAAAGGACACAGATGTTGGCTTCTGAATGAGGCTCAATTTCAAATTCTGATCCTGCAACCTCAAGTATTATGAGTTTGATTAGTTATTTCATTGCTGTATCTTTCACTTTCTTCATTAATAAAGAGGGACTAAGAATGCTACACTGTGAATTAATACTCCTTTAATAATGAGATAATGCATGCAAAATGCCCAGAACAAAGAAACATCATTTTTAAAAACTCCTTTTACTTAGAAGAATGGTTTCAAAGACATACAGTCATGTGTCACTTAATGACGGGGATATGTTCTGAGAAATCCATCATTAGGCAATGTCATCATTGTGTGAATATCATAAAGTGTACTTACACAAACCTGGATGGGATAGCCTGGTACACACCTAGGCTATACGGGATAGTGTATTCCTCCTATGTTACAAACCTGTACAGACTACTGTATGCTAAGTACTATAGATAATTATAACACAATTGTATTTGTGTATCTAAATACACCTAAAATAAAAAAGGTCCAGTAAACTTATGGCATAAAAGATTTAAAAAATGGTACACCTATGTAAGTCGCTTAGCACAAATGGAGCCTGCAGGACTGGAAGCTGCTCCGGGTGAGTCAGTGAGTGAGCAGTGAGCGAAGATGGAGGCCTAAGGCATTACTGTACACTATGGTAGACTTTATAAACATTGTGCACTTAGGTTACACTCGATTTATTTTAAAAATGGGCTTTTCATTCTTCAATAATAAATTTACCTCAGCTTATTGTAACTTTTTTATTTTATAAACTTTTATTTTTTTTAACTTTTTGACTCTTTTATAATAACACTAAGCTTAAAACACAAACACATTGTATAGCCTAACAAAAATATTTTCTTTATTTATATCCTTATCCTATAATTATTTTCTATTTTTAATTTTTTTCCTATTTAAACTTTGTTGTTGAAAACTAAGATATAAATACACATTTTAGCTAGGCTACCCAGCGTCCGGATCATCAATTTCACTGTCTTCCACCTCCCCAGCTTGTCCCACTGGAAGGTCTTCAGGGGCAATAACATGCATAGCACTATTATCTCATACAATAACAATGGCATCTATTGAAATACCTCCTGAAGGAGCTGCCTGATGCTGTCTTGTAGTTAAGTTTTGTTTTTTTGTTTTGTTTTGTTTTTTGAAACTGTCTCTCTGTTGCCCACACTGGAGTACAGTGGCGTGATCTCAGCTCACTGCAACCTCTGCCTCATGGGTTCAAGTGATTCTCAGACCTTAGCCTCCCAAGTAGCCGGGACTACAGGTGTGTGCCACTACACCCAGCTAATTTTTGTAGTTTTAGTAGAGATAGTGCTTACCATGTCGGTCAGGCTGGTCTTGAACTTCTGGCCTCAAGTGATCTGCCTGCCTCAGCCTCTCAAAGTGCTAGGACTACAGGCCTGAGCCACAATGTCCGGCCTGTAGTTAACTTTAAAATATATATATATAAAAGTAGATGGAGTACACTAAAATAAAGATAAAAATTATAATACAGTAAATAGTAGGCAATAAGAAATTTTCAGCTCCCTTGTAATCATATGGCACCACCTTCATACATGCGGTTAGTCATTATTGAAATATTATGTGTCACATGACTGAATACTGAAACCAATAACCTTTATTGTTTCCAAAGCTGAATGCTCATTTTGCTTCTGATATGCCATAAGTTTTAATGAAATTCATGGTGGTAGGAACAGACAAAATATGCCTGAACTGGTTTCCACAATAAGTGTTTTTATCTCTCTCTCTTTCTCTGTTTGTGTGTGTGTGTATGTGTGTGTGTGTGTGCACGCATGGGGAGGGGAAGGAAGAAAAGGGAGAGACTATGAAGAAGAAGAGGAGACAATGGAGGACGTGGAGGGAGGAAAGAAGAGGGAAAACAAAGGAAACTGGAAGCTGAGGGGCATTGGAAAATTGCCACACCTTGCATGGCCATAGAGGATTTCTGAGTCTTACAAGGAGGAAGGCTTGGTAGAGAAAGAGGAAAAGGATACATGAATGATGGCCCAACCATGTGCAGTGGAAAGTCACTCCATATGCTTTTTGTTGATTCCCTCTCGTTTAGTTATACACTAAATCCTCCAGTTTCTATTAAAAAATAAAGCTTTATAAAGGCATTCAAAATGAATTTCTTCGAGCTACATGTTTGTCGATATCATACAAGAAGGGAGGAAAGAAAACAAGAGAAAAATCTCTAACGTTTTCTTTCAAGGGTTGCAAATCATTGAAATATGAGTTACACAGATATTTACAAGCTTGGCCTAGATAGAGTATAGTAATCTATAAATGCTATTCAAGTGATTTATGGTACAACTGTTCTAACACATTAGCAATATCAGGAAATGTATTTAATTTATTCTCAGGGATGCACATTTACATTATTCACAACAAACCATTTATAGGGAAACATGCAACCCTTAAACTAAAGTGAATGCATCTCTAGTGAGTTTTGAACAGTTATAACTGTCTAATAAATGCTCGTTTGCTAACTTACTGTACAAGCCAATGTAAATGTTTTCCAGTTCTTCTGTAAGCACTTTATTCTATGAATTAGTGAACAGTTTGGAACACAGGGCAGAATCTGTACACTGGGTCCTAAATGATAAAGAATCTGAATGATAAAGAACCTACTTTCCTTGCTAAAATTTTGCTAGCACTTGAAAAAGACTATCATCTTTTACTCCTGATTCTATATTCTAGATTTATCAGATGTAGCAGTGTGATATATTTCAAGGATCTGAGGATTCCTTAGCATGCTGGCTACTCTGGAGAATGTACCATCCAGCAGACTGTTGTGTCACTGGTCTAGTTCCCTCTCGACTTTCATCAGGACAAAAATAGTGTTCTGGAATTTGTTAGATCTTTATTAAAAATATGCATATGTACATGGCATGGAGAATGGGGTGAAGAGGAAAGAAAGAAAAAAAGAAAGATGGGGAAATGGGGAGATAGGAACAGGAATGAGATAGAGTGAGGGAGCGAGAGAAGTAGGAGCTAGGAAAATAGACTTAAGCTCAATCGTTGGGGTCTTTTAGGTCGCCTATCGTTTATTTATCTTAGGAACTCTTTGAGAAATATTTACTAACTAGCTATATTATAGATATGAAAAGTGAGGGCTGTATCTCTATAAACAGAGAGTGTAATGACAATTTTAATAATCTTTTATCAATAAACAGTGTCAACCCAATTCAGAATAATTAAATGGTAACCACTAAAATTGTGTACCTTTTGCAAGTGTTCCCTCAGAAAACTACAGTGCACAGTGCATTGCCCTTTTACAGATTTGAACGGCTGAGTTTTACAAAATGGAATTATAATACGTGTTTGAAACATAATATACTTCATTGATTTTGTGTATTTTGTTCTTGGAGATGCCTGCAGTTGTCCTGATTCTATGTTCTCTGTAGTTTGACTATTGTTAAGGACTCTCCTTGTCACTACGCAAGCAGTTTGTTGTACTAGAGGACCATTCTTCCCATGATTCCAGGTAAATTTTATTGTAGTGATATCTGCAAACAATAGCATCTTAAAAACAAAACAAAACAAAACAAAACAAAAACAGGTTTCTTTTGTTTTTCTTTTGCCCATTGGATCTTCTTGGATTAGGAAGTGACCTTCACAGCTGATTCATACAGCCAATGCATTTAAACACAAAGAATCCTGTTTCCAAGCACTAAAAGATCAGGACCTCTGGCCTGATAGACAATGGAGAATTCCATGGTCTAATATTATTTGAGAGTCAGAGAATCATAATTTAACTATACAGGTGTTGATAACAAAGGCAGAGTTCCATTATTCTAAATGTCATTACAACAAAGATTGTATCCAGAAAGGCATTTCCGTGTCCTATTTGATCGTCCATGGCAACAGTAATTTTTATTAGTTAGTATACTCTAGTATAATAACCTCCATTCTGACAAAATTTCAAAATTTATCTCAAATCCATGATTTTGGGGCCTAGGCTACTAGTAATGCTAGTTTCCAAACGATCTTTACATTGTCTTCCAGGTAAGGCAGTCTGAGCTCTGTCCCTGGAGGATGCTGTATTATCCCGCAAGTGTTCATGCTTTCTACCTGTTTGGTGAGTTTCTATGTTGCCCTCTGTGCTTGCAAGATGTATGACTTTTACCAGCTGTCTTTCTCAAAGTTTCCAAATGTTCTTTGTGGTTTGGTAAAAAACCACACAATGGTTGCTTAAACATTTATCAAACTTATCACCACATGTTGTTGTATCCTTACATTCTATTGTTTTTATGGCAATACACATTCTCTAGCACCCCTTACAGTTACACATAATAATCTTGTTTCGTTATGTCTTTCAAACTTCTAAAAATAATTTAGAATATATAGCAACAAAGAAGAAAATGTGCTGATCAATCCACTCTGTTACTGGACCACAGAACATAGCCAAATGGTATTAACAATCTTGAAGAAGAAAGGAAGAGGTACAAGATAAAAAGGAGGAAGAGGAGAGGGAAGGAGGGAGAGGAGAGAAAAAAAGGAGGGTGAAAGAGAGGGAGAGAAGAAAGAAAACAAAAAAAGAATAAAAGAAGCCATTTATATCAGACACTCACAGCACAACTCTCACATTAACTCAATTTGCATGTGCTTTGATGAATTTGATTGAAACCAATTCATTTTATTTCAATGGAGATAAATATGGGTTAAGACACAGCTATAATTATTTGATATTTGATCAGAGTATGCTTAACCATGATGATAAGATTTTGGTTTCAGGAGTTTTGAGCAATTAGAAGATGATGTTTGAACACAGCCAAATAAAGAATAATTAAACATTTTTTAACGTATCTAGAAAGTGTGCAGATTTCAAAACATATACTAATTCCATATACTGGCAACACAAAAATAATTTGTTAATCTGACATTCAAGTCTTGTGTTATCTGCCTCCATTTAACTGAATCCTTAACAGTTAGTTAACAGCTACATTGTCTTTCAGGTAAGGCAGTCTGAGCTCTGTCCCTGGAGGATGCTGTATTATCCAGCAAGTGTTCATGCTTTTTACTGTTTGGTGAGTTTCTATGTTGCCCTCTGTGCTTGCAAGGTGTATGACTTTTACCAGCTGTCTTTCTCAACCTTTTTGGCTTACAATAATCTCACTTTTTAAAACCCCACAATAAGATATATAGGCTGAAATATATTTGACTATTTTGTATAGCTCTCTGTTTTTGCTACTTGTATTTTGGGGTTTTTTCTTCACTAAGATTCTGAGTCTTTTAAAGATTAGAACTATGTAATATATAGCTTCAAAAGTATTCGGCAATTTATAAGCTCCCAAAAATATACTAAATATTTAACGACTTGAATTAAAATATTAAATAGGTATATAGTTATAACCTTCACTTGAAGTTTGTAATACTATTTTTTAAAGTTTTGTGTGATTAATGAATCATTCATGATTGACATAAACATATATGTGTGTATATATATATATTTATTGATTCATATGGAATGTGTACATATATCTATACAAGTATATTTTTAAAATGAAATTTCTCCCAATGTACATCCAACAAAAAGGGATTAAGTCTATAAAAGATAGTCAATTTTCTGTTTAAAACTGAAAGTTTAGTATTTCCAATACCAAGCCAACATAGTAAATCTCAAATTAAACTTTCTTGGATTCACATTTGAATTCAAGAATTGTGCACAAAAGACAACTAAAGTGTTAGAAACCAGAAAGCATTTTTATGTGCTACCTCACCCCTTTGAAAGTATTTATCCCTGGGTTGTTTGAACATGCCTGCTTTAGGGCTGCCTAATTAGCCATGTGCTATAAATATGATAGAAATCATGTCAAGGCTTATGAAACTCACCACAACAAGTTGCCCATATTACTGCCAATGAGAAGATGTGGTATGTAAAGAAGAAACTTTGACAGACTGAAAAATAAAAGGAGCAGGTATAGCATTTTCATATCTTCTTGTAATTAAATACCGTCACTTTGGAATAGATAGAGGAATACAACAAATGCAACAAAGGGGATAATTGGAAATTTTGAGGCCATAACATATGGCCTTAAATATCATATGGATATTTGAGGAGTGATAAAATATCATATGGAAAGGTGTCCATTGCATAAAGACTGGAAAGTTGTGTTTGCCACAGAAAAAGAGTACTTTTAGTAGCATTGAATTTAGCATAGTAGTGCCATATAAGGTTAATATTTAATAATTAATTGCATATCTGTACAGTTGCAACCAAAAATGGGAAAGTAAAAATAGCAAAACAATTTCATTTACAGTAACATCAAAAACATACAATTATAGTAATAAACTAAGATATGCAGAACATCTACACTGAACTCTATAAAACATTGTTGAAATAAATTAAGAAAGACCTTAACAATGGAGAGATACACCATATTCATGAGTTGGGGGACTATTTTTATGATATCAGGCTTCTTTTCCAAACTGATCCTCAAATTTCATTTATTATCAAATAAAAACACAGCAGGATTATTGTAAGAAATCGACAATGCAATCCTAAAATTTATATGGAAATGCTAAGACATAGAATAGCTATGAAAATTTTGAAGAATTAAGAATAATGAAAAAATATATTATCAAATTTTTAGACTTAGTCTAAGTCAACACTAATTACGGCAATGCAATACTGCTGCATGCATAGACAAACCAATCAATGGAATAAAATAGCTTAGAAAGAGACACATAGCTGTTTGCTTGATGGTCTACAAAAGCAACAATGCAATTTGAAACTGTATGGAAGTGGGGGTCATTAATCTTATAGCAGATAACATTGGTGCCACATTCAGATTCCTTCAGATATTTTTACCAGTTCTGTGTACCAATTTCTCAGCTTTGCCATGACTTGCAGCTAATGGCTTGCACCTGAGACTCTCAAATAATTGCCCATGGATTATCTTACCTTTTTAAAACTCTAAGGAGAATCAAAAGTGCCTGAAAGATTTAATCCTCAACTCCAAACAGACAACCTGTAGCTGGTAAGTAACTACTGGCAGGAGATATAAGCCTAGATCCTTTGTCTCAAAAACGGTCATCTCTGTAGTGCAATTCTGCTCCAGAGAGTCTTTCAAAATCAGACTGAGTCTGGGACTTCATTTGAAATAGCACCCTTGCCTGGCTTCTTTCCCTTTTCAGTTCTGCTTCCCCTCTATACCTTACTGATTTCTTTTTGGAACATTTAACGCTTCCTTAATAAATCACTTGCACTGAAGCTCAGGATCCACCTCCGAAAGGACTCAACCTTATATATTCTTAAACCATCCCACACACACATAATGTATTTGAGATGAACCATATATCTAAATGTGAACACTAAACTTATAAAACTTTTAGAAGAAAATATGAAAAAAATGCTTTTGTGGTCTTGAGTAAGAAAAAGATTTCTTAGGACAAAATAGATATTAACCATAAAATAAAACAATAAATTTGGCATCAATAGAACTAAAATCCTCTTCTAAAACAAAACAAAACATTG
This sequence comes from Mandrillus leucophaeus, assembly GCF_000951045.1. NCBI lineage: Eukaryota > Metazoa > Chordata > Mammalia > Primates > Cercopithecidae > Mandrillus > Mandrillus leucophaeus. The sequence goes on from NW_012108241.1 coordinate 245,025, forward strand.
TGATAAAAAGTAGAAAGTAATCTAAAATTGTGGAAAATATTCACAATGCTTACATCTGACAGATGACTTACATCTAGAATACACAAATAACTTATTTAAATCAATAATAAAAATAATTAAATTCATTAAAAAAATAGGCATGTGCCTTCAACAATCATTTTACAAATAAGATATCTTAATGATCCATAAGCTGATAAAAAGTTGCTCAACACTATTAGTTATTAGGGAAATACAAATTAAAATCACTAAAAAATATTACTGCATACCCAGCAGAGTAGCAAAAATTAAACAAGAAAAAACCATGGAAAATATCAAATGTTGACGAGGTTGTATTAAAATGGAAAGTTTCCTACATTGTTGTAAATAGTGTAAAATGGCACTATAACTTTGAAAACTGCTTGAACATTTCTAATAATTAATATACACCTATTTTATAACTTAGCTATTCTACTCCTAAATATGTGCTTAAGAGAAATGAGTGCAGATGTTTACAAAATGCCTTTTACAGAATGTTTGCAGTAGCTTTATTCATAAAGGCTCTAAACTAGAAATGAACCAAATGTCCGCTAACAAGAGAGTACATAAATATATGATGCTATAATCCTGCAGTGAAATTTAACAACAAAAAAGAACAACTACTGATCTGCTCAACAACACACAGACATCTCAAAGGCATTATGTTGAGCAAATGAAACTAGACCAAAAAGAACTGTGTGGTTCCATTTATATGAAATTAAGACATAATGTTGAGTTAATGAGATCATACACTAAAGGCTAGGGTATTATTCCAGTACATGAAGCCCAAGGCGGGCAAAACTAATAGATGTAATAGAAGTGCCTAAATTTGGGTAGAAAATTGTGCATATACGCTGAAAAGTAGCATCAAAGATCCTGTAGTGTACTAGATTTGGCTTATCTTTTTGTGTTTAGTGGTTATTCAGAGATATAAGAAGTAAAAATATTGATCAACTCATACCCTTGAGATCTATGCATTTTAACATATAAAGTATATACATCAAAAGAC
>NW_012108241.1:247768-266738 GCF_000951045.1 Mandrillus leucophaeus
AAAGACTCTTCCACAAGGGGATTTTTTAAGTGTATCAGAAAAAATAAAAGTTCTGACAATTAACTCAAGAAATTATTGAAAATGTGAATAGACTAATCAGTGTGAAGGAAACTAAGGAATAGTTTGATCAAAGGTCACCAACCAAAATGTTCTCTATCCAGAGAGTTTCACAGATAAACTCCTTTATGTCATCAGGTATCATGTACCTCCTTAGCTCAAAAAAAAAAAGAAACTATTTCAAAGCAGAGGAAAAAGTGCAAAATGTATTTCACAGCAATTAGATGCCCTAATCCCAAATTTACAAAATTAACATTTAAAAAGGAAATTATAAATCAATGTCAATTATAGAAATATGATGCAGAAGCATTAAAAAACCTATGCTACTTTAAAAAATATTACACAGTAGGAGTGATTGAGTTGTTTTTCTTGGAAAAGCAAAGATATCTAATATAAAAGACTTTCAAAATATTATAATAATTCATCCATTTATATGCAAACACACACATACACAAACTCATTGCGATACATGCAGGGTATTCAATCAAGAAAGTCTAAAATCCAAACCTGATACAATCTTGTATGTTTAGAAATAAATATATTATTATTATAGTCAGCTATACTGGCCAAGTCAGCCATGATGCCTGTCCTGCAGAAATTTCCATTCCAGATGATGTCACCCTGTCCATGGTTCTAGCTCAGAAAATGACCATCAATCAGACCATCAGTCTGGTTCTTTGTGAGGTAATCAGGCCTAAGTGTGTCTCACATTGGTGTGTCTTGTACTAAATGCTTGTATTAAAATGCTTGGACAAGTATTAGCCATGGTAAATAGTACGGCCAGTGATCTAGCTCTTTCCAGGACTTGTACAAAAGAATATTATGAGTTCTCTTCTGGAGTAAAAGGAAGGGAGAAAGCATGGCTTAGATATGAAAAGTGAAGCACAGGTACTGATAGCAAAAGAGAAAAATCAGGAGGGCCATGAAAGAAAAAAAAATGAACTTAAAAGTTAATTATTTCACTCAAATTTTCTATAATTTTTAAACACAAGTGGCAGCTTATGTGGTCTTCATCTTAGTTATGGTCTCAGTCTTAGTCTTTTGTTCCTTAAGGCGAAAATCATAAATGATCTCAATCTAAGAGTCCTAATAATTGTGAAGCACTTGGCATTGCTGTGTTAATCAGGAATGCAAGGATGTCCAATAACCAGGAGTATATAATTGCCATGGTGGTTGTTAGCTCTTCCCAACTCAGTAAGTTCTGATAGGAAAAAGAATTCTACACGCTTGCATGTAGAATTAATAAGTAAAAAAGCTTAAATAATATGAAAAACCTTTGAAATTTAAAAACTGAAATATACTGAACTTTATAAAATATTCAGGAAACAAGGACATTTATATCATTATGGGCTTTTTAGACATAATGAAAATGAGAATACTATATGTCAAATTTAAAGTCGGAGTCAAAACCTTACCATTCACATCAGAAAAAAAAGCATATCTATTATTTGAGATAATACACTTATATGCCTTAAAATACTAAGAAACCAGACCCCAAATACACGAGAGCAAATATAAAATTCTAGTGAAGTGAGTAAAAATGTGAAAACCAAAAACCAAAAAGAAAACCCAACACTATACTGCCTCTATGCTGGCAATAATATTTTAAACAGTGTAATTTAAAATGGCAATGCCTAAATATAAACTTAACGTAAAATACCTACTTGAAGAAAATCACAAAATTTCACAATTGGATATAAGGAAAGGGTTGAATTTTTAAAATGTAGGCATAAACTGCTTAAGATTTTATAAAACTGGAGGTTGGACACTAAAGTTTTATTTATATGATTCTGGGTAGTTTCTGCATGCTTAAATGTTTCATGATTAAAAAAGAGAAAATACATTACATTAATAGAATGAGGTAACATTTTTTTCTAAATAGAATATTGATTAAATAAAAACTTAACAAATATCTAAGTATTTTTTTATTTTACAAGTGACAAAAGTGTCAAAGTTTAAGAATAATAAGAAATGTAAGTAGCCAAAAAAGGGAAAAGAAAACCAAATGACAGGAAACTGTGTGCCCAAACATCAAAACCTTACACTTAAGTCATGTGATTTTAAATGGGCAACATGGGGCTGGGTGTGGTGACTCACTCCTGTAACCCTAGCATTTGTGGAGGCCCAGGTGGGCGAATCACCTGAGGTCAGGAGCTTGAGCCCAGCCTGGTCAACATGGCGAAACCCCATCTCTACTAAAAATACAAAAATTAGCTGGGCATGGTGGCATGCACCTGTAATCCCAGCTAGTTGGGAGGCTGAGGCAGGAGAATCACTTGAACCCAGGAGGCAGAGGTTTCAGTGAGCTGAAATCACGCCATTGTACTCCAGCCTGGGTGACAAGAGTGAAATTCCATCTTAAAAAAAAAAAAAAAAAAGACAACATGAGTCAACAAACAAATATATGGATATAGATAGAAGTGTCAAAATGCAAAATGCCAGAGACACACATACACATTAGTATGTGATTAAAAAGTAGTAAAAAGTTGGCGATCACAGATATATGAGACTAGATTAGTTTTTTAAAAAACTATGTGTGCTGGATTTCAATGGACGTTTTTAAATTTAACAGAAATATGCCATAACTGTGTGAAATATAAATGCTAAAATTGAAGCAGAAGCATTCAAAAGACTGTAACAAGAGAAAATGGAGAAATTGTATATTAAAAAAAACCACTGAAAAATATTCCAGCTCCAGATGTATTTTAAAATGTCAAATAACTATTTCCTACACTTAACAAAACTAGTTCAAAGAATATAAAATGCTGAAACTTGACAAATTATTTTAAAATTAGCATACCAGTAATGCCAAATATGCTAAGATGGGAAGAATAAGAGAGACAGAGATGAGAGAGAGAAACATCTTGAACCAGAACATCCTGAACCAGTTAAAAAAAAAATGATAAACTAAAGAGAATTTAATTAATTTATTTATTTTTATTTTTTATTTTTTTGAGAGGGAGTCTCCCTCTGTCACCCAGGCTGGAGTGCAGTGGCGCCATCTTGGCTCACTGCCACCTCCTGCAACCTCTGCCTCCCAGGCCCAAGCAATCCTCATGCCTCAGCCTCCTGAGTAGCTGGGATTATAGGCACCCACCAACATGTCCAGCTAATTTTTGTATTTTTAGAAGAGATGGAGTTTTTACTGTGTTGGCCAGGCTGGTCTCAACACCTGACCTCAAGTGATCCACCCGCCTTGGCCTCCCAAAATGCTGGAATTACAGGTATGAGCCACCATGCCCAGCAAATTTTATTTATTATAATTTATTTTTTTATTTTTATAATTATTATTTTTTGAGACAGAGTCTCTTTCTGTCGCCCAGGCTGGAGTGTGGAGTGCAGTGATGCGATCTCAGTTCACTGCAGCCGCTGCATCCTGTGTTCAAGTGATTCTCCTGCCTAAGCCTCCCGAGAAGCTAGGATTACAGGCATGCACCACCATGCACGGCTAAATGTTGTATTTTTAGTAGAGATGGGGTTTTGCCATGTTGGGCAGGCTGGTCTCAAGCTCCTGACCTCAGGTGATCTGCCCGCCTAGGCCTTACAAAGTGCTGGGATTACAGGCGTGAGCCATGAGCCCGGCCTCTAATTTAAAGTTTAATTTAAGAATTCATGGGTATTTCAAAACTAGACATTCTGCTTTATCATATTTATAAAAGACAAATTCTAAAAATAATATCAGCAAAAATGAAAAGCATTTAATAAAACTGACTAATCATTTTTGAACACATACATATGGTGATATATTGTGTATATATATATTTAAAAAGAAATTCACAGAAAAAAATTAAACATAATACACAATGACTATTTGTTTAACAATAGCTCAAACATATTATATCACCTGATTAAAGCCAGGTGATATAGTTTGGATATTTATCCCCGCCCAGATCTCATGTTGAATTGTAATCCCCAATGTTGAAGGTGGGGCCTAGTGGGAGATATTTGGATGATGGGAGTGGATTCCTCATGAATGGCTTGGGCCATCCCCTTGGTGATAAATGACCTCTTGCTCTGACTTCATACGAGATCTGGACATTTAAAAGTGTGTGGCACCTTCCCCAATATTCCCCTTCTCTCTTGCTCCTGCTCTTGCCATGTGATGTGCCTGATCTCACTTCACCCAAGTAAAAGCTTCCTGAGGCCTCTCCAGAAACCATGCTTCCTGTACAGCCTGCAGGACTGTGAGACAATTAAACCTCTTTTTTTTTTTTTTTTTTAATAAATTACTCAACCTCAGGTATTTCTTTACAGCAACATGAGAACAGTCTAATATACTAGGAAAAGATAAAAATGATTTTTGATTTTTAGCACTATTTAGAAAGTTCTTCCTAATAAAGTATGTATGTCTAGGAAAGATAATGTGAATATCAAGAAAGGAAAGGTAAATCATTATTTGTATATTATACGGGTATATGTTAGGAAAACCTAAGACTATGAACTAATTTTGTAAAAACTACTAGTCGAATTAATAATAAAATTAAGATAACACAGCTGGATGCAAGATATTCCTGCAATACCAAAGCACCCATTTGTTTCTTTATACATTAGCACTAACCAATTAGATACACACATGGAAGAAAACACTCCACTAATAATAGTGATTAAAAAAATGTCAATTCACATGATATTAAATGTAACTGGGTACAGCAAAAATATAAATAAAACTCTTGTGAAAACTTTTTTAAAATGTCTAGAAAATGGAATCCAGAAACTAGTTGGTACAGGAATATTCATTTGAAATGTAATAGAACTTGTGTCAATATACACAAAACTAAGTAAAACATGTTTATGCATTTTTAAGCAATTAAAATATTAGAAACATATCTGGGATTTTTTTAAAGCAAGAAAGAGTATCATAAAAAGTAAACACTTTTATATGACAGAAGGTATCACAAATTGTGTTAAAATTTAATTGATAGGAAATTTTGGTTAAAGATGGAAGACTATACAGAACTCTTTCCAGGAATACCACTAAAATGATATTAAAAGGATCAAAATGAGAGTGAAGACATTTGTTTATAAAGGTGTACAAACAACAATAGTAATATAAGGACCTAATAGTAATAAAATTTAAGAAGTTAGAAAACTTATCTGATAACTGAGAGCTGACTTGAAAGTATTGAATTCCAAATCAGCAATGGATAAATTGGAACTTGATTTGGACTCTATAGCCTCAAAAGACTAGGAATTTGACCATCAAGTAAATCTGAAAAAGGAGTTAAAAGTAGTGTTCAAAACTAGAGAACTAATCGAAAGTGCATCTGTCAATAATTAACCCGTCTATATTAGGGCTCTCCAAAGATACAGAATCAATAGTGTGTGTGTCCGTGTGTGTGTGTGTGTGTGTGTGTGTGTGTGTACTCACATGCATATTAATTTATTTAGGAATTGGCTCACATGATTATGGAGCTTGACAAGTCCCAAGATCTGCAGTCTGCAAGCTGGAGACCCAAGAGAGCCAATGGTGTGGTTCCAGTCCAAAGGGCCTGCTGGCTTTATACCCAAGAAGAGCCAATGTTTTGGTTTTAGTACAATGGCAGGAAAAAACTAATGTCTCAGTGCAAGGCAATCAGGCAGGAGTTTCCTCTTACTCATGGGAATGTCAGCCTTTTATTTTTTTCTACTTGGGACTTTTAACTGATTGGATGGAACTTCATTATTTGGGAAAAGTAAAGCAGAAAATCTCTACACTGGGCACAATTGACCATGGTGCTACCATTTTGAAAATAAAGTGATTAAGGGAAACACTGCTAATGTACTGGTACTGTGACCTTTTAGAATATTTTTTCTATTTTATCCTCAGAATATTGTCAGCCAGGATCATATGATCCAGATAACATTCTCTGAAAACTGCAACCACTCCAAAATTTGAAATAATTTGAGCTATTACTTCTTCAAATATTTTTCTGTCCACTCCCTGCTTTTCTTCCAGGGCTCTAATTATGCATGTGTTAAATGACTTGCAATTGTTCTACAGATCACTTAGTCTCTATTCATTTCTTTTCCATTCTTTTTTTTCTTTCTGTGCTTTGAAGCTATGTCTTCAAGTGAAAACACCTGTATAGCCAGAACAGCGCTCATGAAATAAAATGTTACCTTGTAAAAAAGAAACAAATATTACCAAAACCACCTAGGTCCCTATCATGCCCCACATCTAGCCAATAACCACTCCTAGATGTTGTGAATGTAACACTGCTGAATGCTTGTGGGGGCCGGGATTGTCTTCCCTTCAAATGTGCTGAAGTATGTTTTGGCAGGCAGTAATGTTACCTGTGGATCAGCTTGGTCTTTCTGTGGTTTGTCTTTAAATTTCATTAGGGAAATTCCGGAGTAGACTTTAAGGTTAATTTAACCCTCCTGCTAAGGCAAAACCCTTGTTAGGTCATTAATAAATGGTCTCAGAGCTTAAAGAGGTATCTCTGTTTACACTACATGAAATTGAAATGTCTCCTAGACCTGTGTGAGCTTTAGAATATGTATACCTTGCAGATTCTCAGAAGTCATTCTTTGTCTGAACTTGGGGAGTTCCACTCCATGAATGTCCAAATTAGTAGTTAGCTAAGAACACCAGGAGGCCCCTTATAGATGTCTAGATTATTTTGTTTGCCTAGCTCCTTTCTTTTCAGTACTTTGTGTCTCAAATTTCAACTTCCTGTACCTCTCCGACTCTGGTTGCTGGATCCTCACCATGGTCTCCTTGGAATCTCATTCCTTTCATCACCATTCAGAAATTGCCTCTAGCCAGAAAGCCATGGTGATTGGAAGGCTCACTTCATTTGGTTTTCTTCCCTCGGTCACCATAGTCCCATGCTACTCATCCAGTGTATCAAAACTGTTGGTTTATACATTTTGCCCTTTATAACACTGTTTACTATGGAGCATAAATCCAGTCCAAAGAAATCCAATGATATTCCATCACTGTTAGACGTGAAAATTCTCTTTTCTCTCCAGTTCTCTTTGAATCGCCTTACAATCATGCTAGTTTAATGACTAATCAATTAATTAACTTTTGACACTTTGTATGAGTCACATTTTTAATTTTTTGAAAATTATACTTTTACAAAGTATAAAATTATACTTTTACAAGGTATAGAAAAGTGTTGTTAGGTGTACTTGTTTTCATTAATCATTTTCTCTTAGGAAGGTATGCAGAAGTATTTATGGCTGAAATAATATAAAATGTGGGATATGCCTTAGTCTGCTAGCAAGAAAGTGAAAGAGAAGTGGGGGAAGAAGAGATAAATGAAATAAGGTTTGTCATATGTAGATAATTGTTGAAGCAGGATGATCAATGTATAGGGCCCATCATACTATTTTTTATAACTGAGAATTTCATGAAATAGAGACAGAGATAGAAATGGAGATAGAGAGGGAGAATGGAAGGTGTCAGAGCAAAGGGAGAGACAGAGGGAAACTGACAGCAATGGAAGCCTTATTTTGTACTCCAAATTGATGATATTGAGAATCAAAGAAGTCAGGCTGTATAAGAAAGAATGATAACAAGCATATTAAATATCAAAACCTTGAGGAACCTAAAGACTGCTTCTATTAGATTGTCATTCACTGCTCCAATGCATGAAATGAGGCACCCTTTTTGCAGTGCCTCATATGGTTCTGGAAATAAAAGTGGCTCTAAGTGATATTACATCTCACTGCACACAGGGGTAAAATACTCTGCAAGCCCCTGAGTAATGAATTACTGTCATCTGACAAGAGCCGATATCAATTTAGCACACGCAACCAGAATTTACTGTCCAGATTATAGAAAATTATCATCATTCTCATCCTCTGGCTTCCAGCTGTGAGTCAAACAAAAGAACTAGGTAGCATGAGGGTCATGACCATTAGGCACCTCCTCCAGAGACAAATACAGGTTGCCATCTGCATGATAAAAACTGTTAGGTGAGGTTGAGGAAGTGCTTAGAGCTGAGCTCTAGTACTAAACATTGGGATAAATAGCTTCCCTGAAACATAATTTGCACAGGTGATGCTAAGGTGCTGAAAATACTGAGTCATCAGGAATAAAATGTCATTGCTCACAGCATTTCCCCAAAATAACACTGGAGCACAATTTAAAAAAGGGAGGGGGTGTTTTTCTTAACCTTAAATGCTTAATTATAGATCACTTATCAGAAAACCACATGCATTTCTCTTTCTCTTTTAAAGCAGGGCATTTGCCTGAAGAAATAATTTTGGTTTCTGCACTGGCTTTCACTAGTATCTCCTGCACACATAAAGAATTAGAGAAAAGAATAAAGCACAGAAATAAGGTGAACTTTAAAAACACAATATTCAGACTGTGATAGAATCCAGATTCCATTGCACTTAAGCCCTATGTAGTTTCTTTGCAAAGTCTTCCCTTGTGATCCTTTTTCATAGATTGTTCTGGTGAGAATTCAAAGATTTGGGTCACTTTTTGATCATGAAGTTTCCTTGGGACCACTGCTTAATAAGCCTCTAATTCCCATTATCTGAAGGGATGCTTGGCTACAGTTCTGGCCAACCCCTGATACATTCAGCTAGAGGTGAATCAAAGTTCAAATAGGTTTGCTAAATCTAAGTCACCTTTCTGGAGTGGGTTTGCAAAGTCTTGCTTCTGCAAAATATACAACAGTTTCGAAATTCACTTCCAATACCCTTGTCCTATCAATATCAGTGTTTAGGAAATTCCTTTGCCAAGATTCCAAGGAGAGATATAAATAGAAAATCTGTGTTATTCAATGTTAAATTTCTGTAAGAATTGGTAGCATAAATGAAGGCAACCCAATATTGTGTCAGATACATAACTGGCTCATCAATTTCAAATGTTCCAAGACATTTGCATCCGGAAATTTATGACCTTCTCTTGAAGAATACATGATTCTATGAATAATCCTCAGCATAATTCTGAAGTATGTAGGATCAGGACAAAAACTGGAAAAACTTAGATAAAAGAGAATACCTGGTGGTAAGTAATAAATTACAAAATGTCTATATATTTGTGTGTGTGTGCATGTACTTATATACATGTATGAACATGTATACACACACACATACCTTTAAAGCAGAAACACCATTAGGAAGGTTATTGTACGCACAATTACATAATCTTCCTTTCATAGTACAGCATTCTAGAAAAGTAAGCATGTTAAAGTAAATATATATATATGTATGTGTATTATGGGAATAAGAAAAAACACGAACATAAAACAAAGGAAACAAATAGTTTTCCATTTTCTTCAAATTCCTCCTTGAATTGTATTTGTTTCTGCTTGATTCATTTATGGTTTTCCCAATACAGTTTTTAAAAAAAGGTCCCAATACAATTTTTAATGCCTTTGTCTTATTTGTCCTTCTGTATGGTTTGCAATTTGCAGTTACCGTCAGGTCAGTAACCCATTCATTCAAAGTTATCTTTGTGATGCGTTATTTTTAAGGACCACTATTAAATTAGATATAAGTTATGTTTCAGTAATGGAGGTGACATTTTATTTCTAAAAGATTGAGTAATAACTTATTTTGTGCAGGGTAAGGGATCTTTCCTGTATAGCTTAAAAAATGTACTGCCCCCTGTCCGGGATTTCCCAACCACATGGCAAACAAGGTAAGCGGGAAGGGGCTTTGTGATGGTTCTTCTACATCACAATTCTGTGTTAGGTAATACCTTATGACATTTATTTTATACATATTATATCTAATTTTTTAAGCAATCTGAAAAAAAAAATAGCTATTATTATCCTCACTTCCCTGTAAGAAACCTATAACTCAGATTTAAGTAACTTGCTGCAACCATACTTAAAAACATGTTCAGCTTCTTTATGTGTTTGTCTCTAAAGAACTACCTTTGCAGGGGAAAATACCCAACAAATAGTGAATTTGTCCCAATATCATATGTCACATGGTAGACTATCAAAGGAGAATTTGGTAAAATAATGGCAAATATTAAAGATCCTTAAATCAGCTCATGGTCTACAGAACACTTATAAAGTAATTGTTTCCTTTTTCTGATGAAATGCACATTGAAGTGCTAATTAAATTATGGGCACAATGATTTAGTTTGCTGCCTTTGCTATAATCATTCTCATTCTCATTGTCAATACTGATTGGGATTGTCCTATGATGTTGGGACAGTATGCTAATATCTTGCAACTTAACTAAAGTTATGCAATATATCTAGATCTAGGGAAAATAATCAGATATGAGCCGTAATTACATTTTTTCACTTTAAAGTTTACATTTACATGGGATAGTATAGCATACCATCTGAGAAAGAACAAGGCCATTGTGGTTAGACAGACCTGAATGGCCATGGACAAGTGTTACATCATCATAGTGCAATGTTGTTATAAAACTTAAGAGTTACATGTAGCCTTCAGTATACTGTTGGTTATATAAGATATGCTCAATAAAAGTCTATTGTCATTGTCGTAGCTTCTATCATTATGTAATTTAGAAGGTACATAAGCAGGTAAAGGAACAACCTTTTCATTTCATGCTGACAAGTGGGTAACTCTGTTGTCTTTTTGACACATGAAAGGAGGTTAAAATATTTTCTCTACCTCCAATTTCTAAACACTCCAAAAATTAAATAATTTTATGTTTTGAAAAAGAAGCCTTGAAAAAGCAAAAACCCAAAAGAAATAAACACAGAATGCTAAACCTTCACAACTTTGTATAAAATGTTCTTACAATAAAAATTTTAGCCCAGTGGCCAGATACCTTAAGAGGGCAATGTTTTCATTGCAAAGTGATTAGAGCTTAATGGAGTCTTCTGTGAGTAAATTAGGAAAACAAAAGTGAGGAAGATCATGACCTTACATTTAATTAAACTTCTTCAGGCTGCTAATTCGTCTATAGGTTGATTAATAAAGAGTGGTACTAGCACACTTTCTAAAATATAAACATAGTACTCAATCATGGCATAATCATACAGACAGCTAAAACAGCTTCCCTTCTTCTTAAAATAAATATTGCATTTTAAACAAAGAAAAGTATTGAGTCTAAATCTACCTTAACTTTTCCAAGATAACTGGGCCAAGAATGTAAGAGCAAAATCTCTGGCTTCATCAACAGAATAATGTTCATTCTGAGCTCATCACTTATTAAGTACAAAACTTTGTGTGAACCGCTTAACATTTCTACACATCAGTTTCTAAGCTTACAATGAACTAGTAATACTACCAACCGAATAGGATTAGTGCAAATACTAAAGGGAATAGTTCCTACATGTGCCTTGCACAAAATAAGTGGTCAATAAATTTTAACTTTCATTATATTCAGGTTACACACAAAATACATGACTTAGTAGTACAAGTATCCCATTTCTACAAGTTATTTTTATTGGTTTTTCTTCATGTCAATATTGTATTGCTCTAAAAACAACTTGACAAATAAAAATGACAACAGAGTGAAATCTCTTTCAGGAACAGAATTATACAAATATCAAAGATAAGGGCTCAATATTTAATAAGGAATCAATAATTTGAAGCTCTAAACATACGATATTAACTGCTTTTAAAGATGTTTTCCATTTCTATATAGAGATTTCCACAGTCTTTCCACAAATTGTCAGTGTGACAATTGAGTTCAAAGTATCCTAATTTTCCTTTCTAATGTTTGAACTCATATAATTTGTTCCTAATCCCCACTTTCATTTTTTTCAGTGTTTACTTTGAAATATGAGTATAAAATATCAGAATTTATCTTCTGGGAATAGTAAGTAGAAATATGCCCCTTGAATAATATTTATTTTGTCATACTCCTTTTGTGCTTCCAATTTTTTAAAACTCTAAAAGAAAAAAATAAAGGTAAATGCTTTAGTTTTTTTTTTTTTTTTTTTAAGGTATTTTTGTTAGCTTTGGAAGAAGTAGGAACATCACAAAAGAATGCCTCATCTTCAGGAAAACAGCAAAAGGCAAAAACAGATCATCACTAACAGAAGCTAAATTGCACAGTGGAGTTGAGCTCCTAAGATATAATTGATTCTGCTGGGATAAAAATGGAGTAGGACCAAGATATTGTAACGAGAATCATTTTGTTACTAAAGAAGACCCCTTTCACAATGGGTGCACAGTTTAATCCTAGTGTGATCATTATAGGCTCATTTTCCTTGTTCATGTTCCTGCGATAAAGACCCTGGAAGAAGCACTGGCATTTTAAATTGCTCAGTCTTGCTTGCAGACTTTTTTTTTTTTTCTTTCTTTCTTTGGATTTCCCAAAAAGAAAAAAAATTATTTTCCCATGTTACTAGAAGGATGCTTTGGAGACCAGCACTGTGAATGCACAGAGAATAACAGTGAAGGCAACAATAGATTATCAGAGCATTGACAAAGAAAGAGAAATTACCTGTGGGCATTTGCTCCAAAGTCCCCATTCAGACATGACACACTCATTGGGACACATAAGAGAACAGGACTGGGTTTCCGGGGGAATTTCATCCTGGTTGCACAGGTTGCTATCCACTGCTCCACCTTCGCTATCTGCAGTATTCACACACCTGTAAAGCCAGGTCACAAGATAGCTTGATTATTTAAAACAGTGGAGAGTATATTTAAAACAGTTATGATGTATCACAATAACTGACGATAGTTAAATATAACATAAGACCAGCACAGACACCAAAGAGAACAAAACTTTCCTCCTTTAGTCAGTCAGGCTTTGTGAGCATTAACTCAGTACAGAACCCATTATTCATCAGGGCAAGGGAGAACAATGGAAAGACTAGAGGCAATGGTTGACCTTGGACTAAAGGCAGTGGTTGACCTTGAAGAACTTTATATTTCAAGAGACCTACAATATATTTACTCGGTCCAGCACTGAGTGACTATTCTTTTTATTGTAATGAATCTTGAAGGCTCTCCTTCTCTGAGTAAATCCATCACTTTGTAATAGCTAGAACCTTCCTACTTCCTGTGGCATTCTTAAACCTTTCCCAAACTTCTATCTGATACCATGTACAATTTCCTAAACTTTGTCTCACCCATTTTTAAAGTCATGGCAAAGTAATATGAAAAATAACTGAAGACATATTTTTTCAGGTAACTTCTGCATTTCAGTAAAGAATGTTTCAAATCAAAAAATGAAGGGCAATGAGCAAGTATTTTCACAAAGCAATTAATCACACAGCACAGATGTATGCATCATGGGTGCTTGGCCTACTCTGTGTCAGGTTTTGAGATATGTACTGGCAATAATGAGATAATCACACTATTGTTAAAGATGATGAAGATTCAATGAAATTAAAACCAAAATGTTATACCACTATATGCTTGCTAAAATGGATTAAATTGTAAAAACATGGAAAATATCAAAAGCTGGCAAGAATGCAGAGCAACTGTAATTAATTCTTCTTATTCTGCTGGTGGGAGCATAATCTGTTTTGAAAACTGGTTGGCAATATCTACTAAAGCTAAACTTATACATACTATGTAACCCAACAATTCACTTATACTTCCATAGAAATGCATATAAATGTGTACCAAACCAAAAACCAAAGCCAACTGAAAATGTTCACAGCAGCACTATTCATAATGAACCAAATTGGAAACAGTACAAATGTTCAGCAAGACTATAACCTAAAAATATATTATAGTAAACTAATCAAGTTAAATGCCATAAAATGATGAGAATGAATGAAAGACTATGAGTGACAGTCAAAAATACAATGTTGAACAAAAGAAGCTAGACAGAAAAGAGTACATATGATCCCATTCCAATGAAGTTAATGAACAGGTAATACTAATCTAGGGTGTCAGAAGTCAGAATAGTGGCTACCTTTGAGGAAATGCTTAATGACTGATAGGGACTTAGGTAGTCTTGATAATATTTTGTTTCTTGACCTCTGGGCTGGTTACACAGTTGTGTTCACATTGTTAAAATTAATCCAGCTGTACCCCTATGATGGGGGCATTTCTCTCTATTTATATCACATCCCAAATAGAAATTAATTTTATAATTATTTTTCAAAATTATTTAATAAAGACTTTCTATTGCAAATATCTTTTGCTAGCTGTTGGGATACAAAGTTGTTATTTGTTAGTGATTCATTTAGTCAATATTTTTGATAGCTTGCTACATATTAAGTCCTCACCTGGGTGTTGGGGTACAGAACTGAAATAGAGACAGACATGATCCCTAGTGTTATAAGTATTTTGTTCTAGTGAAAATGATAAAGATGAAGATGAAACTGGCAATGATGATGAAATAAATCATGCCATTTGCTGATCTAGCAATTCAGATACAATGTCAAGGTCAAGAAGTAAGCACTTTAGTAACTGTACGCTAAAGAGCTTTTGGTGCTCCCTAGATCATGCTATGCTAATGAATTATCCTACACTTTAAGAGTTTCTTTCACACACACATTAAAAGTAGAAAGAGATCGAGACCAGCCTGGCTAACACGGTGAAACCTGTCTCTACTAAAAATACAAAAAATTAGCCGGGCGTGGTAGTGGGCGCCTGTAGTCCCAGTTACTCGGGAGGCTGAGGCAGGAGAGTCACGTGAACCTGGGAGGCGGAGCTTGCAGTGAGCCAAGAACACACCACTGCACTCCAGTCTGGGCGACAGAGCGAGACTCTGTCTCAAAAAAAAAAAAAAAAAAGAAAACTCCAGAAACATTTCAAAGTAGTCAATCACATACTGAAAAATAAAACAAGCTTTCTGAGCTGCTAACTCATGAAAAGTTAGATATTGTATGAAAGAGGTTAGCAGAGAATGGCATACAAAAAAGTTGTAAGTAATGCCTTCTAATACAGGGACTTTAATTCTATGGACTTTAATAACGATGGACTTTAAATTCTCCTGCGGCAAAAGTCAATAGTAGAAGGAAAATCCATGGGATAGCTTAAAAGTCCTTTCCTGGACAAATTTTAAAAAAAATAAAAACTGGAAATTGCTTCCCTTACTGCCTGCACACTATCTGCTGATGTTCATTTATTATTTCACTGAGAAAGAAGAGGGAAGACTTCTGGTTAATGAAATCCAGCGAATGTATGTATTAGCCTCCATTCACTCCCAACATGCCACAAAAGCAACAGTAAAGGAATTTGTTACCAAAACAATAATAATAAAAATTATTATTATGGGGAGAGAAAGGCATTACTCCACAAGGACAGAGAACGTGGGGGAGGACAAGTACAAGAAATGGAAAATAGATGGGCTCCTGGTAACTCCTTAGCACATCTGAAAAAGCTGATACTAAACCTTCAAAGGGAAACACCAAAAATAACTCCATTTACAACACAGAACAAAGAAAAAATTCTGGAATTCATGGCACCAAGTACCTCTGGAAATAAGGATGAAAATCAGGCTTAAAAAACTGAAAGATTTATTGAAAGTATGTTTAAGAAGTGCCCAAACCTTTAGATCCTCTCCCCTGGTCCACACAGGTAAGTGATTGTCCATCCCCTCCCCCTGCCGGTGATTGATGGTTTACTATCTGGAGAGGGTCACACAAGGGTCTTTGGACTAGAGAACACCTGGTGCACTTGATGGAGACACCATCCTGTAAACAGAGGCTTAAGTAAAAGTTTACATACTGCAAAAATTACCACAAAGTTGGTGGCTTAAATCATGGAACTGTATTATCTTACAGTTTTGTAGGATGGAAATACAACTTGGGCCTCATGGGCTAACATCAGAGAGTCAGGCATCAGCAGAGCTGCACTCCTAGAGGGGCATCTCTTTCCTTGCCTTTTCCAGGTTCAGGGGCCACTTGTATTCTTTGGGTGACACCCTTCCTCCATCTCCGGAAGCAGCAACACTGCATTTCTTGGTGCCTGGCTTCTATGGTCACATCTTCCTCTCTTTCTTGTCTCCCCTTCCACTCTTAAAAATCCTGTGAATATATTGTTCCCGTTGGACAATCTAAGAAAATCTTCCCATCACAAAGTCCTCGCCTTAATAACATCTGCCAAGTCCCTTTTGCCAAAGGTAGCATATCCATAAAGTCCAGAAATTAGGATGTGGACATCTTTGGTGGGCCATTATTCTGTCTATAACCCCAGCATTCCTGTTTCACTAGGTTTCCAGAATACTGGTTGATATGTTTAGGCTTGGTGTCCCCACCCAAATCTCATCTTGAATTGTAATCCCCAGGTGTTTAGGAAGATACCTCATGGGAAGTGATTGGATTATGGGGGCGATTTCCCCCATGTTGTTCTTGTGATAGTGAGTGAATTTTCACGAGGTCTGATGGTATTATAAATGGTAGTTTTTCCTGCGCTGACGCTCACTCTTTCCTTCCACCATGTGAGAAGATCCAAGCTTGCTTCCCCTTTGCCTTCCACCATGATTGTAAGTTTCCTGAAGCCTCCCCAGTCATGTGGAACTGAGAGTCAACTAAATCTCTTTCTTTTATAAATTAACCAGTCTTGGGTATTTCTTTATAGCAGTGTGAAAATAGACTAATACAGTGGCTGTTAGGATTATCTATTTCACGTATGATTTAATAAGAGACTTTACTGGGTATTCTGACAAGCCCAAGAGTAAAGAATTCAAAATATTTAAATTAAGGGTGTTCCTGAATGAAAATGCAGTTATCCACTACATATCCTGCATCATCAATTTCCTTGACCATCTCCCTTCAGTCATCACCTCACTTTTACTCAAATTCATTGCAAAATTGCTTTAAGGCATTGTCTGTATTTGCTATCTCTACTTCCTCCCCTCCTCTCCTCCTACCTCTTGAACTCACTTGAATCACACTTTCATTACCATTCCAGAGAAACCTTTTAGTGAGATCATCAACAGACTCCCCATTGCCAAACTCAATGGTCAATTCTTATCTCAGTAAACCAAAAAGCATTTGAAACAATTGATTACTATATCTTCTTGAGTAACTCACTTGTCAATCTTCTCATTTTCTTTGTTTTCCTTCTATTCCAGTTTTTTTCTTAGTCTCACTTGTAGAATATTCCTATTCGCTCTAATCTATGAATGTTGGAGTTCCCCGGGACTCAATTTCTTCTCAATACTAAATTTGTAAGCTAATGGTGCCTAAATTTATATTCTAAATGTTTCCTCTGAACTGGACTGTAATAGTTCAGTTGGAAAGCTACTATCACCTCAAATTTAATGTGTTCAAAAGCTAACTTTAGATTTTTATCTCAAACCTGCTTCTAATGTTCCCCAACTCAACAAGTTATGCCATTATTCCTAATGTTGCTCAGGCCACACCATCTAACAGTCATTTCTGAGGCTTCTTTTTTTCCCCACTCTGCAATCATTTTATCAGCAAACCCTGTGTTCTGCACCTTCAGAATATATTTCAAATTTGACTTTCGCATCACCTTCACTTTTACTAAATCGAGTCCAACCATTAACTTCTTTCACCTGGAATTCCGCAACGGCCTCAAAACTGTATCACTCGCTGTTCTACACTGCACTCTAAAACACCTTCCCTATACCACATCCAATAAGGCTCTTTTCAAATGTAAATAAGATGCTGGGCAGGGTGGCTCATGCCTGTAATCCCAGCACTTTGAGAGGCCAAGGGGCAGATCACTTGAGGTCAAGAGTTTGAAACAAGCATGGCCAACATGGTGAAACCCTGTCTCTACTAAAAATACGAAGATTAGCTGGGCACAGTGGTGGGCACCTGTAATCCCAGCTATTTGGGAGGCTGAGGCATGAAGAAAACTGCCTCAACCTGGGAGGCAGAGGCTGCAGTGAGCTGGGATTGCACCACTGCACTCCAACCTGAGCGACGGTGCAAGACTCAGTCACAAAAAATAAAATAAAATAAAATAAAATAAAATGAAATAAAATAAAATAAAAGTAAATATGAGCATGACATTCCCCCACGTCAAAACTTCCATAGCTTCATGTTGCAGTTGGAATAATATCCAGTCTTTATCTTGTTTGAGTACTGATGCTAGTCATATGGGACAGCTTGTTACTCTGTTAATAAGCCAAGAAGGTTCCTGCTTTTTACGCTCCTTGTCACTGGAAATCTCTTTCTAGAGATCTTCATGCTCATTCAGGTCTCTCACTACATTTAGGTTTGTGCTCAAATATTTTGCTGACCATCTTGCCAAAATAATACTCCTGATAACTCCAGTCCAGTTTTGTTTTTCTTTTTGGCATCTTATAGCAAAGACATTTCATTGTATATTAATTGTTCATTTTTTTCTCTATTGCTATTATAACCACATCAGACCAATCAGACTGAATTTTTATGTAACAAAGTTGTGAGTTGTTTCTCTTTTTTTAAATTTCTTTGTTTTTTAATTATACTTTATGTTCCAGGATACATGTGCACAACGTGCAGCTTTGTTACACATGTATACATGTGCCATGTTGGTCTGCTGCACCTATTAACTCGTCATTTACATTAGGTATATCTCCTAATGCTATCCCTCCCCTCTCCCCCCACCCCACAACAGGCCCGGGTGTATGACGTTCTGCTTCCTGTGTCCAAGTGATCTCATTGTTCAATTCCCACCTATGAGTGAGAACATCTGGTGTTTGGTTTTCTGTCCATGTGATAGTTTGCTCAGAATGATGGTTTCCAGCTGCATCCATGTCCCCACAAAGGACACGAACTCATCCTTTTTATGGCTGCATAGTATTCCATGGTGTATATGTGCCACATTTTCTTAATCCAGTCTGTCACTGATGGACATTTGGATTGATTCCAAGTCTTTGCTATTGTGAATAGTGCCACAATAAACATACATGTGCATGTGTCTTTATAGCAGCATGACTTATAATCCTTTGGGTAAATCACCAGTAATGCGATGGCTGGGTCAAATGATATTTCTAGTTCTAGATCCTTGAGTAATTGCCACACTGTCTTCCACAATGGTTGAACTACTTTACAGTCCCACCAACAGTGTAAAAGTGTTCCTGTTTCTCCACATCCTCTCCAGCACCTGTTTTTTCCTGACTTTTTAATGATCGCCATTTTAACTGGTGTGAGATGGTATCTCAT
>NW_012108241.1:271558-347574 GCF_000951045.1 Mandrillus leucophaeus
GTCTCTTTGTAAGTCTCTAAGGACTTGCTTTATGAATCTGGGTGCTCCTGTATTGGGTGCATATATATTTAGGATAGTTAGCTCTTCTTATTGAATTGATTCCTTTACCATTACGTAATGGCCTTCTTTTCTCTTTTGATCTTTGTTGGTTTAAAGTCTGTTTTATCAGAGACTAGGATTGCAATGCCTGCCTTTTTATGTTTTCCATTTGCTTGGTAGATCTTCCTCCATTCCTTTATTTTGAGCCTATGTGTGTCTCTGCACATGAGATGGGTCTACTGAATACAGCAAACTGATGGGGTCTTGACTCTTTATCCAATTTGCCAGTCTGCGTCTTTTAATTGGAGAATTTAGCCTATTTACATTTAAGCTTAATATTCTTATGTGTGAACTTGATCCTGTCATTATGATGTTAGCTGGTTATTTTGCTTGTTAGTTGATGTGGTTTCTTCCTAGCATCAATGGTCTTTACATTTTGGCATGTTTTTGCAGTGGCTGGTACTGGCTGTTCCTTTCCATGTTTAGTGCTTCCTTCTGGTGCTCTTGTAGGGCCCAGTGGTGATAAAATCTCTCAGCACTTTCTTGTCTGTAAAGCATTTTATTTCTCCTTCACTTATGAAACTTAGTTTGGCTGGATATGAAATTCTGGGTTGAAAATTCTTTTCTTTAAGAATGTTGAATATCAGCCCCCACTCTCTTCTGGCTTGTAGAGTTTTTGCTGAGAGATCCGCTGTTAGTCTGATGGGCTTCCCTTTGTGGGTAACCCGACCTTTCTCTCTGGCTGCCCTTAACATTTTTTCTTTCGTTTCAACTTTGGTGAATCTGACAATTATGTGTCTTAGAGTTACTCTTCTCAAGGATTATCTTTGTGGCAATCTCTGTATTTCCTGAGTTTGAATATTGGCCTGCCTTTCTAGGTTGTGGAAGTTCTCCTGGATAATATCATGCAGAGTGTTTTCCAACTTGGTTCCATTCTCCCCATCACTTTCAAGTACACCAATCAGACATAGATTTGGTCTTTTCACATAGTCCCATATTTCTTGGAGGCTTTGTTCGTTTCTTTTTACTCTTTTTTTCTCTAAACTTCTCTTCTCACTTCATTTCATTCATTAGATCTTCAATCACTAATACCCTTTCTTCCAGTTGATAGAGTTGGTTACTGAAGCCTGTGCATTTGTCATGTAGTTCTCATGTCATGGTTTTCATCTCTATCAGATCATTTAAGGACTTCTCTACATTGGTTATTTAGTTAGCCATTCGTCAAATCTTTTTTCAAGGTTTTTAGTTTCTTTGCACTGGGTCTGTACTTACTCCTTTAGCTCGGAGACGTTTGATAGTCTGAAGCCTTCTTCTCTCAACTCGTCAAAGTCATTCTCCATCCCACTTTGTTCTGTTGCTGGTGAGGAGCTGCGTTCTTTTGGAGGGGGAGAGGCATTCTGATTTTTAGAATTTTCAGCTTTTCTGCACTGCTTTCTCCCCATCTTTGTGGTTTTATCTACCTTTGGTCTTTGATGATGGTGACATATAGATGGGGTTTTGGTGTGGATGCCCTTTCTGTTTGTTATTTTTCCTTCTAACAGTCAGGACCCTTAGCTGTAGGTCTGTTGGAGTTTGCTTGAGCCCCACTCCAGATCCTGTTTGCCTGGGTATCAGCAGCGGAGGCTGCAGAAGACTGAATATTACTGAACAGCAAATCTTGCTGTCTGATCGTTCCTCTGGAAGCTCCATCTCAGAGATGTACCCGGCTGTGTGAGGTGTGAGGTGTCAGTCTGTCCCTAGTGGTGGATGTCTCCCAGTTAGGCTACTCGGGGGTCAGGGACCCACTTGAGCAGGCAGTCTGTCTGTTCTCAGATCTCAAACTCTGTGCTGGGAGAACCACTGCTCTCTTCAAAGCTGTCAGACAGGAACATTTACATCTGCAGAGGTTTCTGCTGCCTTTTGTTTGGCTATGCCCTGTCCCCAGAGGTGGAATCTACAGAGGCAGGCAGGCAGGCCTCCTTGAGCTGTGGTGGGCTCCACCCTATTCGAGCTTCCCAGCTGTGCAGGCACTTCCGCAGCTGGGCGGGCACCCCTCCCCCAGCCTCGCTGCTGCCTTGAAGTTAGATCTTAGACTGCTGTGCTAGCAATAAGGGAGGCTCCGTGGGTGTGCGACCCTCTGAGCCAGGTGTGGGATTATAATCTCCTGATGTGTTGTTTGCTAAGACCCTTGGTAAAGCACAGTATTAGGGTGGGAGTGACCCAATTTTCCAGGTGTTGTGTGTCACCATTTCCCTTGGCTAGGAAAGGGAATTCCCTTCCCCCTTGTGCTTCCCGGGTGAGGTGATGCCTCGCCCTGCTTTAGCTCTCACTTGTTGGGCTGCACCCACTGTTCTGCACCCACTGTCTGACATGCCCCAATGAGATGAACCCAGACCTCAGTTGGAAATGCAGAAGTCACCCAACTTCTGTGTCACTCACACTGAAAGCTGGAGGTTGGAGCTGTTCTTATTCAGACATCTTGGCACCACCTTCTGAGTTGTTTTTCAGTTGCCATGGGTCTCTTACACTAAAGGTTATGAAACCCAATGGGCATGCCCAGATGAACTAACCACCAGGGGAATGTAAGTACGCAGAAGAGAGACTGAATTAAGAGGTGGATACTGCACAGTAGGATGTAGGATCAATCAGGTCAAGTCCCCGGCATCACCCTATAGGAGGATCCACTCAAATCATGTCCCTCAGCATCACCTTATTGCAAGATCCAATCAGATCATACCTTGTTATTTATGCTTATAAAACATGACCTAATCCCCAACTCAGGGAGGCAGATTTAAACATTTCCTCCTATCTCCTTATCAACGAACTTACAGTGAACTCTTCTTGCTGCAAAAACCCGGTGCTTCAGTGTTTGACTTTCCACTGCATGTGGGCAAATGGACCAAATTCGACTCAGTGACATTATATTGTCAATTCTTGGAGGATAAAAATGTTATTCACTCTTTTATATGATGTGCTTAGAACAATATTTGATACATAGAAGGCAAATATTCATAAATATTTTTTGATTTAATAATTGATTCTAGTCATGGATGAACTATGAAGATGCCCTACAGTTGGAAGGTTTTAAGAAAGAGAACAGATGAGCTATTCCATTCATTATAAACTTTAAGGTCAATAATAGCTCAGAATGCAAGGTAACTGGAAGATCTGCTTCACATATTTAAAAGTAATTATGTACATACAGCATGGTGCATTGTGAGTATGTATGTTTTCTAGGGCTACCTCAGTGGGTTGAATGTGTTCCCCCAATTTCGTGTATTGAAAACTTAATCTCCCAAATGTGTATGTTGATTGGAGATGGAGCCATTGGGACATAATCAGGATTAGATTAAGTCATCAGAGTGGAGCCACCATAATGAGACTGGTGGCTTTATAAGAAGAGAAAGAGAAAGACCTGAGCTAACATGCAAGCTGTTGCCCTCTCTTCATGTGATGCCCTCCACTTCATTTTGATACAGTACAAAAAGCCCTCGCCAGAAGCTTCCACCAAGTGAAAAGGACATAAATTTTAGGGGACTGGGGCAGAATGATATGGTTTGAATATGTCACTCTAAAATTCATGTGTTGAAAATGTAATTGCCAGTGTAATAGTACTAAGATGTGAGGTCTTTAAGATGTAATTGAGTCCTGAAGGTGGAAGCCTTATGAATGTCATTATTCTAGTATTGAGTTCCTATGTAAGTGAGTTTGTTCTCATGGGAGTGGACTGTTGTAAAAGCAAGCTTGGCTCATTCTTGTAGTCTCATTCTCACATGCTTGCTTGCCCTTCTACTTTCCTGCCATGTTATGAAACAGTACTAAAACCCTTGCCAGAAGCTGCTGCTCTGTCCTTGGAATTCCCAGCCTCCAGAGCCATGAGCCAAATAAATTTCTTTTCTTTATAAATTGCTAAATCTTTAGTATTCTGTCATAGCAAAATAAAAAGAGCTGAAACAGCTACCATAATAAAATACCACAGACTGGATCACTTAAATGACAGAAATTTATTTTCTCATAATTCTGGAGACTAGAAGTCTGAGATCAAGGTGTAATCTGGATTTTTTTCCTCCTGAGGCCTCTCTCCTTGGTTTATAGATGGGCATATTCTCCCTGTCTTCACATGGTCTTTCCTTTATGTATGTCTGTGTCCTAGTCTTCTCTTCTTATAAGGCCACCAGTTAGAATAGATTAGGACCCATACCAATAACCTCATTTTACCTTAATTACTTCTTTAAAGATCCTATTTATTTCCAAATCATCACATTCTGAGCTACTGAGGATTAGAACTTAGACATACAGATTTTTTAGTGGGGGAAGGGGTTGGAAGATATACAATTCATCCTATTGTAGGGTAATGCTTGGTAGTTATACTGCTTGTATTATATCAGGCTTTGTAGGTTTAAGCTGAGGCAAATGACTGAAAGGCCTTCTTGTTCAAGTGTGTTTTCCTCAATAAACCTTCCATAATTCTGTCTATAGCAATTTATTCTCTTAAAGCTTTTTTTTTTCTCCTGAGATTTTCCTTGAATATTTCTAAGAGGCCTGAATAGGATACAAGTAAGAGATGCCACAGTTCATTTACATATTACTTTACAAGCTAGGTTGGTCCATCGTTTTTCAAAACCATGAGAGAATAAGACACAGGAGACAGAGATTTTAAAAAGAAAAAGGTAAAAGCCCCAAATTTGCAACGGCCTGAGCATCTGAGTTTCCAGAAGAAAGGGCAATGAACAAATGGAAGAAAGATAATTTGTCTATTAGCCATTTGCTTGAGCTGGTGGGGAGAAGAAAGTTTATAATTTCGCCAGCAGCTCTTCCTTTCAACATGACTACCAGTGATTTTGCAACATTGAGACTGTCATAAATAGTGGGTATATACTCAATTACTGAATAAAGTATATTTCACAGATGTTGAATAACCATCAATGACATAACCAGGCTCTGCCTTGCAACTGACTTCCAACAGTTAACTCAATAGGCAGCTACCTGATTTGGACGCTGACTGTCCATTTGAAACACAGTTTCCTAAATCTGACAAAATAATACACTATGCATGTGCAGGAGTTAACTAAGTTATGCTTCTTATCTATTTTACATACTAATCATTATGTATAAATATTGTAACTTTTGCTGTTTGAATTGTCTAATGTTCATTGCCATTATCCTCAGTTGGTAAGGACACTGTTCTTCTTTCTTTCAAAATCATTTCAAAATATACCATCTTGACAAACTCAGGCCATGTATTTCCTTTGGTTAACATTGCTATATTTATAAACCAAAAACTTTAAACCAGTTTCCACAGTAAATAATCTAGCATTCACTAAATTCTCTCAGAGATGTGTTCCTCTTATATTAACATGTATTGCTACTATTCATAGGCATTCTCAGACTTTAGTTTCCAAGGCTAATCATGGGGTTTAAAGTAACCTTTTTAATTATCAACATCCACAGTTAAGAAAAAACGTTCATCAACTATACTAACCATAATGCAAAAGAGAGAAATGGTAACACAGTCAGAATCTCCTAATTTGTTAAGAATGACGGCCATGAATCAGTGGAGTGACACCAGCCTGCTCCATGCAGGTGGTTCTCACACTGATGTCATTTGCAGGATATGCTAAAGGATTATGGCTGCACTGCAGAGAAACCCTACTATACACATGTGGCAGGTCAGGATGCACACATTTCAATGAATATTTCAAAGATGAGCAAAAACCAGAGTATATGTCATGAAAATCGAGTGTACTTGGATAAACATCACTGCTGTTTTTATAAAAAATGTGTAAGTTCCACTTCCCCCTATTTCCCAAATCTCTCCATTTTCACACACCTGATTTTCCTAGACTGTGTTCCTCCTCCACAGCGCAGGGACCTCAGCTCATTGTTGATTTTGCATGAAGACCAGTGTTCTACAACCCAGGAATACTGATTGCACTCACTGTAACATGGGACTGCCTCATGTACCTGTCAAGAACAGGAAAGAAAAACAATTATGTGGAACTATCCAACTTATAGAAAAATAGCCTATCTTTTAGTAATGCTTGCTGAACATAACCCAAGAAACTGCACTCTGGCCCAAACAGCCAAATTACTTTCCCAAAAAGCAAGATAGATTTGGCTTCTCTGAATTTACTGACTTGCCTAAAGAAGCATACAGGGGAAATCAACTAAAATATGATGGTATGCTTTCACAGAAGAGAACAAAGGACAGTCATTTTCTAGTGCCAAGAATAGGAATTCCATTATCATTTCATTTCCTCAGAGAGCTCACACAGCATCTATTAGATGGTCCAGCTCTCAATTATATGGTATATTGTATTCTCAGATGTACTTTAACATGTCAATTGAAACAAACATATATAAGGAAAATTATTCTTGAATATAAGAGGTTCTTATAATGCATAAGAAAAGTGATATTATTTGCACCAGAAATTTCTTTTTATGCCCTCAAATGATCAATGCTAACAGGCAATCATTTAGCCTCCTGTGTATTGTGGCTTCATATAAATTTAGCTATACGTAGGTTGTTTTCAGAGGGTAGCTAAAACAGATACACACACACACACACACACACACACACACACACCCCAAGAGAAATGCTGCTAAACTGTTAGTGGTTCTGCATGATTACAGACTATGAATATTTACACTTTTATGGTGAAAACAATGAGTACAGTAAATGAATTCTTAGGTTATTTCCTATACATTTGTTTGTGGTGATTTTTTTTTAGTTGAAATTGTATCCCAGTGGGCAGCCAATTGAGTTTGTCTGCCTCTTTGTGGCTGCATTTCAATTGCACTGCTCCTTAATATGGGGAACAGTGCTCTTTCTAGGTAAGAAAAAGAACACTGTTCCATTGCATGATCACAAAGATGGCTCAACTGTAGGCATGCTTACAAAGAATGGGTCCACCTATCACCAGTGTAGTTAATTCATGCTTTTCCTTTTAAGTAATAACTTAATTCTCAATCCTTTCCTCCTCTTGCCTTTCTAATTCCATAAAATTATAAATGATAACTAGGTTGCATTATCCAAACAGAACCATTGCTTGTATGGTTTTACTAAATGCAAAGGAAGGCATTATGTAATAGGATAATCAAAAGACAAGATTGGAGCACTGTCAGCATGTTAGGTAAAAATCAAATGAGAAAAGGTGATTTGCAAGACTGCCTCTGAGGAATCATAAAATAATGTCAGAAACTATTTTTAACCATCTGGTCCTTCTTGGCTCTCTCACTTAGAACTCACAAGAAGATAAACTACAAAGTCACAAATATGTGAGGGCAAAATGAAAGGAGATGGGAAAATAGAAGTAGAAATGGGTGTGTGGAAAGAAAGGAATTAAGTAATAAAAGAATCACATTTCATGCTGTGAATGCTACCAAGAATGGAATGAAAGGGTCAGAAGTATTTCCTACATTAGAATAAGGGGGTGATATCTTATGTCCAAGAATTATTTCCCATAACAGACATAGGATAGTAGATGTAAGAGAATAATCTATAAAAATGAAGAGAGAGGATCCCAACCAACCAGATACTAAAACTGAGCTGATGACAGCTGAGGGTTTAGCTGATCTGACTGTATCATGACAACGATGCTTTAACTGAATTTATGGTTTCATTCTCTGAACCCTTTAATATCTATTAATTTAAACAAAGCTTTTTGGATTTCCCCTGAGATAGAAGACAGCACCTCTGTCAAAGTACTTTGTACAAACTGGGGGTGGATGAAAAACTTAATTCGAAAATTAATTTCTCCTATATTTCATGCATGAATTCAAGAGCAAACGGTTGAGATAACCTCTCTGAAATGAAAATATTTTTTCTAAAGCTATCAATACTAAGTAGAACTTAGATTTTCACCTTCCCTTCCATATAAAGCCAAACTGAAAATGAAAAACTGTTTGTTTAGTTGCATGTACCTTTGGTATAAACATTTGACCACCTGATTGTATATTGGTTTCTTGCTTATATTCTTTATGCCCCAGTTGTCTGCACCTGCAGCAGGATAGCTATCTGCAATGCCAAGCTATTGGAAGACAGGGAGAAGGTCTGTGTAGGAAGATGTGGGGATACCTTCTTGAGTAATAGCATTAAAATAGCACCTCTTAAACAAGATTCTCCATTCTCACGGAATTACTTGAAAATTTTCCCCATATGTATCTATCACTTAAGAATTTTTCATGCTGTTCATTCTAGCCAACAAATCCTTACCCTCTTCCTTTAAAGCCCAAGTTAACCCCATCACAACACAAGGCTCTTTCTCTGACCCCAGTTAGTGTTTCTTTGGCATGTAGTGACAGTCCCAGTTTTAAGCCAGATAATAAAGCCACGGTGTACGTGTTTGGGGCTGGGCAGTGGTATTGTTAGGGACACATGTTAGGCTGCTAGGGGAGCAAACACTCAAAAAAGCAGGCACCTGGACTCCTTTATGTATCTTTTAGCCTTTCATTACTTTAGCTCTTTATCTCACCTTAGTCCCAAAAACTGTATGTCTATTTCATACTGAGTGAATATGCTCAGAGAGACACAATTTGAACTCTCCATGCATACATATGCTTCTGATCGTAACCAAAGTTATACTTGAACTGTCAGCATTTGTTTAAGTGTCTACCAGGGAAAAAAATGTGTGTCTTCTGTAGGGAGAGGCTGTGTTTTCATGATGCATATTTTTCGCAAGACATAAGGTGAAGGGGAGGCTATTAATAAGTATTGGTTGAATTGAAACTAATTATTGAAGGGACCCAGGTTGCTAAATGCCTCTCACTTAATTCTCTAGAGAAAACAGTCCCACTCCATGAAATGAGTAAGGGATATTTTACAAAGCACAAAGGATGATAAGAAGGAACAAAAATAAAAATCTTTTCTTTCTATTGTGGAACTTGGGTGAAGAACAGCAATCTCACTATGTCATTGAAAGGTATCAGTTGATGATTTTCTTGTTGAAAAAAATATATATCTTTTAAGAACTGTGAAAAATGTCTCCTTAAAGCCTTTGTCCAACAGGCAAGGAATCTTATCTAGAGGACCAAAAACACCCACAAAAGACAAAAAGGCAGCAGTGCATTCAAAAATAAAAATTAACTACCCAGATGCCCAGTTCCTTCTCCTGTCAGTCTTTTATGCTCTGCCTATTTTACATTGCTATTTAGTTGGTGCTTATTATAGTTTTATAATGGAAATGTGTTGCTGCATGGACTTTATCAGGGAATCATATGAAAATGTTCTAGGGAGAGAAATGAGCCATGGGAAAGTTAAATGAAATCCATTTCTGAATGGCACAAATTAGGGAAAAAATAACAAGGCTTAATAGGGCCATAGATGCTAAAAAATGCCACTGAAAAGACCAAATCCTCTGAGAGAGGCAACATTTCATTCTCCTAGTAATGAGTCCTATTTGTTATTTCTTCATTGGGGAATTCTGTTTTTATAATTTTGTCAGTTCCAGAGTCATATCATAAACTCATTCATTGAGTCAGTTTTTAAACATTTATTAAATAAGCCTCCATTCATTGTAATTGATCAATTTAACTAAGTACTGCTTTCTGATACTGCTTTTCTAGCTACAGACTGACTTCCTTGCCATAAAAGCCGGGTCTTACTGGGGCTTGGTGGAAGTCATTCTTGTATGTCAGAGCTGTAGGGTTCAAAGACTCAAATAAAACAAATAATCCTTTAACAACAACCACATAAAAAATAGAAAATTTACAGCTTCTGCCTTTCTGTAGCAATAAACCTTTGCTCTAGTGAAGCTGCAGGTCAAGACCCAGGTAGAGGCCTTCAGGCTTGAGACCTCCATGCTGGGCACTGTGGCTGCTCAGTAGAACTTGGAAACCAGTTCAAAGGCCCATCTGGGACCAGAGATCCTGGCAAGTCATATTCAATGTCAATTTCATTGGAATGTTAGGGGAAATGGTCTCAAGGAACACTGAGATCAATAAAGCACTATGAGATTGCTTCTTCTTCAAATGTTGTGAGCTCTTTCCATAAGATGTCCAATTTTGCCTCTCATCAGGCCTAGGATCCCATCCCCTAATTCAATGAACTTACTCCTAGCCATTCAATAGGGTGTCCATGCTTTCTCTCTTTTCTCATTCACAGCTCACACTTTCCCCCCAGATGGGTTCCCTGGGCTATACTCTCCCCCAATTTACCACATTCTGACCCTTTTCTTATTCAGTCAGCAACTAAATTATGCTTTCCTCCATGCTGATTGGTCTGACTGACTGGAAAAGATCACATTTACACAAAAAAGTCGTTCTTCCATTTTTATCAATCATGCATTTATATCTGTTTGTGTACAATATAATGCATGCAATGCTAAGTTTTAGTCCTAACACAACCATTCCCACAAGCTGTACAAATATGCCCATTAGTAGTATCTGGTCAGCAATGATACCACAATAATACTGTGTAGAACTTTATAGCTTATGTAAGGTATTCTGTGTCTTAAATCTTGGTCATCACACTCATTGGAGTTAGACAAGGTTGGTATGATCCTTACTTACAGGAAAAAAAAACAACTGAAATTTGAGGGAAGCTAATGCCCACACTCACACTGAGATGGTGAGATGCCAAGTCTGTAGGGGCCAGTGGTGCACGGGCTCTGCCTGTTTAGTTTGTTCAGGCGCATCACTATCCTCCAAGAGACACTGAATACCTTTTCAATGAACGTAATTCTAATAGTTCTAAATTCCTGCAAAAGGAAAGCCAGAAATAGACTTCTCAAAGTTGCCTATAAATTAGATGATGCCTGTTACTTTATATAGACAAAAAAAATAAAAAATAAAAAATAAAGCTGCAATAGCAGTTTATTCTTAGTCTTTGGGTAAGGAGATGTATTTGACAATTTCAAAAAGTCAAAAGTCTTTCAGTAAACTACCTTTCACGTTTAAAGCAAGAGCAGGCCTATATCTTTTGTAAGGTTGCAATTATTTGTGGGAAGATGGTGGGTTAGGAAATTTCCAGAGACAGTTTTGAATTGGTATCTGCAGGAAAATTATTATGCCTGTCATGTGTACTACTGGTCACTCAAAAGGGCAGTACTGGGAGTCAGGTATCTCTGGAGATCCTAGGTCCTGTCACATGTACTACTGGTCACTCAAAAGGGCAGCACTGGGAGTCAGGTATCTCTGGAGATCCTAGGTCCAGTGGTCCTGGGTCAGTTACCCATCTTGATAACTGTCCATTTTAAGCCAGATGCTCAAGCCTCAGGCCCAGGCTATCCTCCTGTTTGCAGGCATTTTCACACACTAGATTTTTTACCTACACAGAAAGTGAACAGATGGACTCAGAATACTCTGAGCTTCCCATCATGCCTGGTTTGTTAGGAATCATCTTGGTTTTAAATATGCATTATGTGTTCTCAATTTTGATATTAAGAACTTAAAAATGAAACTAACAATACTAAACAAGCTTTATTTAACAAAATGTATTGATAAATAAATTGTTGAACTTTAAAGCCAAGGGACGTTTATTAGAATAACTTTGGTAGCTGTGTTCCCCTTCGCCTAAGAACAGTGGTTTGCAATCTGGATGTGTGGCTCTTCAGGACAGCAGCATTATTGCAAGTGGCCCACGAACATTTCACATCCTAAACCTTGTCTGTAGTCTCAATGAATAACAAAATCTAAGGCATGTTGGTGTCATCTCTTGTCAAATGAATGTAGGCACCGTTGTGATTAATGAAATTTTAATTTCATTTGAAGGCACTGCTGAATTTGAATGAGCTTTTCTCCCCTTAGGCATTTTCCCAATTCAGGCTGACTAAGAGTATAAGGTCTTCATATCAAAAATGCAGGGAACAGCTGCCTTTACATATAAAGAAGAGAAGAAATTGACTAACAAAAAGGCTATGCCCTAAAAACATACTGCTGCTTATATATGCATATAATAGACCTTCAGAAATCACTTTCAAAAGAGTAATTTTTTGAAGAACAATTTTGAAGAAAATTTTGAAGAATAATTTTTTTTGAGAAGTTCTGAACTCTGGATTTTTTTTTCAGCTTATATCTTTACATACTTTTTTAATTACTTCAACTTTCATTTTAGGTTCAGGGGTATATGTGAAGGTTTGTTATGTAGGTAAACTCATAACTCGGGGGTTTGGTGTATAGACGATTTTGTTACCCAGGTACTAAGCATAGAACTGAGCTCTGGACTCTTTACCTTTCATTTTCTAATGATCTAAAGCACTTAACCCTTTCCCTCTGGCCTGAGTATCACGGATGATCTTATAAACATGAGATCCTCAAAATCAAGCCAACACCTACGCCCAGCTAAACCATCCATGTCATCCACATAGTCTTATTTTCCTTGCCATGGTGGAAGCACTGAGACTTAATAAATGCAGTCTTAAGCCATGCATGTACTTCATCCCCGCTCCTGTGCTTCCTGACTCCCTTCAAGGATGTTGCACACAGTGCTGCTTCCCACTAGACAACATATTTAACAGAGGGCACCCTCTGGCTGACTACTCATCTCAAAGACCATAGTTAAAGCTAAGCTATCTGCGCTGGTGTAGTTTAGATTATTTGTAATAGCAGATAAGTAGAAATTCCTTAGTTTTTAAATGCAGAATATTATATTTCCCCCTATGGCAGATTTATATTTCTGATTGTGCGTGGTTTAAGTGACAATGAAAATAAACTACGATTTTTAAGTGAACACACAGTAACAGGCACTCAATCAGCAACATATATTATTGTTGTATAGATCCTATAAAGTGCACGATATCCTACAAGGTAAGCACTAACACACATATACAGACACACATTTGAGCGTTGATCAGACTCCCGCTGTATTTTTTTTTTTTTTAACAGAACTGAGGGAGCATATTGACATAGGCACTTGGGGCAAGTTGAACTGTAAAGCCCACATTCTGTTCCACAGCACTATGCAAACAGTCACAGCAAATAGAATGAGAGAGGGAAGCTCATTCCAGAGTCTAAAATGCCTTCTCCAGTACCCTGGGAGATGCTTCCCACTGCCATGCTGTATTATGGCAAGAAATCAGATAGGATTTTGGAGATTGTTCACAGCATGCCAGGGACTCCAGCCATGGTGGTCCTTCCAATTTTCGTAGAACAGATTGTAGTCATCAGTCAAGTTCAAGTGAAAAAAGCAATACAATGCTAGCTATGATTGATACTCTCAGAAAATATTGGAAGAGTTGAATTTACAGGTCTTCAGAAAAGAGGTTATGGATGAACTTTGAGGACACTATGCTAGGTGAAATATGCCAATCACAAAAGGACACACATTGCATGATAGACTTAGGTGAGGTATCTAAAATAGTCAAACTCATAGATACAAAGAATAGAATGGTGGTTGCCAGGGGTTGGTGGGTCAGGGAAATAGGGAGTTCCTAATCAGTGGGTATAAAACTTCAGTTATGCAAGATTAATAAGTTCTAGAGGCCTAGTGTATGAAGCCATGCCTGTAGATAACAATGCATATTGTACACTTGATAATCTGTTAAGAGGGTTTCATGCTAAGTGTTCTTATCAGAATAATTTTTTTTTTAAGTTATGTGTCTCAGAAAGGGTTGGATTGCACCATGCAATGCTTTTACCATCTAGGAGATACTGTTTAGAGTCTAGTGCAAGAATGGGTAGATAGATAAATTGAGTGAGTGAGTCTGGGCCACAGAATATGACGACCAGAAATCAGCTGAAAACGGAAAACTTTCTATCTCTGTTGCAAAAAAAAAGAAAAAAAGAGCATCTGAAAAAAAGACATGTCTGCCTTCTGGAAGGCAGCTAGGGTTCTACAAGTTACAGGCATAAGGTGGGGTTAAAAGCAGAGATCAATTAACAGATCTCAGTCCTTAGAAATATATGTCCTAAGATGAAGTGAATGAGAAAGGTATGTGGTGCTGTTTAGGATTTACCGAGAAAAAGAGGAGAATGAGTTTAAGCCCCAGGCTTGCAAGTTTTTGTTACCTAGAAATAAAGGCTTGGGGAAAACCTTTACTTTCCTTATGGACTTTTGTTGGAAGAAGGCTTGATACAACTCCCTGTTATTCTCAGTGGTTAAGAACTTCATGCTATTCCTTTTCTCTAGGCTGCATGCAACTTACTCAATATATGTAAGAAGGCAAGAAGCTTATAGAGTATGCCCAGGAAATCAATATAATTTGGATTACAAAAAGGTGTTTGTATAAAGAAGCAATATAATTTAAGGCACACACTCCTTAGGCAGAGAAATCCTACATTTGTGTGGCTAGACTATTAAGTACAAATGGACAAGGATGAGTAGCCCTAGTTAGGATTAACCTAATATGAACTACTATACGTTGAAAGGGAGATTTGTTAATCAATCAAGCAAACTAACCAAAATTTAATTCTCATAAAATGTACACAGGGCCATGACGTGTACAGAATAAAATCTGGAGACTGCAGCTAGCTGGGGTATGTAAACGGGAAAATGTAATGATGTAAAATTGTATTTGTGGACAATGAGAGTTACCAATACTTCTGAGATTTATATTGTGAGATATTCCAAATAAAGTTTGGGAAAGAATAAGTCATTTTGAATGTGAGGGAGATGAGAGTGTGTGAAAGAGCTAAGAAAGGAGGAAATTGCTATGGTCTCAGTATGAGGTGATAGCTATGGAATAATGATCATCACTATTACTATTTTCACAAAGCTTCCAGTATATAACAAGGAAAAAGAAACACCAAGATTTAGGAGTGAAAATGAAAGAGACAGTTGAAACATCACTGCTACTTTTTGGGATCATTTAAAATTAGTATATTCTAATGCTTAGGAACGCATTGAAGTTTCCTGTTTTTCACCAACAGCATTGTGAGGAAAAAGACAAGGCAGCAGCCTCCCAAGTGCCCTGGATTCCAGGGAGTATTGCTAATGAGAAGAGCAGCAGAAACTCTTGGGTACTTGCAAAGAAAATTTCTTCATAATACATTTGCCATCTTATTTCATCTTATGTTGGCTTCCTTGGGATAAATCTGATGTCATGCGTGACCTTAAAAGCAATCTGGTCTTTGGAAGTTTTGCTCAGAACTTACCAATATTCACAGTAGGCGAGCACAAAACTGGATCTGGCCTGAATTCTAGGATCACATCCAAAAGGAAAGCCCATAACTGGTAAGAAATGCCTTTTTAAGACTTTCTTATCATGCAGTGAGAGCTACAGGCCCACGATGCTATAGTCTCTTAATCAGCACTGCAAACAAACCTTCCCTACTCTGAAACGCATCAGAGTTCTTACATATCACTTATGCCACAGTTTATCAGGAAGTGAAAGAGGACAGAACAAAAGGGTAACTATCAAAAATGGCCTTTATTCTGTCTAGAAAGTCTGATTTTTTAAAAAAGGAAAAACATACGAATTGCAGTCTGCAAACTCCATTCCTGATGTGGCTAATTTCTAAATGAGTTTGTTACAATAGGAGAAAGGAGGAAATTGCTGCATCTTTTTATCCAAGAGATAAAATAGATTATTACTTCATCGTCGTTTAGGGAAAAGACAAAAATGAAAATAATGATTATAATATAGTCCTAAAGAGACTTTTGCACAGAAGTATTACAAACATATACACATACACACACACACAGAGTGAATTTTTTCTTCTGTAGAAAAGTATAAATGTATAAAGAAGCAGTTCTGAGGCAGCCTTGTGCTATTATGAGTCAAAATATAAGGCTAGGCCCAGTACAAAATGGCTTTTGAAGGTATGAACACTTAATGGGAGTCCTTCTATAACAGACCTGATACGTCCGGGAGAAAGCTAAAGTGGAACATAGAGCCAGAAGTGGTGTTTTATAACCAAGGATGGCACAGTCTGACCTTTGCAAAAGTGAGAAGCAAAATTGATTGGATAATGGAATTCCTGCCATTCACTTACATGGTGATAAATTGGGATCTTGGCTCTGAGTTCCACACTAATTTCAACAGCTGGAGACTTTTATTATGGACTAATTGAAAGCTGTTGCTGTATGGAATAAGGGGTATTTTGTTGCAAACATTTTTCTTCTGAGGCAGACAGTGAGGAACAGACAAAGACTGATACAGACCTTTCTGGCTCTTCACAAAATAAAAACAAATGATTACTGAAGAAAAGTGTTCATTTAAGGCTAACCTGTATCTGGCCTCCATTTGATTAAACTTCATCTGTTTGGCCAAAGGAAAGGCTGCTGTTGGTAAGGTAGAAGCCACTTTTAACAAGAGGAGATATTCCTACATGCAATAAATAATTAAGACCACAAAATGTTGTTACTGAATGGTCAACTAACCCATTTATATAAGGTGGGCATATTT
Source organism: Mandrillus leucophaeus (assembly GCF_000951045.1). NCBI lineage: Eukaryota > Metazoa > Chordata > Mammalia > Primates > Cercopithecidae > Mandrillus > Mandrillus leucophaeus. Next base: position 287,860 of record NW_012108241.1, read on the forward strand.
CCACAAACTTGGCCTTGATAATGGGTTAAAACATAAATATACATATATGTACAAACAACAACAGCCTTCCTCTGATATTTATTGAGAACTAAGAATTCCAGAAAATCATATTTTCTGTAACAAAAAAGCAAGAAAACCCCAAAAAAACACAAAACACAGTCTCCACAAAAGAAAAAGAAAGAAGGAAATAAAGAAAGAGAGAGAGAGAGAGAAAGAGAAAGAAAGAGAGAAAGAAAAATATTTGTAAACCATTGTCCCTGGTTTGTGTTCTGTGCTCAATAGGTATGTATATTGACTTCAATACTGAATGCATGAACACAGAAATGAATATGAATATGCTTTCTGAAAAGCATGCCTATACCAAACCATGATGCTAATATCACCTGAAGCTAAAACTTTTGCCCATTGTTATTATTTTTACAAGATCAGCATTATGCACTAATATCAGTTCTAACTGCTTATAACTATAATCTATAGTGTTTAGATTTGAATGGTTCTAGAGAGTAAAAATATAAATGAATTTAGAGTCTTATATTTCTTAGATTGATATGAATTCAAAATCTTCTCATTTCTGAATCCATCTGTGTTTTTCTCAGTAGAGATGACAGTAATAAGACAATATCACCTCACTTTCCTGTCCCAATTAAAGATGTCTTGAATTAATTTAAAAAATAAACTTCTGAAAGAATTGACTTTTTTCCCCTTAAAGGCAGGTAATATTCAAGGTAGTCAGCCCTCACCATGTATAACTACAGGCAGACCCTGACGGCATGAGGGAGCGAGGATCACAGAGACAGCTTGATCTCCCAGAAAGTGGGGACCATGTTGTGCACACCTTTTATGTTCCACATAGCATCTCTTTTGTGCTGGACTCATGATGGGCTCATAATAAATGCATGTTGACTGAACTTTAAAGTATAGAGCTTAGGGTTCTAGATCTCAGCCAGTTTCTCACTTGTTGGAGGGGTTTGTTAAAACCTGACTCCTTAGCAGGAAACACACTGCTTCTGTTTAATGAAATGGCATCCGTAGAGCAATTTAGGAGATGGGCAGCATCAAGTACTTTACTTGTCTTGGATACCTGTCCTTCATTATTGGATTCCTTGGTTGGGTTCTATTAAATTGATAATGTGGTCCTCTTCGGGGGTGGCTTCATTTCAGTGATGGGTGAAGTGATCCTTGATACTGTGTGAAAGATTATCTGTGGTCTGGTGAGCAAGGCAGTATTAAGGAAGCTGTGAGAAAGAGGTTTTATTTCAGGTTCCGCCATTGATTTTCTGGCAGTTCACTTACGGGACTCTTGGGGTCTAGTTTTTCTCTTCATAACCTGATATTAATACTTACCATTTTCAAGAGATGTACAGCAATGGTATATGAGCTTTAGAAACTTTAAGTGAATTTGCTGTAATAAGTAACTTTTTTTTAGTAAGATTAGGATTAAAACGCGAAGTTGATGAAATTTTGGAGCTCAGAGTAAACTGATCATCAATTCCAACTGTCTCATTTTCTCCAACAAAAATACACCTGCACTCCCACATAAATTAATCTTTGAATACTTACTAACATTGCACCCTCCAAAGAAGTGACTGAGACAGACACAAGCCTTGAAATTGTATGCTTTCTCATCCTCCATAGCCCTGATACATTATTGAGAACAAGAGATGCCCAATCACTAACAGCTAAGCCAGCAAAACAACCTCAGTCATTCAAAAAATATCACTGCCATTTCTCATGATAGTATGAGGAGGCATGTACAATTCTACAGTAATGTCAGTGTTTGAAATTTCTCTTGAGTATGAAGTGATTCCTCCAAAAAAAAGAAGTCTTTAATTTTATAATTGAGACATATAAAGTGCCCTACATTGAAAGAATTAAAATCAAGCCATTAACTATTTATAAATCACTATATACAAGGTAGATTATAAGGTATTGATGAAGAATAAAAATAAAAGGGAATATGAATATTATAAAAATCACTCTTCATTAAAAATAAATGTCATCTGATTATAATAGTCATGGATTATATACATCTTCAACAATGGGAACTAGATCTCTTGTACTTACTTTTACTTACATAAATATTCACAAAGTTGTCCAACCACAACCACTATCTGTAATTCCAGAATATTTCCTCATCACTAGAAGTAAAACCATACCCATTAGCAGTCACTGCCCATTATGTTCTTCCCCCTTCTCGGTCAACCCAACCACTAGTCTACTTTCCACTTCTATGAATTTGCCTATTCTGGAAATTTCATATAAATAGAATCATATAATCTGTGACTTTCTGTTTTTGGCTACTTTCATTTAGCATAATATTGTCGAAGTTCATCCATGAACATGTATTTCATTATTTTTTGGAGCTGAATAGTACTCATTTGTATGAATGTACTACATTTTGCTTTTGCATTCTTTATTTGATGGACATTTTGGCTGTTTACATCTTTTGGTTATTCACCTATGACTAATGCTGCTATAAACATTTCTAGGCAACTTTTTGCATGAACCTATGTTATCAATTTTCTTGGTTATATACCTAGGAGTAGAATTGCTGGGTCATGTGGAAATGCTATGTTTACCTTTTTGAGAAACTGCCACACAGTGTTCCAAAGTGGCTGCAACATTTTAGGTTCTCACCAACAATACATGATGATTACAATTACTCTACATCTTTACCAACACTTAACTGTGCTGTAGGCATCTTTGTGGGTGTGAAGTGACATATCATTTTTATTTTCATTTATATTTCCCTAATGACTAATCTTTAGCATCTGAGCATTTTTTCAGGTCCTTCTGGCTGCTTGATTATCTTCTTCAAGACATATTTTGGAGAAATGTCTAAGTCCTGAACCCATTTATTAATCAGGTTATTTGTCTTCCTGTTGTTGAGTTGTAAGAGTTCTTTACTTATCCTCAACACTACACCCTTATCAAATGTATAATTTGCAAATATTTTATCCCATTCTGTGGACTGCCTTCACACTTTCTTGATAGTGTCTTTAAATTGAAAATGTTTTCATTCTGATAAGGTCCAATTTATCTCTTTTCTCTTTGGTTACATGAGCTTTCATTGTCAATTGCTTAATCCATGATCATAAAGATGTATATCAATGTTTTCTTCTAACAGCTTTATAGCTTTGGTGCTTATATCTTGGTATTTAATGCACCTAAATTACTATCTTCATATGATATGAGGGAGTGATCTAAATTCATTCTTTACATGTGGATATCCAGTTGTCCAAGCCCTGTTTGTTGAAAAGACAGTTTTTCTTCATTGCATTGCCTTGGCACCTGTGTTACGCTGAACAACAGAACTGCAGAGATATTCCCACCCTGTCCTTAGAATCTGAATGATCTACATGTTTGCTGTGTAGCAAAGAAAAAAGATTTTGCATATATGGTTAAGGAGCTTGTGTTAGAGAGATTGTCCTATATTATTTTAGTCCGACAGTAATAATGAAAAGTCTTTATAAGAGGATCATAGAAAGGTCAGATACAGGAGAAGCGGGTGTGAAAATGATGCAGAGATTAGAGTAATCTGGCCACAGACTCTGGCAGCCTCTAAGTTAGAAAAGGCAAGAAATAGATTGTCCCCTGGAGCCTCTGAAAGGAAATAGTCCTGCCAACACCTTGACCTTAGCTCTGTGAGATCTGTTTTGATCTTTTCACCTCTAGAACTATAAGATAATAAAGTTGTGTTGTTTTAAGCCACTAAGGTTGTGATAATTTGCTATAGCGGCAATGGAAAACGAATACGGCACCATTGCCAAAATTGTCATAAATGTTTGGGTGTATTTTCAGACTCTCACTTCTATTCCATTGAGTTACAGGATTATCCTTATGTTGGTACAACACGGTTGTGACTATTGAGCTATGCAGTAAGCTTTGAAACAAAAAAGTGTAAGTTCTCCAAATCTGTTGTCTTTCAAGGTTGTTTTAGCTATTCTGTTTCCCTTGAATACTTTGTGTGATATCAAGACTTCTAAGTTTATTAAGACTGTTATGAATCTGAACATATGGCAAACCCTGGAGAATGCTCCATGTGCAGTGAAGAATAATGTATATTGTGTTATTGCTAGGCAGAGTGTTCAACACTTAGGTAGTTATTACTTTTAGCTTTACCTTTACTGGTATTCTTTGTTTTCTCTATGCAGATTTGAAGTACTTTCCAGTGTCCTTTCATTTCAGCCTGAAAGACTTCCTTTAGTATCTAATGTAGGTCTGGTCAGCTAGTAATTAATGTACTCAGTTTTAGTTTATTTAAGAATTTCTTAATTTCTCCTTAATTTTCAAAGAATACTTTGCTGGATATAGAATTATTGATTGACTGTTTTTCAGCATATTTAATTTGTCTTCCTCGTGCCTTCTTGTCTCCATGATTTCTGATGAGAACTCAGCTGTTAATCCTATATTGACATTCATTTGTTTATAATGAGTCACTTCTGTTTTGCTGCTGTCAAGATTCTTTATGTTTGGCTTTGAGAGTTTTTATTACGATGTACCTAGGTGAAAATAGCTCTGATTTTATGTTTCACAAAGTTTGTTGAGCTTTTGAATTTATACTTTTCCAACAAACTCAGGAAGATTTTAGGTTTTATTTCTTCAAATAATCTTTTTTGCCCCTTTCCATCTCTCCTCTTTTTTCTGGGACTACCGTTACGTGAATGTTTACATACTTGATAACGTCCCATAGATTTCTGAGGCTCTCATTGTTCTTCACTTTTTATTCTTTCTTGTTCCTCAGACTAGATCATCTCAATTGGCATATATTTCAATTCATTGAATTTTTTTTTGTCTGCCCAAAACTGTTGGTTAAGCCCTCCAGCAAATTTTTCGTTTCAACTTTTTACCTCCAGAATATCTATGTGATTCTTACAATTTCTATCTGGCTAATTGATATTCTTTATTTTGTTTCACATTATTCTCATACTTTAGTTCTTTAGATATGGTTTTCTTTAGTGCTTTGAACATATTTAAAATAGGTTCAAAACCCTTGTCTAATATTACAGCTGGACATGCAGTGTTCTATACTGTAGTATGACTATAGTTAACAATAATATATAGTTTCAAATAGCTAGAGGGAAGATATTGAGTGTTTCCAACACAAAGAAATAAGTGTGTGAGATAATGGATATGTGAATTAACCTGATTTGATCACCATACATTATATGTATGAAAACATCGCTATGTACCCCATGAATATTTACCATTATTATTTGTCAATTAAAAAATAAAATTAAATAAAATATTTGAAGAAGATTGTCTCCTTAAGTCCAACATTCCAGCTTCCTCAGAGACAGCTTCTAGCGACTGCTTCGTGTTTTGGGACCATATTTTGTTTCTCGCGTGTATCACAGTTTTTTGTTAAAGAGGAGACATTTAAAATAATATAATATGGCAACCCAGGAAACCAGATTCTTCACTCTCCCCAATGTTTGTTGTTGTTGCTATTTGTTATTGTTGTTGTTTAGTTACTTTTCTGAAATAACTCTATGATGTGTATACTGTTTGTCATGTATAATAATGTCTCTGTGTTATGATCTGACAAGGATTCCTTTCGATATCTGGAATTAGTAAGTTTACCAGTCTTTGCTGAGTGGCTGTACGTATGTGTTGGGGCACACGTTCAACATTTAGCTAGGCAATTTAAAACTGCCTTTGTTTTCATCTTTTTTTTTTTTTGCTTCCAACAAGTCTCATAGTTAGCCTGAGGTGAGATCTTAGGGTCTTGTCAGTGCTTTCCTAAGTATGTGCACAGCCCTATATACTTGCATGCTCTTTTAATACCTAGGAATATCTTACAGTTTGTCAGAACCCCTATGAACATCTCATTCTCTAGCTTTTCCTTTAAAGCTTTTTGTTACCTTATTGTTTACCCTAACTATTATATACTATCTCAGGTAGCTACAAGTTAAACAATTGCCTCTAAGTGTTTTAGACTAAACAGTTTTTTTCTCTAGAGAAAAAGCGTATCAGAGAAAAAGCTGTTTGTACCAGACCAGCTTTGAATTAGGTCAAACAAAGATAGCCATGTGAGTGGGGTCTTCCAGGGAAACACTGGACCGTTCAAACAATAACAATTCTTCAAAAATAGGGCTTTGAAGGAGTTCCAATCCTGTTCAGCCCTCTCCACTGGTTTCCAAAATGCTAGGTGTTGGAGTTGGTTGTTTTACCACAATTGTGGGCAGCTTCTTTCAAGGCTACCCTGCAGCTGGGGTTGGAAACAGGGCAAGTTAAAATGCAAGAAATCTCTCAGTCTCTCAGTTCTCACCAAGAATCAGTCATTTTTCTGAGTAAATGCTCTCCAGATTGCTGCAAACCCTTGATTTATTTCCAGAATTCTAAGAAACTTCATTTTGACAAGTTTTACCAAGTGGTTCCTGCTGCTTTTATGCAGGAAGAGGTTTGGGGAGATCTTTTCTCCACTATTTTTGCTGACATTGCCTACTTCTCTAAATCAAGTTTTACTGAGTCACAGCCATGCTCATTCATGTATTTATTGTCTATAGCTGCTTTTGTGCTACTCTAGCAGAGTTGAGTAGTGGCAACAAGATCTTATTATCTGCAAAGTCATATTTGCTGACCCTTTTTCTACAACTCACAGTTCATTTTAGATAAGACATTATATGTATATCAGACTTTTAGTTTTTTAGTTTTTATATTGTGTGACCAAGTTTTGGAAGAAAAATTTAAATGTGATCCTTTTTAGGGTTAATTTAAATTAAAATAATATATACTAATCAATAAGATGAAGTATTGATTATTCAGCAAGAAACACATCATGAATTGGGAAGACAGCATTCACTATCTTCAACTGAAAAAAAGAAAATGACTTTAAGTCAACACAATGTAACATTTTGGGTCAGTAAGCTAAAACAGTCCACCAAATTGCATGTGTCATGCAGCATGGTATACAGTCTTACTAGCAATAAGTCATTATTTTTACTCAGAGAAAAAAAGTTTCTATAGGACTCTAAGTATTCATCTTGACAAATCATTATAACAATCTTGGAAGTTAAATATGAGATTATGATGTGAATACTTAATTTTAGCAAATTCATCCTCTACACAAGCTGTTTGCACATGACCAGAATGTGAAATGGGAGCCAACCCCAAGAATGTCATGCCATGATTTTACTTATACACCATATGACTAGAAAAAGTCAACTTGAACAATTTGATGAAGCTTAGACATAACAGAAGGTATGACATTATAACATTCCTGGATATTAAAGTCTGCCTCCTAACAGCCAAACAGCATAAGGCAGAAGAGGTCTGGAATTGTACATCTTACCCCCTTCCCACTGTATGAGATCCAAACCACCTAGCCATTTGATTTTCCTTTCTTAGTCCTTGCAAAACCCTGCACGTGAAAAAAAAAATTGAATTATCCCGTGAGTGACAAACTCACTTTAGCTACACTTAGCACTTGGCCCCTGAGGCATTATAAACATCACTCCAATCTACTACACATGTAGTCTCTGCAAACATTACGGACGTTTTTATTTATTATATGACCAACAATATTTCAAGTAAGAATTGGGGTGGACAGAAATAGCATGTGGATTTATTAAAACTATAAAAGTAAAGAACTTGTGATTTATATGAGATATTGATGTAATCTAGAAAGTAGACTAATGCCTTTAAGAAACAGAGAGAGAAAAAGAGAAACACCATTAATTTTCTGAAAGCTATTTACTAAGAATCTGGTGATCCTAGAATCAGATCTGGCTAGGAAGCTATGTATAAAATTCTCAGCTGTTTGGAGCTATATTAACCATGGCAATGACATTTAATACATTCTGAAAGTACAGGGCAGATTCCGTATCAGAAATCTTTTCAGAGCCTATTATATTATGTTGATTCTGAAATCTCAGAGCATTGTTTTCTTCCTATCATAAAATAAGCCAGGCATGGCAAATTTAAGCAGATATAAATCAATTTCCTAGGTGTCTGAAATAGTCCATTTACTGAAGTAAAGGAATTCATTCAACAGCAATGTATGAGAAAGTGACTCTCTATGGGAGGAATTTTTTTCTGTCATATGTGAACAATGTTTTGATCAGAATTTACAAGAGAAAAAAAGCTGATTTGTGAAGGAAAACATCAAAGCTTCTTTTCACTAAATAAAAACAACAAAGATCAAAACAGATTGCAACACCAACCTGAGCCTTTGCAGAAGTCCATGTTAGCAGTACATGATAAGCAAAAGGGAAAGAAAATTATATATGCATTAGTTGAACTGCTATTATAATGCAAAATTGAAAAAAGTAGAAATCCTTTTCCCTGATCACTCAAAATTAATGGCTATTTTTCAGCTAGAATTTGAATGTTACCCTCCCAGTTCTTGAGCAAAATACTTCCCCCTGATTGATATTAAACACATGATTGTGTGGAAATAGAGAACACATGGATCTGAGAAGGTTAAGCAGATGTTGTCCTAGCTGTCCTCTGGCTATGAGAACGGATTCCTAAGATCAAGGGCTTAACGAAACGAAATAAATCTCTGAAGCTTAACTCAAATTCCCTAAGACGTATCTTAATCACAGTTTATCACAGGAAAAGACATGAGAATTGCTATTTTTCAAGTACACAGGACGTATAGACCAGACTAACTCCTGGAACGTGGATTCCATGACACTTGTCCCTACTGGTCCCCTCTTCCTCAACCATGTATCTTTCTTTCCTCCTTAACTTTACCACAACTTCAATTTTGAACTTATGTGAGTGACGGTTTAATTACTGCCATCTTTAAAACTAGACTGTGTGCTCCCTGAGAGCAGGGCTAGGATCATTTTTTAAAAAAAATATTGTAGTCTCAATACTAAACCCAGTGCCTGGTATAAAATAGATATTTCCAAAATATTTTTAGAGAGATAAATAAATGAATGTAGTCTAAAGGCAATGTAAATTATAAATATGTATATATATCTGAAAAATTGTAACCCAAATCCAAAATCCATTTGCAATTTGAAATCAAGTTTTACTCTTTTATGTAATAGACCGCAAATCTTAATGAACAGAATAATAGTTCCAAAGAAACTAAGTTGAGAAGGTCAATTAAATATCCATATACCTGGCATCTTGTAAACTCTAAGCACATTAGAGTTATACAGCCCATAATTGTCTCAATCTATAAATGATGGTTGTTTGCAACCAGAAGTCATTGAGCCTACAGGCATTCTCAAACTTAGCAGAAAGCCAGATTAACTATTTCAAAAATATTACCAAAATGAGTAAATTGACATTTATATATTATTATATAGCCTAATCAAAAGAAGAATACCTTTGACTTTAGATAGAAGTATAAAAACATTAAAAATCCTTAGTCATAAGAAACCCAACAAAATTCCTGACATCAGGGAGAAGTCGGCTTCATGTGTAGTAGACATAATTAAATCAGAATTCAGTGATTAATGAACAATGTTCACATGATAATTTTATTTCACATTAGTATTATATCTATAGAATTATTTCTGTGCTATCTTAGTATTACTACCAAAACTTGATGATGACTGCCCATGCATTGGAATTTAGATCAAAGATCATCAAAACTTGGGTGTATCACTTGCTTCGCTCTTTTTTGGTGTATAGACAACGCTTGCATTTTGGTTTGTCCGGAACAGAGATTTAGTAGGGTTCTAGGAATGCAGCGGTATAGCTGAAGAGTTGCTAGAATTATTTCATTTTAATTTATTGCATTGCTACAGAAAATATGTGCTGGGTAAATAACAAATGCATTATTAATATTAAAGACCAAAATTCTCTCACTGAATTATAATGGGTAATTTCTTGGATATGGATGGTTAAATTTCTATGCGGCAATAAATAAAAGCAATCAAAAGCACCACTTTGTCATTCCTCAGGGTACATACTGAAGAAGCATCAATCACATTAGATATGGAAATTTGAATGTATTATGATGTACTAAGTTGTTTTCCTGTAATTACATATATCATTTTTCTTTTTTTTTTAAATCTTGTTATTATAATTACTTAGTCTCTTGTTAGATAAATATATAATTTCTGGGTAAGATTAGTCCTTTACTGTTCTTGCTTAAAATATTTTCAAATATTTCAACCACTTTTACTTCTGTATGCAATCTTAATCTTTCTTCTTGGCTTTAGTAAAACTGCTTCTGGCTATTTGTATATTAAAATACTGCTATTATGTCAACTTTAATGGCCTAAACAGAAACTGCTTAATTTTCACCCTGGGCCAACACCATTTTCACATATCTAAGTACTATTCTTTCTTTAGAGTTCAGTTCAGATCTCACTCTCTTTAACCCTAAACTTCCCCAAATCTGTGTTTCCACAGTCCCATGAATTTTTGAGACTCAGCAGACAGTACCATAGATTTGACTTTTTATATATATGTCCTATTTTCCAAATGGAGTCTAAGTCTGTTTTGAGACCGGGATCTGTAGCACACACTTCAGACAAGCTCAGACCAATTCAGTCTCCTACTCAAAACACAGCAGGGTCCCCTAACAGGCCATGAGTATGGAAACCACTGGTATCATGAGTGGTTTCTGTACTCATAGCCTGTTAGAGGGCCCTGCCGTGTTTTGTGTAGGAGAGTGATTCACATACCCGTGGTTTCCATACTCATGGCCGGTTAGGTCCCTAAATAACCCAAACCTTGCCTATTTATCTGAAATTGTTTTCAATACTCTCCCTGTACCTTATCCACTCCAGCCACACCACCCTTCTTACTGTTCCTCCATGACAAGTGAATGTCTGTTTCCAAGTCTGTTCCCCTCATTGATAATATTCTTTCTTCAGGCCTCCCCAGCATCCCCCTCACATCATTCTTGGCTATGTCTGACATTATCATCTCAGAGAAGTCTTCTCTGATCATTCTGTCCTCCAAACCATCATAACCTATCATTATCTGCAACTGTTTCTTTGTATTTTTACTTCTTTGCAATCTATTTCCTTCACTTGAATATATACTTCATTAAAGCAGAGTTTTTGACTGTCACATTCCTAGCTGTATCCTAGCAAGGAGCACACAGGATATATTAAATAAATGTTTGTTCCATGAATAATTACCTCTTAGTAAGTTAGGCACCTGGTATAAAGTCTTAAGCAAAGACTGTGATGATTGATAACTACAGAATAAGAAAATGTGGTAAAAAGATACTCTGAAGCCATATTATATTATATGGAGCCTATGTGGTCATTGCACTTAAATAAATAGGTATAGGTGTTTGAATTCCATTTCCACATAATCCAATTTATTCATTACCTGAAATTAAATATCACTGACAGTTAATATAAATGGTAATTAAGGCAAGTCACTAGGAGGTATGAATACCTTTGCTTTTTTTTTCGTATGTGTTCCAGCATATACCTCCTCTACACTTCCACAAATAATGAATTTTCAGCCAAGTGTGTCAATGTGAATGGATAGAAATGGTATAGACTTACACAAATAATGAATGCTCATCTAGGGAAATGTGAATCCAAAACACTAACCAGGAGTAAAAATGAACAGGTCATCAAGTTTTACATATTAAAACATTTCCACAGTATTATCTGTATTCACAACTTTTTGTAGCACCATACAACCATCAAGTTAAATAAAATGCTAAAGAATACTTGAAATTTATCTTAGAGAAAAATAAAAAATAGGGATTCTTATGCATAATTAAGGTAGATGCCAACAGATGAAATCAAGCTTCAATTGTAAGAGGATATATGAATTGAATATGTCTATATTTTTCTTGTGAAATTTCATAATTAAACAAGAGCATGATGTGTATAGACATTCTAACTAGTTTAATATGGAATCACTTGAAAGAATATGTTATTATATGGCTTTTATATGAGAGATATCTAATGTGATCATAAGAAATATGCTTTTCAGCTTCTTTGTTTGAGAAACTCAGAGATGTTAAGATACATTTATTACTCATAGATTTATATGTCTGTTTTGACATATCTTAGAATTTGGGGTAAAAAAACGTATATTGATAGTATATATTTTAGTATCAGGTACATAAAACTTTCCTGTAAGTTAAGCATTATTTTGTGTTTAGTTCATGGAAGTAAAAATGAATTGAATATTATATACATTTTATAATTAAAAACATATAGAAAAGTTGAATGATACAAAGAAAAACTTAAGTGCACTTCCTCTTTCCTCATAGAACCTGTATTTTGCTGTCTCCTCGAGAACAAATGGAAAAAATATATACACACACACACACACACACACACATACACACACACACTCACACATATTCACTGCCCTGGAGCTTTATCAATGATCCTTTTCTGAGTGCAACTTACACTTGGTCATAGAATACTATCCTGTATATTCATAATGACATAAAAGGGACTGCTATCCACTATTAAATAGCCAACAACAATCTGAAAAATAGATGTACTACTGTTAGAACCCTTATTCTCATTAATCCTCTTTACCCCTTCATAAATAGGAAAGAAGGCAAAATAAAAGGGATGACTATTTCTATTTTATGGTGCTAAAACTAAAAGAATAAACCTAGATCAAAGGCAAAAGGGGAAATGTAAAGATTAGGGACAAAACAGTGTTTCAAACACTACAGAAGATCAAAGTTGGAAGAAAACAAGCTCTTTTCCCATCAGTTAAATGAAGTCTGTGTGTGTGTGTGTGAGAGGGGGCAGTTATTTAATATATACTTTTTAAAAGGATATTGGAATAAACAACCAGTATTACAGAGAGGAAGCCCCTAAGATTGTAGTTGCCAAAGTAAGTGTTTAGTCAAAGTTTTTATTGTGCTTATCATGTAATAAGAGAGGGTATCAATCAAGCAACCAAGCAAACATTTTCAGAGACAAATTGCTGGATCTGAGAGTCCTTTTAATCATATGCAACTTGCTGAAATCTCAATAACCCAGAAAGCCCAGTCAGTGGCAGCCCAGGCTAAGGGCTCACATGCTATGACTACATTAAAACAAATATAATAATCTATTTAGGGAATAATCATTTTCTTCTTTTGAAGAGCTATTTACAAAACATTTGCAATGCAATGCTTTGCATATCATTGGACTAGGTCACTAAACAAAGCCTGTGTAAGAATGGAAGATCTAAAACAAACAAGGCAAAACAACAAAACAATAATAACAACAACAAATGCTCCAACTATTTTGCTACCTTCTTGGTAAATGTCAGAATAGTTGAATTTTTTTTTTTAAATAAGTAGGGTATTGAGTTGAAGGAGGAATAATGGAGTTATTAGTTTAGATGAGCTTGAAACCTAATAAAATAATATGATAAAGAAGTTGTCTCTCATGTAATTATAGAGAGGAGAGATTTAACCAGAGTGGAAATAACAGGATTTACTCTGTATTTGACTTATTTCCTATGGGAAACAATCCTGGAGAGGCACATTATAGAGAACTGGAACATTTCTGATACGAGAGGAATGAGTCAGAAATGATTTAATCTGAAAAAATTAATTTAGCAATAGGGAATTATTTATACTCAAATGCAGTTTTGTGATTTAAATTAAAATAAATATATTTTGGCTTCTCTAATATTTCTAAGCTACATTGTTAAGAAAATATATTATTTCATTATGCATATGTATACCATTATTCATTTATATATAAATATTACCTATTATATATCATATAAGGTATATTACATAGATACATAGATATAGATAGAATGTATATATAGATACATAAATATATGGTATGTGCATATCTATGCATATATGTATCCATATATATGCATATATCTATCCATATATATGCATATATCCACACATTATTTGCTCATATAAAATATATATATTTGTCCTAAGAATTGTGATGTTTACCTATATGGTCACTCACTGGCTAGTTTACAGGTTTGTTTTACATTATTACAGAATTTCTAAATTATTCATTATTAAAATCTTAAAAGTGGAATCATAAAACCCTGCAGATTATAACAGAGAAAGAATTAGAAAGAGAAACAAAGATGCAATGAGACAGCCAACAATACTCTGTATCTTGAAACAAACTCCGAGGGACTTGAATAACATGTTTTATCTCTATTCCATAACCAAGTAGTTTAATCGTTTATAGCAAATCATTTAATTTCTTGCACTCTCTAATAAGGAAATCTTATCTCAAAGATGTTAATTTTTCCCTAAGGGCTATGATCCCATCAAATTAAATCTAAATTAAATGTGCTTTGTAGGAATTTAATGAGTTACAAAACACAGAGAAACAGAATAATCTAGAATAATACTTTTTTTTCTCAATCTAAAAGTTTTGCCTTTTCCATAATTGGATTTTTTCCAGTTTCCTCAATGATTAGTAATACCAAAGATCAAAGAATTTCTGTTTTAGGAATCAAATCAGTAATAGCTTTATGTATTTAGAAAAACATCCTTTATTGGCATTTGATATACAGAAGAACTACCATAATACATTTGATCAAGATGGCTCTATTGAATTCCCAAGATTCAGATTCAGAATGGTCCTAAAGTAATTGCAAGTCATGTTCTTTCATTCCCCAAACATTTATTGAACTCCTACTGTGTTCTCAATATTATTATGTTAAGCAATTAACTTGTCAAATCAGAATTCACTTCTTTAACATTCAACTCCAAAAACACAGTTACAATGTGTAAGTCTGCCTTCCAAATACACCTTACTCGGTCAAATACACTCTCTTTGTTTATTTTGTAGAAGGCTAATTATCTCTATTTGGCTATAAGCCCCAGATTTGTGCTTATTCCTCCTCTGAGGAATACTACTTGATATTCTGTGAGCAAAATACCACAACTCACCCAAATTTTCCATGTCACTCCAAGAAGACATTTTACGTACTAAGACCTTAAAACACTGCTGAATTAAGCATTAGATACTAGGTAGTGGTACAAAGCACATGAGCATTAAGGGGAAAGGGTCACACGGATGCCTTTGTCCTAAGTTTACGTTTAGCCCTTGCAATTATCTGCAGATGTAAAAATTCGTATGCAGAAATCATTGCACCTGAAATTAGCTAACTGAAGGTGTAACTGGTCAGTTGCATCCTACTAAGGGAGCCCTTGGTTAATTATCCCAATTATTAGGTAATTAAAGGTATAATTATATAAATTTCCATGCAACTTTACTGCTTAAAAAACTCTAGTGCAGAAAATAAGATATGAAAGTAAGCTTTCACAAAAATTTCATTGAGAGTGCTGCTGGGTTTCAGGTGCTTGAGAATTGAATTTCAAACTAACAGTTTTTACCCTGAGTGCTACCTCTATACTTAATCATTGTGGACTTGAATCATATCTTTACTTTGTTCAACAAAGCAATGTGTCAAGGGCATCAGTGTCAGAATATTTTCTTGAATTCACTATTAAGCCTAATTGCCATGATTAATTGTAGAAAACATCACACTCTGATAAGACTGTTTTACTGATCTTGAAGACCAAGCAATGCAACTATTACTAATTGCGTGCTATGTTTCAGAGGAAGCAGAGTGTGTGCCTTATAAGGCCAACTTTTACTGCTTTGGGATACAATGCTTATATTATCCCCACTAGATAATAGGGATATTATCTAGAGAGTCTGTTTACTATCATTTTATTTTATTTTATTTTCTGTCCACATAACAATGGGTTTGTAATTTTTAAACACACCATTTAACAACAGAAAGATGTAGGCTAGAAAAATGCTTTGTAGTGACAGAAAATGCATCCCAAAGACTGTGTGTTTAGTTAGTCAAGAAATGATCAATGTTAAGTTCTCTTTAATCCAGATGATTATATATTGGAATTCAAGGATCAATGATGCCTACACGCCTCTGTATCCTAATTCCAGCAACTCAGCTTATGCTATAATCGTTGTGAAATCAAGCCATGTCGCTTATCACAATTCTAGTAGTAGGTACTACACTTGTTTGCATATGCTTTAGTCCACTTTGTGATTCACAGAACCCTGTTTGCTCTTTCTAGGTCTCCTAGACTTCTGCTTCTGTGTTCAAGCCCCTGAGACCAAGTCTGTGACAGCTATCCCCAGAACACCCCATAATGCTGCCCCTTTGGCGCTTTCAATTTTGCCTGCCCTTCACAGTTCAACTTCCTGTCTCTGTAAATGAGACAGCCTGTGCTTAAACAGCACAATTACCCAAGTAAGGCCGATGGCCAAGCTGACTTGAAGCTCTATTTTGTTGTCATTTCAAGGGTCATTTTACAAATCCAGGAAGTATCATTTATATTGTGGTTTAGTCCCATTTCAGTTATTTTCCAGTGACACCATTTGCAGGGGTACAGTATAGACTATGTACCTTGTCATTGAGAAACATGGTGGGCCTGGCAGGCTATTTAGCCATGTCATGCAATACCCCATGAAAATCTCATGAATGATTTAATAGAGGCATGAGGCATCCTCATGGTAAAAGAAACATATGTTTCATGTAAATCCATGAAACTTTCAATTTTCCAGTTGTAAACATAATTCACTCATGTCGGATTCCTAGAGCTTCTCTACCTATTGCTTAGTCAACAATTAACTATTGCAAAGCCTTAATGAGGCACACACATCTCAATAGCTGATTGCTAGAGCAATAGTAGAATGCTGATTTTTTTTCATTAGGCCTGCACAGCTTTCAAGTTCTAATTCTCCCAAATGTACTCAAGACCATGTTGTGGTACTAACAATAAATGTTTTTCAATTAACAGTCAATATGTGGAGGAAAAAAAAAATTAAAAGACTCCTTTGCACTTAATTTTTCCCACATACTACTTAAAAGGCATTTTCTTTCCCTTTTAATGTTAATTGAATCATTATCCGCTTGCCACTTAAATTTCAAATGCATGGGAGGACACTTCTCTAAGTGCTGACATGTAGTTAGAGGTCACACTACAAACCCAGATGTCTCTACTCTCGTTACTCATCTCAACCACGGCAGGGAAAATAGGTATAATATCTAAAGGACAGTTTAATTCTTCTGATGATTTTTTTAAACCATAATCTTATCAAAAAGCTTAAACTTTCCATTTGAATTTCCTTTTTCTGAAGTTTTCTGTGGTCTCTCTGAACACAGGTACACTCTGGATATCCTTTAAAAAAAAAAAAAAAGAAAAGATTCTTAGGAGGATTCTAAATCCCTTAAACTATCCAGATTCCATGAACTTTCTACATGATATTTGCCTAACTCTAATGTTTGCTTATTCTTCTCTTTCAAGGTTCAACTCTTCCCTTACCTTCTTTATGAGGCCTCCCTGTGCACTAAAGCCTGTATCTTTGGGACAGTCATCAGTCCCTTAGCACATATAGGCCTTCTATATTTCACTTAAAATAAATTTTAGGTGAAAGAGATAGTCCCCCGACTGTCTTGAAAATCTCTACCTTGCCTTTTTATCCTTGTATTCCCAATGCTTGTCATAATGAATCATTCATTCTTTCATTCATTTATCTACAGAGTATCTGCAAATATCTACAGAGTACCTCATTAAATAATAATGATCATATCTAGATTGCCCATAGTCCAGAGGAAAAAGTGGGAGAGGAGAGGCAGTTAACAGTCATGTAAAGCAAATAATTCATAAAATGAAATGTGCCTTAGAAAGGGAAAGAACTGTCTCCATGGAAGTGGGAGATCCTGGAAGATTTAATATCTATCACTGGCCATAAGTAGGAGTTTGCCGAAAGGTAAAGAGAAAGATTTTTCTAGTAAAAATAATCACATGTAAGAAAATTTAATGATTAAAGAGGATTGTATGCTCAAGGAATGCCAAGAATTTTTGGTGTGGCTGGAATGCAGTTGATAGAAAGATGAGTCTGCAAAGTACCAGACTGAGAAGAGCTTTGCATACCATGCCAATCAGTGTGTTCTCTATCCTACGTAAAAGCAGGTCAAGGATTCTGGCAGGTCAGAAGCTCCTATGGAGGCTAATGCAGTTGAAATACAGTGGAGTCTGGGAATTTGTATTTTCAACATCTCTAGTGATTCTGATACAAGTTGTCCTCAGGTGAAACTGTGAGAAATGCCATCTGTATGCAAACAGGAAATCTAAGGGAGTTACTGAAAAGGCAGTATGGGGGATGGCTAGCCCACTTCTCGGAGGTTTTGGCACTAGATCAGGCAAGGAATATCAGTTTTAATGATAATGATCACAAACAGATTAATTTAGTTAGTTGCTACTATGCTTGCATAAATCAAGATTGTACCTGAGTGATCTATAAGTAAAGGCACTGAAATATCATGTGTTTGATTTACAATATTCCAGCAGCTATTATTCTTCTGTTGCTAAACAAATTGTCCCCCATACGCCTCACAAAAAAATTCAGTGAGGTAGTCATTACTATCTCTACTTAACAGATGAGGAAACAAGGGCTCAGATAGTTGAAATGACATGCCAGGTGTTACCCAATGCATGCATAATAGGAGTAGGAATTAAAGTCTACGGCTGTCTGACTCCTCCTCCTTCATCATGCTTCCTTTCCAAATATCTGCGATGTAATTTCCAAACTATCCAATGAAATACAGCAAACCCCAATTTTGGGCACAACGAAATACAACAATCAATTTTGGGCCAACAAGATTGGGCACAATTTTAGGTTCAGCAAAGTTCAACATGAATTTGATGCAACTGAAGTTAAGAAATACAGGAATCCAATCAAGTGTGTATCAACATTATTTCTATTGTCAATGATAAAAACTCAAGCCCAGCTGATTGAAACAAAGGGGAAATTTATTGATTCTTATGGCTGAAAAGTCCATAGTAGGCTCCAAGAATTAATTGATTCAGGGAAAAAAAAATGACTCTAGAATACAGTTTTTCCTTCCTTATCTCTTGGTTGCTTTCTCTTTGTCATCTCCATGTTCAGTTTCACTGGTCCTGACAAAATGACTCACTCCAGAGTGATGTCCTCATATCCTCCAAAATTCAAGTTCAATGGAAGACAGCATTTTTCTTTTTCCTAATCTCTTTCAATGACCCATTGCAGTCCTTATTGGGTCACAGATCTATCCCTAAGTTCACCTTGTAGCCAGGGCAACTCAATGCTCTGATTGTCTATGTGGGAGCCTAATGTTTACCTCTTGATCAAGCACCAAGTCAACACGACCCAAATGTCACAGATTTCAAATGAGGGTTGAACATGATTCTTCAAAATAAAATTTAATTAATGGTACAAAAAAAGAAGTTTCAAACTGGAGGGAGCAATGCTAGCAAATAACCATAACCACAATGTTCAGCTAAAAAATGGAGTAAGGTAACTGACCTTGGCTTTTTATTATTATGACAGAATCAATTACGCTCACTGATGAATTAGGTGATACCTTTCCAGATTTCTGTATTTCCTTAAGGGCACATCTCTGGACAAATGAAAATTTACTCTAGCAGGAAATCTGTTTTTAGATGGTTTTTATACACATGCACACATACATATGTACACACACCCCCCCCCCCAATTTCTACAAGGCAGTTTTCTTGATATGGATTAAATCTATTCAAATAAGAGTATTCTGTAAGCAACTAACTGAATTCTTTTATTTTCTTTTCAAAATAATCCACTGTTCAAATTAAAACACTTTTTTTAAACTTTAATTTGTATGCACATATAGCCACAATCCTTCTTCAACTAAAGTACATTGGTTCTTTTAATCCTTTAATCAATGCTTCCTTCCAGCAATTCATATCTTTCCATTCCCTTTCCAAAATTATTCATTTCTCTAAGGAAGGCAGAAAGTTTTGCTGACTTACCTCCTCAGTGGTTTGTTATGGATTGGATAAGCAGTACAAAATTTTTGAGGATTTTCCTCTTTGGTGATATTTTATGTTCTCTTGAGTACATGTGTTAATTTTCAACCTGCTCATTCTTCAAGGCACAGTTCAAACCTCCAAGACACCTCTCCTCTATGTGCCAATACCCCCTTATTCTAAACATTTATCACTGTGCACATTTATTATTAATACCATAATAATAACATTAATTACACAAAAACTAATTAAACTGGCTGGGTGTGGTGGCTCGTGCCTGTAATCCTAGCACTTTGGGAGGCTGAGGCGGACGGATCACCTGAGGTCAGGATTTTGAGATGAGCCTGGCCAACATGGCAAAACTCCATCTCTACTAAAAATACAAAAAAGTTACTGGGGTGCGGTGGTATGCGCCTGTGGCCCCAGCTACTCAGGAGGCTGAGACAGGAGAATCGCTTGAACCCAGGAGGCAGAGGTTGCAGTGAGCTGTGATTGCACCACTGCACTCCAGTCTGGGTGACAGAGTGAGACTATCTCTCAAAAACAAACAACAACAACAACAAAACTTTAAACTTAAAGGAAATTTAGTTTAATTCTCCATAAACTGAAAACTTACTGAGGGCACAGCTCTGCATTCTCAGCCCCTAGCACCACATCTTACAAATACCAATAAATGGACTTAATATAATAAGTCATGTGGTAGGTTAATATTTTATTTTCAAAAATTGATTTTGCTCAATCCTTTTAGATGAAAAGGAAGGGAATGTACCCAGTAGCCCGGTATCCTATTGAAATCTACCAGGCAGAAGTGGTGAAGTGGTAGGGGACATGGCTCTCTCTCTGCCTCTCTCCTAGCAGTAAGAGTAGTGAAACCAGGGGAAGGAGGGAGAAGAGCAGCAGAGATAACGAGCCAAGTGGCTGCTAGCCTGGGAGGGGCTGGCTAGGTGAGATATCTGCAGCTGAAGGGTCATGGCAATGAAACAAAGACCCAGGGACAAGAGAAGAGACACTTACAGGCTAAGGAGGCTGGCATACCTGTGACAAGGGCTGGGTGAAGCTAGCTTTTATCTGACTCCTAAATGGGGATGTATGACTACATTAAGAGCTAGGAACAGAGGGAGTAATTTGGTTACACAGCCACTTACTTATTCAGCCCCCTCTGACTCGTTAAGCACTTATAAATGTGTGAACTCACCAGCAGCTCTTTGATTTCCAGCTTTCTTCTCATTCATTGCTACACTTTCTGACTATAATATTTCCATTTGTAAGCATGGTACATTGTGAAATACTGTTATTAATGATATTTAAACAAATGAAATTGCACTATTATGTTCAAAATGTGGCTCACATCTATCAAAACAACAAATTACAGATGCAAAACACTACTTAAGCTCCATAATGACAGCATATTTTAAAATGTCTCCCGGAGTAGCAGTTAGGAATTTCAAGAGAAGAGAGAATTATAGTGGCTGGGAAATGGATAAATAAGTATAAGTAACTAGTTTTGGAAAAGGGTTTGCCTCATCAAATGTATGCTGAAGAGATGCTCATAAACTGCCTGTTAAAATAAAGAGAGGTTTGCAGCTACATAGGAGCTAGCAGCTCCGACCTCAGTTATGATCTGGGGCAGTGATTCTCCCTTAGCATTCTAAGAGTTAGAATAAACTGTGATCTCTGGGGTCAGAAAGAGACAGCTAGAAACTGTGCATTGTGTTTGGTTTCTATTTTTTCTGCAGCAGTCCATGTTCAGACTCCATCTGTTTTGAACATTCTGTTTGTGTGAACACAATATTCATGTGTGGTTCCACTACCCTTGGTGCTTTGAACCTCTTAGCCAAACAGCAAATATTTATTTTGAACTAAATGCCAAAGATGGTGCCACAATTGTGAGAAAAGTAAATCAAACACCAACAAACCAACAAAAAAAGCACACCAACAACGACCCCATAAAACACGAAGCACAGCCTCTCCTTATCATCTCCCATCTAGCTGCCCACATACATGAAAAAAAAAAAAAAAGAATGAATAGCAAAATGCCAAGCAATGCTAGCCACAATGCAAGTAGATACAAATTCTACAGCAGTGATGACATTCAAAATATTCAGCCACCTAAATGACTGATATCCACCACTGACAAAAGTCACTTACAATCACAGGGAGAACAGCTGGTGAGCCAGAAAGGTACACATCCAAGGAATGTTCATCCTAAGAACAGTCTTAAGGCTGTTCCATGTAAGAATAACCGCAGTTTAGAAGACTCAGACCAGTGCACATCAATTTCCTGACCTTATGAACACACATCTTTTTTCTGCATAATTGATATTTACAAAACAAAGCAAAACCTAAGCTCCTTCAGAGTTGGGACTCTTTCTTCTCCAACATTTATTCATGGCAGTTGACTCTATAACATTAGTTTGGCAAACATAAACAAGGATGCAGCCATCACCTATAAAAAAAATGCAGACATTTCTGTCCCAGACTATGTCAAGAGGGAAAGAAGCACCTTGTACTCCAAAATAGCTTAGACTCAAAAATAATGTTGAACAGGAAAGGAAGAAAAATGAACAGTAAGCTCTAACCTGCAGAGCGCCCTGTGCTCTGCCAGCCAAGCAGTGATTTCCAGTGGCCCATGGCAGAGAAGGTGAGGAGGCAATTCTACATGAGGAATTTCTTCATAAGTTGGGAAATAGCTCTTTGCTTGGGGAGGCTAACGGCAAAACCTCCCCAAGCAAACTTGAGATTTTTCCAGTGGCTTACTGAATATCCTATTTATACCGCAAGGCATTCATTTAAAATGAGGTCTTGATGCCAACCCTTTTGACATTTTGACAGGCTACAAAACTCAAAGCAGCAGGACTTTCTGTTCTTGCCTACAAAACTCAAAGCAGCAGGACTTTCTGTTCTTGCCGTTGTTTGGGTTTCAATGCAGTAAACACATACGCAGTTTCACTTAGTAGACTATAAAAAGAGTTGGTTGAAATCCAGAAATTGATTCATATTTTAATGGAAAAAAAATCCATTAAACTACTTTCATATAAAATTAAATCCCCTCACTGTATTTTGAATTAAAAGTAATGTGTCGAGGACCTATTTGTTCAGAATATGCTGCAGCAGTGGTTTTCAACCATGGCTTCACATTTAGAATCATATAATGATCTTAGGAAAAAAATAGATGGTGTCTGACATCCATCCCAGAGCTTATAAAAGAGTGTGCCCTAGAGATCTGTAAGAGGGGATGGCAAGAACTAGGTCCATTGAAACAGCACAGTGGAGTAACCATGACCAGCTCAGACCCATCTTGACTAAATCAGTGGAAGTGGGCACATACCTGACTGAACACATTTTGGTTCTATGAGCATGAAAAAGGGAATGGAAAGAAGAATGGCTATTGGGCAGACAATACATTGGGTATGTAACCAACTGTGTCTGTCGTGTATTCCAAGTATCTCAAATTGCTCTTAAAAATTTTCAGTGACGTGGGAAACTTACCAAAGCATAGTTTGAAAATGATATTTCTCGTATCAATTCTTCCAGTTTCCTTCCTTTTCTATATGAATAAACAAGGTAACAGAATGTCCCAAGAAAATGTGGGATTGGATTCAGTAATATATAAGCTTCTCCCAACCTCTGAAACAAATCCATGATTCCAGACACTGTGGTAAACTCCAAATGTGAGAAGAAACAGAGGTTTCTGGGCTTGGAAATGTGAAAATTGCATGGAGAAATAGCATAAGTACAGGAAAAACATCTGAAGACTATATGAGCAAATAAATATTTGTCACAAATATGTGACAAAAACTGAATTTTCAATTAATGACAGAAGAAGCTATTAACAAAATAACAACTGCAACCTATAATCAGAACGCTGATTATATGCCTAGTCCATTTCTACATCTGTGAATATGAAATAATATTTATACCATCCCAATGGTCTAAGAAAAGTATATGACTCCTTGCAGCATTTTTAGGTTGTGGCCTTTACAGTGTCAATAGTAATCTTCAAGTGTATTCATTCAAAACATACATGTCTATTTAGTAGCCACTATATGGAAAGTCCTCCACCATCCATTAGAGATATTTAAAGATGAATGAGATGAAATCCTTGACATCAGGCAGATAAACAACTAGCTTGAATGCAATCACCCAGCACAAATGGTGGTAACTGGCGGAGTCTTCAATGCAGAAATGATATATCTGGTACAAATGTATACTGTGTCACATTAATTCCTAAGTGCTCTGTTCTGCTCTGCTGAGAGATTTCTAATCAAAATCTGCTTTGTTCTCATTTCAGTAGCAGGTAGAATTGCTACAAAACTTTGCTGGCATGGAGCTGGATTTATAACAATGTCAATAAAATAATGCAAAGGAAAGTTCACAGCAAGAGGAGCTGCAACTAAGGTTGCTAACTGAGAAGAAATTCCACAGTTGCCTCATCCTAATCCTTCCCTCTCCATTCCAAGAAAAAGGAAAAGAAAAAAAAAGTGACTGAATTGCTTTCTTTCCCTTACCAGCAATTCATTCAACAAACATTCATCAAGCGCTTCCTTTGTGTCAAGAAATATGCTAAAAGGGAAGAAAGACATGCATGCAAGGCAGTCACAACTCTGTGGAATCTCTGGATTATCATTCTAATTTTAAGAAATACATTGAGACATTAAGTGACTTGCTCATGTTACAAAAGAAACAAGCACAAAGCTGGGAATTAAACTTGTCTTTTACAGTTTGATGCGGTTTCTGCACTATCCTTCTGGAAAACACATGCAGTCTACAGGGGACTCTGGAAGGACACTCAAGACTACACACAGAGAGAAGCATCTGAGGGGTTCACTATAGAGCACTCACGAGGAGTCTTGGCTAGCACACCAAGAAGAGTTTATCTGAGCTGATTCAAACCTGAGAAAAAAACAGCCCAGCCCATGCAGTTCTCAGGCTGAGTTCAGAAGAAAGGGTGGTTTATCTCCATCTGGGAAGCTGTCCACATTTACAAAACGCAGAGCCAAGGAGGTCTTGTGGGATTTTCCTTTGTGATACCCCCACAAGGATGGATTAGAACCCTGGGTATCTTGTGCTAAAAAATCATGCAGAACATGGAGTAGGGTTACTCAGCAGCTGAGGGATGCATGCCAGCAGAGTCTGCCCTGTTGTGTGGACATTCTCTCACTGACAGGCCCTTTGATGCTCTGTCATGTGACATGGTGACCATATGCTAAGAAGCACTCCTGCTCTATAGGGAGACAGATTGTCAGAGAAGTCTCAAAAGCCAGCCAGATGCCAGTGTCCCCTCTACTGTCCCTGATCTACCAGAAGTGGCTTTGCCAGCTGGCATCTCCACTTCTCCCAACCATGCTCTGATCATAGAAAACAAACAGGGCTGAGACACTAACAACTTTATTCCCCTGTACCAGTGAAGCCCACCAGTGACAGATGAATTAATGGGCAAGAGAAAGAGTCCAATGAGAGTCCAAAGAGAAGAAAAAGAGGGATGGGGGAGATTTTTTCCTTCCTGTGGGCTTTTTTTTTCCTTAGATGAAGGTGTGCTGCACTCCACATGACTTATTACAATTTATTTACAGATCTCTCTACCCATGAGTGTACAAGCTTCTTAATGACAGTGATGGTCTCACTGATGTCTGTAGTCACAGCCCCTCCCTACTACAAAGGCTAACCCAGAAGGACAGCTCAACAAATATATATTTTGTTTTATTTTTTTAAAAAGTGCTGTGAAAATGAATTGAGATAAAACACCTATTAAACAAGGACTATAGAATCCAATAATCTGGGGTGGGGGCAGAGTGCTGAAATCCCTGGATCAGCTCTTTCTCGCCCAGAAATTGACACAAATAACATGTTAATCTCCCTGGCAATGCCCAAATGACTCTTCGTCTCTATAGCAATTTTACACCTGCTCCGGTGATACTACCAGCCCACAAAAACAACTCTAACCCAATCCCCAACCCCACCTCAGGTCAGAGAAATTAGGAAACCTTCTATTTTCCTGTTGTCTGACCAAAGAGTTCACCCACAATGGTTCACTAAACACAACTTTCAAACAACTTGAAGAGTGTGTTAAAAATTCAAGTGCTAATGATTTTTAAGCATGAATCGTGATTCATCCAGCATATTAAATTATGAAATGTAATTTGTAGAAATTTCATCATGCTTCAGCATTATGAAAGAAGTAATATGTAATTGCAATTTAATATTGAATGTTGCCATGTTTATTGGTTTCCTAGTCATATACTGTGCTCCAGGGATGCTGAAGATAAAAGTACCTTATGCCAAAGGGCAGCAAGTGAATGGACTGATAAAAAAAAATAAAGCAATCAAAGAGCTTGCCATTCTTATGAGCACTCCTACTGTAGCAGTGTGTACCCAAGAATCTTTGGACATAAAATACATCCAGCATTTTTGGGCATCTTTCTTTTATAAATTTAGTGCTTTTAATGAAGCACTGAGAATTAGTTTTAGGTCTGCATTCAGCTATACACACATAAGGAGAGTAACTAGTTCATTTATGCCTAATTTTCTCCTCTGTTAAATGCAGGTGCTTTAAATACATTAACAATGGTTGTCATTATATATACAGAGTGCTTATCCTAGTTTCTGGCATATGGTTAGCATTCAATAAAAATTCAATTCTATTTGTTACACAAATTGTCATCATCATTATCATTATCATCATCCATTTTCATGAAACAGAACAATAAAGCTGGACAAAACCTAAAAAGAATTAACGAATCCAAGCTTTTTTTTTTCCTCTGTAGAAGGAAAGCCCACACTCTGTAAACTAATTTATTCCTACTGCCACCCAACAAATTAGTGAAAAAAAACAAAAACAGAAATGCATCCTAATTCCAAGTCTAGAGGTTTTTCACACAATTATTAAATAATATAAAGTATTTTCACATTATTAAGGACATTGGACAATAAAATGGGAAGTCTTTACCTTTTAGCCTCCCTCTCACAATGTGCCTGTGACAATATTCTCCTCACCTCAGGGCTCTCTGTCTTCATGTGTTTAGCTTTCTTTCCACATCAGAAAGGAAATAGTAACAGGTACTGAAAACTTTATATTCTCTTGCTGGGATTCACTCATTCTCTGAGATACGTTTCCTTTTAAAGCCCCAGTGATCAAATAAAGTTGTTGTTCTTATATTTTAAGTATTTATTACTGAATTCTAAGAAGAATGTGAAAGCAACTATAAGAAGGCTTACATGTATAAAAATAGGACCACTAAGATCCCTACCTGATGACAGATGCTTTCGTTTTTGTTTTTTCTTAATGTGTTAGACATTTACTTATTAAGCCTCAGCCCCAAACTTGTCATTCTATATTCATCTCCATCTTCAAACTGCTAGGGCTAGAAACTTGCAAACTATTATTTGCAGCTTTCCTGGCTAGCGAGTTGCTGATCATATTCTGCCAATCAGAAGTAGTTATGCCAAAATGAAAATCAGTAAGAAGTGAGACATTCTGTTTCTGATGAACCCTCCTGTAGTGATAGCAGCAGTGGGAGGCCAAGTTCTGCTAATGAAGCATTTTAGAATCAGGAGTTAGCAGTTCCACCAGGTGAAGGAACAACAGTTCTTGCTTATACCACCTGCCATGGTTTCAGCTGTATTGAAGATAACTGTTCTAATAATACTAGTGGCAAGAAAACTTTTAGGGACACCAGTCCAGAGATGGTTACATCTTGCTCATATCTGGATAATGTCCCTTTTCTTTTTTTTTTTTTTTTCTTTTTTTTTTTCAGACGGAGTCTCACTTTGTCACCCGGCTGGAGTGTAGTGGCGCGATCTTGGCTCATTGCAACCTCCACCTCCTGGGTTCAAGTGATTCTCCTGCCTCACCTTCTTGAGTAGCTGGGACTACAAGCATGCCACTATGCCTGACTAATTTTTGTATTTTTTAGTAGAGATGGGGTTTCACCATATTGGCCAGGCTGGTCTTGAACTCCTGACCTCATGATCCACCCAAAGTGCTGGGATTACACGCGTGAGCCACCTTGCCCAGCCCCTTTCCCCTTTTCTTTTCCAGCTTATCTAATACTTTTGCAAACTTTTCTATAACAAATCCGTTTCTGGCTGAAAAACATACATTGGTGTTGATTTCCTGATTGGACAATGACTGACAGATACACACTTAAAGCATCTTTAAGGAGGTATTGTTATCTCTGCTTTACAGATGAGGAAAATAATTCTTAGGAAAGTTAAGTGACTTGACCAAGGTGATATAAATAGAAGAGCTAGAATTGGAACTATAGTTCTCCTGGGCACAGAAACCCTTATTATTCAATGTTAAGAACTATCTATCTAAACATGTTATAAAATGTTAAGTGTATTCTATTGTAATTTTGAAATCATACATGGCATTTTATAAAATTTGAAATAAAATGCAAGAAATAAATGTCTTTTAAGCCTCCAAATGAATTCATCAACTTTCTCATCCCCATAGCTTTTAGGTGATGTGATCTACAATACAGTATATACCACTGTGTTACTCAGGGTTCTCTAGAGGGATAGAACTAATAAGATATATATATATATATATATATGTATGTGTGTGTATATATATATCAGAGTTTATTGAGGAGTATTAACTCACAGTACCACAAGGTACAATAGTCTGTCTGCAAGCTGAAGAGTAAAGAAGCCAGTCCGAGTCCCAAAGCTGAAGAACTTGGAGTCCAACGTTCAAGGGCAGGAAGCATCAAGTACAGAAGAAAGATAAGGCAGGGAGGCTAAGCCAGTCTAATCTCTCCACTTCTTCTGCCTGCTTTTTATTCTGGCTGTACTGGCAGCTGATTAGATGCTGCCCACCTGGATTGAGGGTGGGTCTGCCTCTCCCAGTCCACTGACTCAAATGTTAATCTCCTTTGGCAACAGCCTCACACACATGCCCAGGAATGACACTTTGCATCCCTCAATTCAATAAAGTTGACACTCAGTATTAATCATTACAAGTCCACCCCTGGTAAACTTGAACCCATACACATCTCCCGTGCATGGGTTCAAGTTGACAAGGGGTGGACTTGTAATGATTATAGGTTATAGATTATATATAAAGATTATATGATCTTCGAATAAAGACAATAATAAGGTCATAATTATGCCTAACATAATACAACTATCCTTTGTACAACTGGAAACGCACCAATCCCCAACCCAAATGCTATTGCATAAAGTTAACAACACTTAAATGTTGATATGAAGTCAATAAATCTTATATCACATGATAAAGAAAAAAATAAAATTAAGATATGCTCTTAGTGCAGGTGTATACATGCATAAACATGTTTTTAACAAAAGAAGGAGGAAATACTCATGACAATTACCGTCCTCATTTCTGCAACTGGTCACATGGTTGTAGCTGGTATTGATGACTACCTTCTACTAACATTGTTTTGTTTTTTTTCCTGGTGGAGTGACCCAAACTTTCATTCCTGAAAGGTATGGACAATTTTTAGTCCTTTCTGGATTAGGCCGTTGTAGTCTCCCATTGACCTTAATCACAGGGCATGGTAACACTAAGAGACACCCTAATGGATCATTTCCTGTATTCCACACATAATCTTCCTTACCTCCATTGTGGAATAGTAGACTGATTTCATCTTGATAGTCTGGGTCAATCACCCCAGCCAACACTGTAACTCACTTCTTAGCCTGTTGACTTAAAGGCAGGGGAAGCCCAAAGTGTCCAGGTGACAATCTTAACTTCCAATTTAATGGAATTGTTGTTGTGTCTCCTGGTGACAGCATTCTTCCCTCTGGAACTAAGACCTCTAGGCCAGCAGAACATAATGTAACAGGAACAGGAAGCAAATATTTTGCTAGTGGATCATTAGGGGTGATGATGGTTGGTGCCACTTGCACTTCCATCCCTTGATTCCTGGCCCTGCAAATCCTGGGTATGGGAGAAACAGTAGCATACATTGGATGCTGATTCAGAGCATGCACAGCCTTCTGGAAAACTTTGCCCCAGGCCTGCAAAGTATTGTCATCTACTTAGCATTGTAATTGTGACTTCAAAAGGCCATTCCGCCATTTTATCAATCCAGCTGCTTCAGAATGATCGGGAACATGTAAGACCAGTGAATTCCATGAGCATGAGCCCACTGCCACACATCTTTAGCCATAAAGTGGGTGCCTTGGTCAGAGGCAACGCTGTGTAGAATACCATGATGGTGGATAACACATTCTGTGAGTCCATGGATGGCAGTCTTGGCAGAAGCATTGCATGCAGGATTGGCAAACCCATATCTGAAGTAAGTGTCTATTCCAGTGAGGACAAACCTCTGCCTTTTCCATGATGGAAGAGGTCCAATATAATCAACCTGCCACCAAGTAGCTGGTTTATCACCCTGAGGAATGGTGCCATATTGAAGACTCAGTGTTGGTTTCTGCTGCTGGCAAATTGGGCACTCAGGAGTGGCCGTAGCCAGATCAGTCTTAGTGAGTGGAAGTCCATGTTGCTTAGCCCATGCATAACCTCCATCCCTGCCACCATGGCCACTTTGGTCATGGGCCCATTTGGGTGATGACAGGGGTGGCTGGGGAAAGAGGATGAGTGGAGGATTATTTAAATCCTCCTTTGCTGAGGTCACCCATTGGTGAGCACTCACATGGGATACAAATATCTTCACAGTTTTTGACTATTCAGAGAGGTCCATCCACATGTCTCTTCGACAAATTTTTTGGTCACCAATTTTCCAATCATGCTTCTTCCACATCCCTGACCAACCGGCCAAACCATTGGCTACAGCCCATGAATCAGTATGTAATCACACATCTGGCCATTTCTCCTTCCATGCGAAGTGCACAACCAGGTACAGTGCTCGAAATTCTGTACACTGGGAAGATTTCTCTTCACTGCTATCCTTCAGGGATGTCCTGGTAAGGGGCTGTAGTGCTGCAACTCTCCACTTTCGGGTGGTGCAGAATCATCTGTGAACCAGGCCCTAGTCTTCTCTTTCTCTATCAACTGATCATAGGGAACTCCCCATGAGGCCATTGGTGCAGGCTAGGGGAGAGAAGGCAGGATGGCAGGAGTGGAGACCATAGGCATTTCAGCAACTTCCTCATGTAACTTACTTGTGCCTTCAGGGCTGCTTGAGCCCAATCACATATATACCACTTCCATTTGATGATAATGCTGCTGTGCATGACCCACTTTATGGCTAGATGAGTCAGAAAGCACCCAGTTCATGATAGGCAGTTCGGGTTGCATGGTGACTTGATGACCTATAGTCAAACATTCAGTTTCCACCAAAGCCCAGTAACAGGCCAAAAGTTGTCTTTCAAAAGGAGAACAGTTATCTGCAGAAGATGGCAGGGCCTTCCTCCGATATCCTAGAGGCCTCCACTGTGATTCACCTATGGGGACCTGCCTGCCAGAGCTCCAAACAGCATCCTTATCTGCCTTTGACACCTCAAGTACCATTGGATATGCTGAGTCATATGGCCCAAGTGGCACAGAAGCTTGCAGAGCAGCCTGGACCTGTTTCAGAGCCTTCTTCTCTTCTAGACCCCACTCAAAACTGGCAGTCTTTTGGATCACTTGATAAATGGGCTGGAGTAACACATTAAAATGAGAGGAATGTGTTGCCTCCAAAATTCAAATAGGCCCACTAGACATTATGCCTCTTTCTTAGGTGTAGGAGGGACCAAATGCAGTAAGTTATGCTTCACCTTAGAAGGAATATCTCAACAGGACTCACAATGGACCCCTAGAAATTTTACTGAGTTAGAAGACCCCTGAATTTTAATTAGATGTAGTTCCCATCCTCTGGCATGCAAATATCTTACCAATAAGTCCAGTGTGTTTGCTACTTCTTGCTCATTGGATCCAATCAGCATAATGTCATCAATGTGATGAACCAGTGTGATACTGGTGGAAGTGAAAAGTGATCAAGGTCTCTTCGAACAAGACTATGACACAAGGTTCGAGAGTTGAAATACCCCTGAGCTAGCACAGCAAAGGTATATTGCTGGCCTTGCCGGCTGAAGGCAAATTGCTTCTGGTAGGCCATAAGACAGGAATAGAGAAAAAGGCATTTGCCAAGTCAGTGGCTGCATACTGGGTACCAGGAGATGTGTTAATTTGCTCAAGCAATGAAACCACATCTGGTACAGCAGCTGCAACTGGAGTTACCACTTGGTTAAGCTTACAGTAATCCACTGTCATTCTCAAAGATCCATCTGGCTTCTGCATAGGTCAAATAGGAGAGTTGAACAGGGATGTGGTGGGAATCACCACCTTGCATCTTTCAAGTCCTTGATGGTGGCAATAATCTTTGCAATCTCTTGGAGAAGCAATATTGTTTTAATTTACTATTTTTCTAGGTAGAGGCAGCTCTAATGGCTTTCATTTGGCCTTTCCCATCATAATTGCCCTCATCCTACCAATCACGGTGCCAGTATGGGGATTCTGTCAGCTGCTAAATATGTCTATGGCAATTATGCATTCTGGCACTGGGGAAATTACCACAGAATGAGTACGTGGACCCACTGGACCCACTGTAAGTCGGACCTGAGCTAAAACTCCATTAGTTACCTGACCTTCATGAGGCCCTACTTTAACTGGAGGATCACAATGACATTTTGGGTCCCCTGGAATCAAGGTCAGCTTACAGCCAGTGCCCAGTAGTCCCCAACATGTCTTATCATTTTCCTTTCCCCAGTGCACAATTACCCTGGTAAAAGGCTAGAGGTCTCCTTGGGGAAGGATGAGAGAAAGATTAATAGTGTAAATTGTTGGTAATGTAGTGGGGTCCTTCCTCAAGGGGACCTGGTCTTTCTTTCACTCAAGTGGTTCTGGATCTGTAAACTGGTTCAAGTCTGGAAATTGATTGAGGGTCAGTGATTCTCTGTTTTTAGAATTCAAATTAGTCTTTTGTCCACTTGACCTGGAAGTTTCTCGCTTATATCAATTAAGTAGGAATGCAGGAGGCTTCCTATCAATTTCACTTCTAGGAACACCACGATTAATTAGCCCATGTCAGAGCTCTACATGAGTCAGACTATTCTAATTGCTGCTTTGCCTCTGCTGTCCATTATGGTAGCTACACCCACTTTGCCTTTGTTGGCTGAGTGCTGCCACTTGGCCCTAGCCATCTTGGGATCCAATTATTCCCAATGCATTTAAATGTTGTAGTTAAGTGACTATGGTTCCCATTGTTAGATCTGACATGCAGAGAAGAGCAATTACAGGGCTCCTCAAAGATGCAGGTGCTGCCCTCACAAATCTGTTTCACAAGTATTGGTGAAGGACATATCTTCTGGACCCTCACAGCTGGGATGAGTAGGTATGAAGTCAGTAATCCACTCTACCATCTCAATCTCCTTAAGCCTTTGGATCCCTTCCTCTACATTAAACCAAGGGAAATCAGGCATTTCCAGCTGACTCACAGTGGGTCGTCTTTTTTTTATTTCATTTTTTATTTTTTTTATTAGACTTTAAGTTCTAGGGTACATGTGTACAATGTGCAGGTTTGTTACATAAGTATACATGTGTGGTGTTGGTGTGCTGCACCCATTAACTCGTCATTTACATTAGGTATATCTCCTAATGCTATCCCTCCCCCAACCCCACAACAGGCCCCAGTGTGTGATGTTCCCCTTCCTGTGTCCAGCTGATCTCATTGTTCAATTCCCACCTATGAGTGAGAACATGCAGTGTTTGGTTTTCTGTTCTTGCGATAGTTTGCTGAGAATGATGGTCTCCAGCTGCATCCATATCCCTATAAAGGACACAAACTCATCCTTTTTTATGGCTGCATAGGATTCCATGGTGTATACGTGCTACATTTTCTTAATCTAGTCTGTCACTGATGGACATTTGGGTTAATTCCAAGTCTTTGCTATTGTGAATAGTGCTGCAATAAACATACGTGTGCATGTGTCTTTACAGCAGCATGATTTATAATCCTTTGGGTACATAAGTGGGTCATTTTTTAATCCATATTTCAGCTACCCAAGGAAATAAATTATTAGAACCTTTTTTAACTCCCTGAGCTGCAACATAAAATGCAGAATCCCTACTTCGTGGGCCCAAATAAATAAATTCAGCCTGATTCAACTCTATGTTCCTTCCACCATCATTCCACACCCTTAATATCCATTCCCATGCCTGTTCTCCAGATTTCTGCTTATATTAATTAGAAAACTCAAGCAGTTCTTTTCAAGTGTCATGCACCTCCTTGTGGGAACCTCACCTGTAGGAGTCCAGCGGGACTTTAGTTTAATTATAGGTCTAGAAGCAAACAGGAGTGTTAGCGGAGGGTCCTGAGGAGAATCAATATTGTTTTGTCTGACAACTGCCTCGGGGAGGCCATCACTATTGCCTCAGGCAGCACAGGTTTTATCACTTCAGACAAAGGTGGAAAGGCTGATGGCAGCATGGGACTGGGAGGGGATGTTGCCGCTAATGGGAATGGGGAAGCTGTTTCTTCTGGCCAAAAAAGTTCATCAGAGTTTACAAACTCAGTGTCCCCAGCTTCATCAGGGTCCTCCCACATGTCTCCATTCCAAGTAGTAGAGTTCCATCTTTTCCAGTCGATACCATCACTTTAACAGTAGACACTTGGCGAGACTGTACATGCACCTTTCATTGCAGGTCAGCCACTGGCATGATAAGAGCTTGTGTCTGGTGTTCCAAAATTTCAGCTCTTTCTCTACTGGAGATAAGACTGTCACTCGGGGCAATCTTAGCAGATTTGAAGTATTTGCTTCTGAAGCCCAGAGTTAGAATCCCTGTGTTCTTCATTTTCTTTCATCACTTTGTCCAGTGAACTTAGGAGCAAACAACCAACTTCATTACATTCCTTGGTTCTCCACATACAGTCAAAGGTATTATGTTTAGAGTCACCAAACTCCTTGCCTCTCACGAGTGGTGAATCAGGAGTGTCAAATGCATTTATTTTGCATAACTCTCTAAACAGTTCACACAAAGAACTATTAGTGTTCTCCATACTATTAGAAGTAGAGTCCTTAGCATTTGTGGGTCTATCATATTAAGCAGCCAACTTCAGAAACTCCAAAACCAACAAAAGAACTTTGTCCTTAATATTCTGTTCCTCTGGAACCACTCCTGATACCAAAATCTGTATTAGGGTTCTCTAGAGGGACAGAACTAATAGGATAGATATATATAAAGGAGAGTTTGTTAAGGAGTATTAACTCACAGTATCACAAGGTCCCACAATAGGCCATCTGTAAGCTGAGGAGCAAGGAAGTCAGTCCGAGTCCCAAAGCTGAAGAACTTCGAGTCCAATGTTCAAGGGCAGAAAGTATCCAGCACAGGAGAAAGATGAGGCTAGAAGGCTAAGCCAGTTTATTCTCTCCACATTCTTCTGCCTGCCTTTTATTCTGGCCACACTGGCTGCTAATTAGATGGCGCCCACCTGGGTTGAGGGTGGGTCTGCTTCTCCCAGTCTACTGACCCAAATGTTAATCTCTTTTGGCAACACCTGCACAGACACACTCAGGAACAATAGTTTGCATTTTCAATCCAATCAAGT
Source organism: Mandrillus leucophaeus (assembly GCF_000951045.1). Taxonomy (NCBI): domain Eukaryota; kingdom Metazoa; phylum Chordata; class Mammalia; order Primates; family Cercopithecidae; genus Mandrillus; species Mandrillus leucophaeus. The sequence continues at coordinate 323,065 of NW_012108241.1, forward strand.
TGACACTCAGTATTAACCATCACAACCACATCACATATACTGTCATATATACGGACAATAAGAGAGGATACAAGGTCAATTTCAAGGCATTTATCAGTTTTCAACTGATGTCTAGTGGGAAAATACTGTCAATAATGAAAAGAGATCAATATGGACAGAGTCAAGAAAAGAGAAATGCAGTGAGGCATAGAGATAGAAAGTAACTGTGTTGCTACTTTGAGACATATAAAATTATAACTTGTAAAAATAAATGAAGTGACACAAAGTATGTGTGTCTGGCACAATTTACATTTCCTCTCAGACCCTCTGGATACCAGTCTCCTCGTACTCAGGTTTTGTTCATAGAGATTCCCAGCTTCCACCGCTGCCTCATCCACAAACTCTCCTGGCTGTCTGGACATCTTTTGAATAAGAATCAGGTTCCAGAATAGCCCTCACGGTGCTAGCTCTAGCTCTACCTCAAGATCTGTTTTCTAAGATACTCTAAATAAGACAGAAAGAAAAAAAAATAAATAACATTTTTAATGAAAAGTTTGCATATTTTAGTTACATTATTTTTGGTCAAATGTATACTAGAAGATTTTTGTTATATTTAATATGTGTCTGTATATCATCAAAAACTTCAAATTACAAAATGCATATATTTATGCCTACTTTGCAGCATTTGGAGCATAGTTTTCCTAGCATAAATTATTAGAAGATTTTATCTTTCCTTTTATGTCTCATTGATCAAGCCTAGATTTATTTGCATATGATGCTGAATTCTACTCTCTCCAAATCCTCTACTTGCAATTAAAATATCAGTCCTATAGCAATGTAATTAATTTTTAACAACTCATTTTATTATGCCCTTTCAGATATGTTTTGTAGTAAAACTTACTATTCTTCCCCAATTCTCAGCCTCAACAAATTAATGCATAATCTCAATGTCACCTACTGCTTTTTATTCTTCACTGGTTCACTATGATAAATATGAGGGATTAATTAGAGAAATAAACAGCATTGTTTTAAAAAGTGACAAACAAGCCCCAATGGCTTAGAGAACCTGAGTTATTTAATGTGATAAAGTTTGAGGAAGACACCAGGAAATATCAGGGATCCTTATTGTATACCCTTTAAAGGTTTTCAGTGGTGTTGCTTTTAACAGTCCTTGACAACTTTTGATATTCTCTTAGGTTTGCCTCTCTAATGATACAAAGTGATTATCCCACTCCGCTTGAACTTGAATCCTGGCTAGGTGACCTTGGGCGAGTCATTCATCTTGTTTCCGCTTAGTTTACTCTTCTGGAAAGTGAGAAAAATATTATTACTACCTCATGGGGGTAAGTATTAGCTGTGAGGATAAAAAGAATTAGTACATGTAAAGGATTTATAATTGTACCCACATAAATTAATCTTTATATCCATGATATCTTTTTCCATAGGCTTTTCAAGGTTCTTTAAAAGTAGTGAATAAGGCCAAGCGTGGTGGCTTACGCTTGTAATCCCAGCACTTTGGGAGGCTGAGGCAGACAGATCACTTGAGCTCAAGAGTTCGAGATATGTCCTGGGCAACATGATGAAACCCTGTCTCTACACATAATACAAAAAATTAGCTGGGAGTGGTGGTGAGTGCCTGTGGTCAGTTGCTCGGGAGGCTGAGGTGGGAGGATCCCTTAAGCCTGGGAGGTCAAGGCTGCAGTGAGCTGTGATTATGCCATTGCTCTCCAGCCTGGGCAAGAGAGTAAGATCTTGTCTCAAAAAAAAAAAAAAAAAAAGGAAATAATGTAACTAATGTTTCTAATAATCATTTGAAAAGAAACAAAACTTACATGCATTCTGATACTATGAATGATGTAAAATAATTTATAAAAATCACCTAAAATAAAATGAAAAAAATGTACTTTTAATAATGCTTGATAGAAAGTGTGGGTGATTACACTGTTTAGAAAGCAAGTTTAAAATTGCTCTATGGCCATACCACTCTGAATACACTCATCTCATCTGATCTTGGAAGCTAAGTAGGGTTGGGCCTAGTTAGTACTTGGATGGGAGAAAACAAGTTTAAAATTAGTCAAAATTATTAAAAATAATTATTTCCGGACATCGAAAGAAGATAAAAGGTAGATAACAATTTGAACATTGTTTTTTCATGAAGCACTGCTAATTCGTCAGGTAAAAATAGTAATTTTGCGGCCACTGGCTGGGACATTCCTACTGCTTCATCCAGGCTGGCAAAATCGAATAGCTTTACAGTTGATATTTGCAGACCCAGTTCAGGGCAGGTGGCAAAGGAACAAGAAATTTGAGTGTAAAATTTTGGAAGTTAGAGAAATGTAAAAAGGTTGAAATAATAAACTCTCCATACATCCCCAGATTACTTCTAAACTCCCCTGCAGGTGAGACACAGTAATGATCCAGGCAAAGACTGAAAGCCTAGGAGAATTATGGATTTGCTGTCTCTGAGTCTATTTACCAACCAACAAACAGCTTGGGTGGCAGAGGATGTAAGCCTCACTGCATGGGGCCAGTATTAGCATAACTTCTGTGTATGTCATTGGCTGACCCTGCAACTCTACAAGGGAACCAGGCTATCGAACACTAAATGGACATATCAAGGACTGCCCCCTTCAGAGCAGAAAGATTTCTCAGCTTAAGTCCAGGGAACTTAACTGACTATTAAAACAAAAAACACAACAACCCTTTGGTTGCAGGGGGGACCGGAAACTGACATGAAAGTAACTGCAACATAACATCTGCATCATATCATCTCCACTGTCTAGTTTCTCACACAATTACTAGTCATGCAGAGAAACAGAAAAGTTATCCATGCACAGAGGGGAATAAAACAATCTGTAGAAATTGACTAGGAGTGGACTTAGCAGACAGAGACTTTCAAGTAGGTATTCTAAATATTTGCAAATTTAAGAAAAATATATTCAAAGAATTAAAGAAAAATATGTTCAAATAATAAAAAATACAGATAATGACCAAACAAATAAACTTCAGAACAGATCAATATCCAGTTGAAAGAAGAGAGAGGAAAAAAATGTTTAAGATAAATAAACAGAGATCTGTGATACACTGTTAAGCATTCCAACTATCATACAAATGGAGTCACAGAACAAGATGATAGAGAGAAAGGAGAGAAATCATATTTTAACTAAAATGGACAAAACCTTCCCTAGTTGGCAACAAATACTGAGGTATGGGTATATGTGGCATAGTAGTTAGCATAGCTCCCTTCTAAATCAGTGAAAAATATTAACTAATGCATCAAGAAGTTCAACAAACCCCAAATAGCATAAACACAAAGGAGACTGCACCTGGACACATGACGGTCTAATTCCTAATAGCCAAAAATAAAGAGAAAATCTTAAAAGTAACCAAAGAAAAATGACAAATCATGTACCAAGGAAAACTATATGATTAGTGGCAGAACTGTCTTCAGAAACAATGGAAGCCAAGGATGGCACTGAAATTGCTAACAATTAAAAAAAAATTGTTGCTAGGAGAATCTCACTATAAAGCATACTAAAAGAAGTCCTTTGGTGGAAGAAAAATAACACAAATGCTAACTTATCTACATTGGAAGACATGAAGCACATCAGAAATGGTAAGTATGGGGTATGTGTTTCCTTTCTTCTTTAAGATTTACAATTGTGTGAAGCAAGGTTATACTATATTTGGGGGCTTATAATGCATATTATAATGCACAGATGTAATATGTATGACAACAATGCAAAAATAATGCGGGAAATGGACCCATACTTGTGAAAAATTCCCACATTTTATCAGAAGTCAGGGTTAATTACCATTAGATTATAATAAATTCAAGATACATATTATAATCCCTACAGCAATCACTTTTTAAAAATAAATATAGCTAAAACTTAACTAGAGGAGGTAAAATGGCTATTAAAATTCACAGAAGATAGAAAGAATAAAGGAATAAAAAATAAATGATGGAAATAGAAAATAAGTAACCAAATTCCTTATCTAAATCCAATCATACCAATTATTATATTAAATATGAATTTGCTAAACACACCCAACAGTAGAGATTTTCTGACTATGTAAAAAATAATCTCCAATTATTTAATATTTACAAGAGACATAGTTCCAATGCAAAGACATAAACAGGTTGAAAATAAAGGGAGAAAAAAATGTTAAAACAAAACGAACAATAAACAGAAGAGAACTAGAATGACTACCCAAATTCCAGATCAAATAGCCATCAAGAAATAAAATATTATTAAAGAAAGAGATTTCATATTTAATGATAAAGGGGAATAACCAATCATAAACCTATAACAATTATAGGCGATTAAGCATCTAACCACAGTCTATTTCACCTTTATTTCACAGTGGTGATTGCAAAGAGGCACAGGGAAAAATTGGGGGATTATAGAAATGTTCTAAAATTTGCTTTCGGTAGTAGCCAAAATTCAGTTATCAATGCACAGAAGGGAATAAAACAATCTGTAGAAATTGACTAGGAGTGGACTTAGCAGACAAACACTTTCAAGTAGCTAATCTAAATATTCTCAAATTTAAGGAAAATATGTTCAAAGAATTAGAGAAAAATATGCTCAAATAATTAAAAATATACAGATAATGATAAAACAAAATTCAATATAGATCAATATCCAATCCAAAGAAGAGAGAGAAAAAAATGTTTAAGATAAATAAACAGATATCTTGCTGTATACTTAAAATGGCCAAATTTTATTGTGAATAAATAAAGGTATACAAAATAAAGGAAGGAAGGAAGGAAGGAAGGAAGGAAGGAAGGAAGGGAAGAAGGAAAGAGAAAGAAAGAAAGAAAGAAAGCAAGAAAGAAAGAAAGAGAGAAAGAAAAAGAGAAAGAAAGAAACAAACAAAAGAAAAGGAAAGGAAAGAAAAAAAGAAGAGAGGAAAGAAGGGAAGGAAGGAAGGAAGGGGAAAAAAAGAAAAAGGAAAAGAAAAGAAAGAAGACAGGAAGATGACCTTAGGCTACACAGGGCTATCATAAGTTGTACAAGACTCCTGTCTCTTTAAACCAATTTGAGTCCTGCAAAATTAGTGTATCAGCACTGTTCATATGATTCTGAAAAAGAAATACTGCTTTGGCCAGGGAGAATGATTCACTGGCCAGGTTGCCTTCAGGAATTAGAATCTACCTGCCCACGATGTCCCAGAATGACCTCATAGTGGTAAGTCTTGGAACTTCTTGGAGCGCTGGTTAACCCTGCATGGTAGAATAGCAGGTTGGACAGTGTCCTGAGGCGAAAAACAGGTCCCAGCCCCATCTAGTTCCAGGTCCAAGTCCAGCTCAGGTCTCTCCTCTAACCACACTGCTGGCCCTGGACAATTCTAGGCACAGGGTATTTTCTATAAAGGAGGGTGCTCCAACTCATAATTGCCTTGAGAAGGGATGGGGCAGCACTTGTCCAGGCATAAATTGAGTACTGAGACTCAGTTTATACACATGAACTCCAGCTTAACTAATTTAGTTTAAAATTGTTTTATTTAGCAGAAGTCTGGCAGGAGGATCACTTGAGCCCAGGAGTTTGAGAATGCAGTGAGCTATAAGTGTGCCACTGCGCTCCAACCTGGGCAACAGAGCCCTGTTTCTAAAACACAACAACAAAAAGCAAAACCAGAAATTTAAAAAGAGAGAAGAATTTAAAAATAAATACAATTGGACAGGGATTTCTTTCAGACAACTGAAATCTAAACTCAGTTGATCTCAACTTGTCATTTTTCAAATAACATTTTAAGGTACTTTAACGAATACTTACAGCACTTACTGTAAACCAGTCGCTATTTTAATTGTTTTGCAAATACTTTTTTTTATTACAAGAACCCTGCGAAGTAGATAATATTATCTTTCTTACTTTTTAAGATGAAGAAACTATTATACAGATATGTTAAGTAACTTGCTCATGTTTACACAGCCTCTTAGAGGAGACAGAATTTGATCCTCGAAAGCCTGGTTCTACAATACTGGCTCAATTTGTTGACTGGGATAATTATTTTAGCCCAAATCATCGTTCAAAAGTAATCAATTTCACCAAACATAAACCAAAACAGAAAAGGAAGAATGAAAGGAAGGACAGAAGGACAAAAGCAAAGATGAATGAAAGGGAGGGAGGGAGGGAAGGAAAGAGAGAGAGGAAAGAAGACAGAAAAAAGGAGGAAGAAAAGGAGGAAGAAAAAGGAAACAGAAAAAAAATGGATTTAAACACAGTAAGAAAAATTCAGGTTTGGAAATTAATCTCCTATTTGAAGGGTAATTATAACTTTACAAGGAACTTTATACCCGTTTATTACCTAATTCAGGCCCTTATTAAAATCACAAAGGAGGAAGTGGGGATTTATGACTTCATGCAGTTTAAACCACCTGCCTGAAGTGGCCAAGCTAGCTGCTCACAGAACAGCTCTGAATCTGACCCTGACTAAGCTTATTCCATTAAACTTCACTCTAAAATGTTCAAATCACCGAACGCCAAAGTTATGGGAATTTGTTGCCAAGGGAGAAAGACAGTGGAAATTCTGGTATGATTTATGTTCTGAAAATCCCTGAACTATAATACATGACTGGAGTTTGACCTCCCCAGGGCTGGCAATTCTTTGACTTTGTATTAAGGTGGCTCTATTTTCTGTGGTTTGAAGAGAAGCCTGAAGGTTACTTTCTGGCACTGGAGTGAGAGCCATTTGTAATTTCTCTCCCATTGCTAGCTGTCATTGTAAGATGGGGGTTGACAAACAGGCCAGATTTTGTATGAAAGAGAATACTCAGTTCCTGGAGGGGTTATCTATTTTCCTTTCAAGGATATAATTATGTACTGTGCTGCCCTCTCAAATATCTTCAGGCACCTGGAGTCCACCAGCTGAGCTTGTATTGTTAAACTGAAGTAAACATTACTTTCTTCAGAAAACACCAATTATTTGATTGTTAGTTCTTTCAAGCCTCTGGAGATGAGTGGGTCTGCTGAGTTTAAGCTTGCTAATTCACCCTTCTTGAAATTTACTGTGCAAGACTCCTTTCTGATTCCGATATTTTTACTATCAGCTGCCTACTGAGCCCAGAAGCTGGGTCATCTTGCAGTAGCTTCCAGAACATTCCCAGACTACAAGAGCTTACAGTCCATTAGCACTGAATCAGGTTTTCATCAGGAGGTTGTCCCAAAACCTGAAAGAGCCCTGTAAAAGAGCGAATGCTGAAGAGAAGGATGTCCGCGCTCTGAAGCATTTCGTGTGGTAAATGCTAACGGAGAAGTCTGTTTGTGGGCTTTTTCGAACCTCCCTCCTGAATATTTATCTAAGTGTCTCCACATCTCCCTGTGCTTTCCACAAAGCAGCATTTGAGAGTCAGAATCACAGAGAGAGTCATAGGCAGGTAGGTTCAGTCCACTTGGGGAAATACAGGGGTAGTTTTAATTGGTTGCCATTAGCATAGAATCAAGGATTGGAATAAGTTTTTATTCAGGAACACTGAAGAATCCAAAAGAAGGGAAGAGGATGCCTAATCTGACCAGAAAATGGTTTACCCACGGACATATCCATCCTCTAAAGAAAATCCCCCTTGTGTGCAAATGGTGATGTTTATGAAGAAGAGGTATCTAAGGGCTTTTGTGGCCTCGACTCAGTTCTGAAACAAAGCCAATGGCTGTGTTAGCCTCATTGTAGCTTCTGTAATGTGATGCTGTAACCTCTGCCTTGCGTGGATATGAAGGGTATGCTTTGCTTTGAACAACCTAATGATAGGCCTGGGTCACCTTGCCTTGGCCTCCTGTCGTCTCCCACTCAACTGCCCTCCTCCTCAGGAGGAATCCCCTTCCCCAGGGATATGCTTTTCAAACACAAACAGACCAATTCAGAGTCCACACCTCAACTACCTCCTTTACAAGCTCCTACGCACAAGGTCACTATCCATCTGTCCTAATCGCTCCTAAGCCAGGTACCAGATAATTAAAGCTGGCCACTATGCCCGTTATTATAACTAGCCAATCTTAAGCCTGCTTACCCTGCCTTATCCATTTCTTCCCTGGAAAACCACGATAAAAGCTGTTATCACAGTCCCTGCACTCCCTCTGCTTCCTGACAGCCCTGGTGCTATCCAATGTGGGCCCCATTACATGGAGCGTCCCTCCTCTTGGGAACTGTGATATACCAACTGTCTTTTCCATGGCAGTCATCTTCTCATCTGATGGCCTTGCTATACCTCTAGTTTTCCATTAATATACTTTATTTGAAAACACTGACTATTTATTATGCAAAGTTGCCACTCTGTACAACTTCATCCCAGGACTTTATCACAGATCGTTGGTCCAGTGGTGATCATGTGGCACAGAACAGTCATCTATAGACCAGACAGTGGCCTATGAGTTGGGCTGGTACAAAAGTTCTGTGGAATTGGGCTTCCCAGGTTGCCAGTGAATGGAAGAGCAATGAATCCACAAATGTGGATGGACTGACCCATAGCTAAGTGCTCCTACCATTGTGACCCAACCTGTGGTCCAGGGGCCAGTGCCATAAGCAGCTCCTGGAACTTGGAGCCACAGAAGCTCATGTCCTTCCCCAGAACCACTGAATCAGAATGTGCATTTGAGCAAAAACCCCGAGTGATTTCTATGCATATTAAAGCATATCATCTTCTTGTATTAAAGTCTGAAAATGAACACTTGGTCCATGCTGCTTGTGGGTTGCTCCCAGCCTGTGACTGACTGCAGCAGAGATACAAAGCAGGCCCCTTCTTGGGAAATGTGGGACAGGCAAATTTGGCTCAAGGATCCTCCAATGGCCTTGCTGAATTCTTCTTAGGACTGCATTCTAAAATATTTGTTCCTCCCTCCCTCCCTCCCTCTCTCCCTTCCTCCCTTCCTGCCTTCCTCACTTCCTCCCTTCCTTGTCTCCCTCAGTCCAGGGCAGACCTGCATCATGGCAAACTGGCCATGATACACGTCTGTGTATTTTCTCTCATAGGCGTTTCCTCTAAATACATTGCCTTTAATCTTGTCTTGGAGTCTGCCTATTGGACAGCCTGGATTAACACACATCTCTATACCATTTTACATGGCAGCATTGCTGATCTGCAGAAACTATAAAACTGACCCAACAGATATGGATATAACTTCACCAGCAAAGTAGCACTCTCGCATATCCTTTCCTGACGTTATAATCCAAGACTAAATTCAGGTATGTGTTGTACCCAAGATGGCTCCACAGAAAAGACAAACAATGAACAGTCTACCAAATCTTCAATGGGGATCTAATGTTTGTGTGGCTCAATCATATTTGTATTATACCAATAATCATTTTAGGTAAAGATGATAATACCTTTCCTTGTTGAAAGGACATAGTTAGACTTGTTGCTGCTATTTTGGACATTCTCATAAAGAAAAACAGTCAACTACATGGATTAGACGGGAGTGGAATAATCCAACACCAACATTTTCAGCAGCATGGCAAGAGTTGAGGGAGAATGAGCAGGTCTTAGATTAGACAGATGCAATAATGACTACCATCTTCTCAAAAATACAGTGAAGGATTTTTTTTTTTGCAATTACCTTTTATTCTACATATAAACTATATACATACTTTTCATTAATTTCTTCAGTAACCTATAAATGTTATAAATTCAATTCCTCATCCTGAAAATAAATATTGTAAACCATCACCCATGGAGTCAGAGGTATTGTAAAGAACTGAGATGAACCAGAAGTGGCCTTTCAAGTAAAGGTAATTAGAGGGGAAGTTATGTTCAGGAACATGAACATGACAATCACTGCACCGAAGCTCACTTTCTCTCTTTTTTTTTTTCTTTTTTTTTTTGAGATGGAGTCTCACTCTGTCGCCAGGCTGGAGTGCAGTGGCACAATCTTGGCTCACTGCAACCTCTGCCTCCTAGGTTCAAGCGATTCTCCTGCCTCAGCCTCCCCCAAGTAGCTGGGACTATAGGTGTGCGCCACCATGCCCAGCTAATTTTTGTATTTTTAGTAGAGACGGGTTTTCACCATGTTGGCCAGGATGGTCTCGATCTCATGACCTCGTGATTCACCTGCTTCGGTCTCCCAAAGTGCTGGGATTACAGGCGTGAGCCACCGCGCCCGGCCCACTTTCTCTTTTCTATATTCCGTAAGTGGGTGTTGTCTCCACTTAACAGAGGAGGGGACCAGGGTTCACAAACATTATGTAACTTGTACTGAACACCGTGCATTGAGAAAGTAGATAATCTGGAATTTAAAAGCAGACCTGTTTTGCACCAATGCCTATGCTGTTTTCATTACTCTTCAGCTGCATCACTTGATATTCTTCTCATGATAAAGGCAAAAATATAACATTACATAACTATAATATCTACAGGTATAGCAATGTAGAATTTTCAGAATTCTTTCTCATGTCTCTGTCCCTCAACACATAACATGTTTATTCATACAGGGTGTAGGACAAGCTTAAAATGGGGCATAGCTGTGATTTTGAACCAAGACCAGGGTCTAGGGCAACAGCAGTGGCAACTAGAAAAGGGAATGAGGAGGTTTTTTTGTGAGGAAATTTTTTATACTGATTGGGGTGGGAGAAATATTCTGTGTTATGACTGGGGTGCTACTTATACAAGTGTATACAACTCATTGAACTCTATTGTATACTTAGGATTTCATTTTATTATATATAAATTAAACCTCAACAAAGTTCATTTTAAGAAGTAAATATATATTTTATATATATATATACACACACACACACATGTGTGTGTGTGTGTGGTGTGTGTGTGTGTGTGTGTGTGTGTGTGTGTATATATATATGTCCCAGAGTTATAAAAATGGTATGCTTGCTTACAGATTATACCTCATATATGGCCCATTTGGATGCATGATACTCTGTACATAACAATGATAAGAATGAATATTGTGTTTAAAAAATGTATCTTTCCCTACTGTTTCTTTGGAAAGGTTTGTGACTGTTGACAGCCTGTTATTATGTAATATATGTAATATGCAGTAATGACTAGCATCTTCTAAAAGTTACAGAGGGAATGGACTTTTTCTGTTTACATTATATCCCATACATGGATATACATACACACTTGGCATGATTTTCTACAGGCCTCTAAGAATATTATACATTCATCAACCTGAAAATAAACATTATAAACCTTAACTCATGGAGTCAGAGATATTGTTGTACGGGGCTGAGATTGAATAGAAGTAGTATTCAAAGTAAGAGTAATTTGATGACAAAATATATCTAGCACTGGATTAATCAAAGTGGGGACTGTCTCAAGGATTAAACATCCAAGTTTATTTATATTTATCTAAATTATTGATTGTAGTTATGATGAGAATCACAGCTTCCCAAAGTTAGCTGATTTCAGTGCATTTTCGTCCTAATTCACAATAAAGGTAGCTTGATTCTGAAGCATTTACTTAGTACCAAGTCAAGGTTAGCAAGAAGTTAGGTTGTATTCATTTCACCCTTGAGATTTTATTAATGGAATCAATGCACTCCATTTCAAATGTAAGATTTGTCTCTGACCTTTCCCTCTCTCTTTTTCTTTCTCTTTTTCTATCCATCTGTTCCTATCTCTGTATCTGTCTCTCTTTCTCTTTATATGTATACAAACATACATATATACACACATACATATATGTGTGTGTTTATCTATCTATCTATCTATCTATCTATCTATCTATCTATCTATGTATCTGTAAGGATTTATGTTGCATAGTTAACTACAAACCTGACTTAGTATCTCATTTAGTAAGATAACCACTGAAGTTCAAAATTATTATAATGAAAGAACATTAACTTTGCAAGAATAATAAATCAAGGGACGTTATCCTCAATGCATAGAACCTGACTTCATCATCAGTGATTTTATTATCTAATATATTTTCAGATTATACTAAAATGTTTCACTACACATCATCTATTGGCTTATGAGTTTCCTGTATTTAGGATTAGGATAAACACTGAAAGCAGACAAATCAACACTTTAACTTGTGCATTGATCATCACAACCCATTTAATCCTTTCCTGTTTAAATTACTTAATTCATTAGCCAGACCACAGCGAACAAAGCACTTCCAGTTGCATTCAGGGGAAACTCAACATCCTTCACTAGGGAAAGCCCTGCTTAGATTTCTGTAACTACCCTCACAATTAACCACTAAATTTAACTTACCTCTGCTATTCTGTGGCTTCAGAGATGCTAATTTCCTTGCTAACCCACAATTAGATTAGTAAATTATAGGCAATTTTCTTGAGGAAATCTTGAATTAAATGCCAATTACTCAAGTGGTTTTTATAAGTACAATCATATTGGTAATGCATCAGTGATTCTTTTCGGGGAGGGAGTTGAGATTCTAACTTTCATTCTACTTTAAGGTAAGGTTCCTATCGCTGAAGAAACCTATAGAGGTATCAACTAAGATGAATAATAGCAAAATAAATGGAAGAATGAATTCATTTTCATAATATGTCATAGTGTAAAACCTAATAAAAAATTTGATTGAGATTGTATATTTTGATCTCTTAATAAAATGCCTTTACCAAAATTATTTTTTTCCAAAATGTGGATGCAGAACCCCTCAAGGTAATATTGAAATGACTCTAATATTAGGGATTAATTCATTCAACATTCCATACTTATTGGGCTTGTATTCAGATACTTCATAAAAAGAGATATACCATATTCTATTAAAAGAGTTAATTTTGCTAGATCATAGAATCCTCTTCTTTTCACTGTATGAATAATCTTCAATGTTGATTAATAAAATATATTTGCATATGTCAATAGTATCTTATTCCAAAAGGGGCAGATGCAGTGAATGTTTAGTTTTATGATTTCATGAACGGATGCTAGGTGAAGCAATATACCCCCTGAGAGAATCACCCTTAAAGTAAAAGTTACAATTCATGGTGATCCTAAAAGTTAACTGCCCCTGCCATGCACTAGCTTTTACCCTTGTGTGAAGTACTGAGAAGATTACATAAAACTATAAATCTTTGTTCCCGATTTAAACTTTTCTAATATATAAAAAAAAAAACACCATGAAACATAAAAGGTACTAAGTATAAAGTCACAATTCACATTTGCAACAATCCTTTCTTGTGCAATTACCAAGTTCTAAGCTCTGGGCAAGGCTGTAAGGAGGCATTGACTGACCTGAGTTGATACCTAATATGCACTCCTCATGTGCATAGAAATGCCCCTAACATGTTTTATTAACATGTATACAAGCAAAATGAAATATACTCATGAGTGCTTACTGAATGTCAGATTCCATATTAGGAGCTGCACACATATCAGTTCATTTGATTCTCACAGAAACACTTGAAATACATATTAGTATGTTCATTTTCCAGATTTAAAAGATAGCTTCACAGAGCGTTAAATGACTGTCAGGATTGTACTGGTGGTAAGTGATAGGGCTGGAAAGTAAAACATAAGTGTGCCTGACTTATAATTTAGACCTTCCTAATTTGCCTCATTTTCTTTTTTGGTGTGTCAACTCTCTAGGCACTGGAAAGGCTAAATTTTAGAACAAACTGTGGCACATGTTAAATTGCAATGACAGCAGGGCCATTAGCCTGACTATGCATGTCTAAAATGTCTAAATCTTTGCTACTGAGTCAAAAAAACATGTTTCTGAATTATCCAAATAATTGATTTAATTTTCTTTTTCCTATGGTAGATTGAACCTTAGATTCAACTTTTATACTTCACTTGAGTTGTTCCAATATCATTTAATCTTATGCACTCAGGTTTCATTATTCAATATTCAGTTCTTTATTCTGAGATATCAAAGTGGGTATTTTAATTAGGTCACGATTTCAATAGTGATGGTTTTTCAAGGAAAGAGGAGCCTTTGATTGGAATTGGGGGGTTTTTGTCTGCACTCCATGCATAAACAGTGGGGTGTCTTGAAACATACGGTTTTGTTTTTTCCTGTATTGTCAGGGATTACATACTGCTATAGTCCTTTATCATCCTATATTTCTTCTAAGCTGCATTCCTTTTAATGTAGACTATTTTATCTTTATGTTTTCCTCCAGGATTTATATAGTTTCAATATGCTCCTCATTGATTCCAGATTACACTTTATTGCCTGCCCTCACGAGATGTGTTTCTCCTCTGAGAATTCCTGATAGTCCTCCGGTGCGTATGTGTGTGCACTCATGCATTTGGCTTTCAGCTACAGTCACCATATGTTATTTCTCAGTCTGTCCTCTTCTGCTCCAGCTCATGTTCCCCCTTGTTGATAGCTCTGTTCACGAAGCCAACTGAAGAAGCTTCAGTATTGTCATGGCTCCTATCCATTGATAGGCATTGGTGAGAACTTAAGCAATTCAATGCTTTTTAGAGATAAAGATTCAGATGAATCTTATGAAAACCTTTCAGTGTTGAAAGGCTAGTACTCTTTGCCATAGATGTCAAGAGATCAAAAGTAGTAGATGAGACAGATCACCCAAAGCAAAATTGGGAGTAGGTACAAAATTCGAGGAATGGGAACATAATGAAATGTTGCAATGGGGAAATTATTTTGTTATTGTTTCTTATGCAAGCATTGATATGATGGTATTAGGGCTTTAGCCAGGCTGAAAATATCCATACACATTTTTTCTGTAAGTGCCAAGATATATTTAAAATTTCTCAGAATTCTGCAGGTTAGACAAGTCCCCGCAATCTGTATACTATTTTATGTTTATAATGAACCATTGAGACTAAAAGAGGAACTGGACCCTGTAATAGAATAGATCGAAGAAGCAAATGTCCTCTGCACTTCACTAAATATAATTGGTCATATTTCACCAATAATTGAGATTTTTCTGATCTTGCCTCATCTACTCACAAGAGACTACCACACTTACCCTTCTCCTGCAAGAGGCACACAGCGTACCCTTCGTTTCCTGGTGGTTCTGAACAGGGGCCCACAGATGCTTGGAAGCCAGTCTCTCCATCACGATTATATATGGGAGATCCAGTACTTCCTTGCCCACTTCCTGAGGGAGCCTCAGCATTGCCCCTGCTAGTAGTCCTGTTGACAATGCCCGTATTCATGGCAAGAGAGCAACCTACCTCTGATCTTTCAAAGGTCTCCATGGGATTCCTGAAAAAAGTGGGGAGGTATTCTTTTCTTCAGCATGAGGCAGCTCACCCTCATTTAGGCCTCTGCTCTCTTAGGGTTTTGCAAGGGCTACCATGAAGATAATGTTGTCAGGATATAATACCTCTCTCCCCCTTATAATTAGTCCAAAAGGCCAATTCCTACCCCTTCTCCCTTTCTCTTTTGTTTCTTATTGAATGAAGGATTGCCATGGGTGATTACAACACAACCAACAAACAATTAAGAGCTCCCCTACCCCCGGATTCCATTCTCTCTTCAACAATAATAAAATACCCCCACCCAATAGATCCAAAGATGGTTCACTGGTCAGTAAACTCTGAAGCTTAGGTTAGGATTGGTGGGTGAAGTTGTTCTAGATCATTAAGAAGATATATAAAGTCACCAGGTCAGATGCTTTCATTTAAGGATAGGGAATTAAGAAGTAAGATGCACGGACAATGTTTCAGAACTACTTGATTATGAAATCAATTCAATTGTCTAAATCATGATAATATACTTTCCACATGAAAAAAAAAAAAAAAAAGACTTTACTGTCACTTCTACAGAGATGTGATATACTGACCTAAACAGTCTTAATTCGTCTTTTATTTCTTGTGCCTAACACGGTATCTTGGCACATGGTGGGGGGCTCAATAAATACATCCTTATTGAAGAAAAATAGAGGATACAACAATCCATAAATTAATTTAATTTCACACTTATCTGAACATATTTAACAGATCACTAGAAATCACCAAATTTATTAGCTGTTTACTACCATTTTATATACGAGAAAGTTCCATATGCCTTGGATTATTTAAAATGCAATAGTGGTAAAGCCAGCATGCTGAGGTACCACAAGTCCTTGTATGGTGTTTAGTGTCCAGCATTGCGAGGAAAGTAAATGATCATCTAATATAACTTCTCAGCAGGAAGGTTACATTTTGCTTCATTTTAGTAGAAAAATATTTCCTTGAGGTTTTTGAGCCTTAAAAGAAACAAGGACTCCATCAAAACCAGTATTACTCTCTTAAAGTTGCATATGTGTGACTTTAAAAATGGGAGTCAATGAACAAGTTAAGAAAGCTTCCTGTCATTTAATAATGCTTTTATTTCATGAGGGTAATTTTAGTTAACAGTCTGCCAGTTGAAATTAAGTTATACTGCTATCAGAGATGTTTTCAAAGAAATGAAGTATTTTTATCCATATGCCAGAGGAAATTCTTCATTGAGGAAATACACACACACATACACACACACACACATATGTATAATTATATGTTTGATACATATATATATTCTTAATTTGGCTATATTCTATCTTGGAAAGTTTGTATGCAATTGGTACATTTGGAAGTGGGTCTAGCCTCAAAAAAGGCAGAGGGGGAATTAGGCTAAATTCATCATAGATAATATAGATTTCAGAGAAGACCTACACAGTTTACTAACCAGTTGAAAAAATTAGGGTCATGTGAAATGTTTTTAAGGTCTACAATTATTTTGCCAGACTGTAGTTGAAAGAAAAAATAATTATATTAAAAGTTATCTTACCATCAATGTTAATCAACAGAATGTTATCTTCTTTAATAAGAGGATTAAAGTGAGATCTAATGTGTGTGTGCGTGTGTGTGTGTGTGTTGTGTGTGTGTTGTATGTGTGACTATGTAGAGTTTCACTCATTAGAAGCCTAAAAAAGTAACTACCAATCTTTCTGGAAGTCTTTGCCTGCATATAACAATTTAGGAAAAGGTTGGGCTGAATTAGTAGTATTTATCTACCCTGTTTTGAATTACAATCCCTTAGAGGACCAAATAAAAATTATGACTATTCTCTGCACAATAGAAAGAATGGACATACAAATAATCACATTTGCCTACCACTTCTGCAATTTGCTGACCCTAGCAGACTACAGGAACGAGATGATTGGAACTCTTCAAGGGTATCCTCTGTGTATGTGAATTTCCATATCCCTAAGACCAGGCACATGATAGGCACTCAAAAAAATGTGACTGAATTAAAAATTATCTTTATGAAAAAAGTTAATGAGAAGTCACAACTCTATGGGAAGAAATTAAATCCATTTTGTAAACTGCCTCTACTCATGAGGTATTTACAACATAATGATCACTTTAGAATCCTTCCAATTATAAGAGTTTATCTTATAAATAAATTGATCAGAGATTTATGCTGCCAAAAGAGAGCAAATATTGCCCATGGTTTTTAAACAGTGCACTTGAAGGAGAGAAATTATTGATGCAATGGTAATTATACTGGTAATAACTTAAAAGAGCTCGCTGTATGAGAGAAATCTGCACATAATAAAAGCTGGCTATATATTTGGGCGTCTAAAAAACCCACACAAAACAAAAAGGACTCAAAAGAGGTAGAAAATAGGCCTATTATTGGGAGTGGACAAAATTTGAGATAAGAGCACATATTAACATGCCCAGATTTTACATTTATCTTTAAAATGTGGAAAGTGCTGGATTGGCTGGAGGGAAAAGTACATTAATCTGGTCATCAGAAGGCCAGCTGTAGTCCAAATCTATCAGTCTTCGGCCATAGGAGACCTTAGGAAAGTCAGCTAAGAGCACTGGGCCTGGAATCTACTCATCGCTTGCAAAATGAGAGGGCTCATTAACTGAGCTTGTAAGTCTTTGGTAGATTTAAAAATGTGACTATCTTTGATATATCTGTACTTGCAGAATTTCAAAGGATGGCTCAAAGTACGCTCACCAATTTTAAATTTTTCTCTCTTAAATTTTTGTGACTGTGATTCGGAGCACATACTATTTTAAAAACTCAGTAAAACAGATAAAGACTCCAATAATTGAGTCTAAATTGAGATGTGATTCACTAGAAATAAAATTTTTGACTTTTATTTTTGTAATATGAAAAATAAAAATTCTGTATTATTTGTAGAAAGTAAAATTGGCCAATAAATTTAGTGAACTTGCCAGGGGGTAGGACTGGAGTTTTGATTGTTAGTTTTGGCAGAATATGCCATTGAAAAGTTAAGAGGCATATATTTTGTCCCAGTACAAATATCAAAGCTCTATTGGAGCAGAACTTCTCTGGAAAAGAATCATATGAACAGTCCCTTTTTGTTGTGTAACCACTCACTGCTCAGAAATGTATGTGATAAGGGGGCATTTGGAGAGGTTGAGAGGCAGTTGGATACTTGGGACCTGTCAGCAGGCTCTTGGATGGTTAATGAGAGATGAGTGTTGGGTCTTTTAAATTACTAACTTACTCATTCTAGAGTCCCTCCCAAGATAATCCTTGGGGTGATGAAATTTTACCCTTGGAAGTGGCTATTTGTATAGAGAAGGACACTTCCATAAAGACTGATGGTGTAAACTCCAGTAAAGACTTCCCTGGATTTTGGAATTACTATGGGTGATGGATTGAGGGAGTTAAGATCTAATTTTCTTCCAATACCAATAAGAGAAAAGGGTTCAGGTGGGCAAAGTGGCTATATGGGTAAAGTAGCTATAACAGCTAGAGATCAGAAGATAGCTGCTTTTAAGGAACAGAAAGAAGAAAAGGCAAAGGGCCTATTGCCTTATTGCCAGGCTATAGGAAATATTAAACCTACCAGTTTTTCCTGGGTATTATTTAATTTGAAATAGTATATTTATTAAAGTTACTTTGCGTTTTCATCTGGAACCACTAACTAGAAAAAAAAAAATCCAAATTGGTTGAAATAACATTTTGAATACACAATACTTAGCACTGTGCAAAGGATTCTACCTACTATAGAGAGAAACAGACAAGCAACAAACAATTCGACTGTGGTAAGTAATGAGTGAGAAAAGGAATCCCAGCATGCCATGAAATGCAAAGTAGCACTCTGTGTGGTGTGGGGTGGAGATGGTGATCAAGGCAGCATTCTTAGAGAAGGTGATACAAAATATGGGTATTAAAGCATGCATAGGAGTTACAGAGGTAGAGAATGGATACATGGATTGAGCTGATAGAATGAGAATGAAGGTGTACTGTTTGTGGGAAAGAAGATGTTTGCATGTAATTCTAGATGACTGGGAGAGGGGTATCCATAGAGGCATAGCACCAGATCACAAAGGGCCATCGTTACAAAGTCAGGGAAGTTAAACTTTCTCTTGATATAAAAAATGGTAGCGAGAAAATGATTATGGAAGCAAAATGAAGCTGAATAAGTTAAAAGTACATGTAAGGTAATGAAAACATTCAGTAAGAGTAAGAGTGTGGTAGGCAGAGATGGTCTGGTGAGTTTAATAAATGCTTCCTAAGAAATATGAGATTGCCATGTTGGTTCTGCTTGCTAGAATAGATCCTTACAAAGGGCAAGAAAACAGAACACAGAAATGTCCGTGCATCACATGATCACAGGCTCATTTCTGACTAGGGTACAGGATCTCAGCTAACTACCATCTTTATTTTCTTTTTTTCTGTCCTCGACTCTCAGAAAGAAATATATAAGAAGAAAATCTGGCAATAAATACCAACTTTTTTTAAAAGGAGTAAATTCCAAGGAATTTTTTTTTAGTTGATACAGTCTGTTCTCCTGAATCTTATGAATCGATCTACTGTACTCATTTACAAAAATGAAGATGTTAAAGAAATAGAGGGGGTCTCATCAGCAGAGAAGAGTCCATTTATTTCATTCAGCATACTATGCTCTATTAATAAGGCTGTGAAGCAGACTAATAAATTTTAAGCTATTTTCAACATGAAAGACTAAATTAGTAACTTTCTCTTAACTGCAGCTTTAACATTTAATAATGAATGCTCTCCTTTCATGCAGTTTGATTAATCAAGAGGCAGGAAGATTGATTTCCTAGGAAAATGATATGCTATTGTTCAATTTATTTACTAGTAAAATTTTACATTCAAAAATGTCATGCACCAAATTTAATTATGAAGCAGCTGATTTCATATAAAAATAGGTAATGTACTATGAGATGTGAAGATTTAAACTGAGGTATAGACAGCATCATTTTCCAAATGACACAAAGGGTATCATATCCAGTGCTAGGTACATTTCCCCTGAGGATTGGCATCACTCTTCTTAAACTACATCTGATCAAAATGAAAGAATAAAAAATTAAATAAAGAAAACAGGAGCAGGAGATAACACATTTACATTATGTTGCTTTTCTCTCGTCTACATTTTAGAAGACTGCAGACTTAAATGTTGTCAGCAACTTGGCTTATATCTGTGCAGTTTTGTTTCTCTCCAATCCGTAAACCAAAGGTACAATTGGACTCATGAGCTGACCTTTACCACCAGGCATTCCTTTACTTGAAGATGATAATAGACTTTCCTTGTGGTGGAAGTTGTGTGCCATAAATGTCCTCTCTTGTGTCACTGTACTAGTGTGTAAAGTGAGGAGTACAGGCAGGGAGTAGGAGGACTTGGCTCTTAGGACAACAGAAGACAGAGCTGCATTGCAGGTCATTAGCCTCAGAAAGTTCTTGGATTACATATAATAAAGTTAATCTCTTGCTGACATTTAACCTGCCTCTTTGTGGCCAAAATAATAAAACCCACTCTACAAAGGGTTAGAGAAAGCAATTGTTAAAACTATAAAGAAAAGTCTTCACTAAATGCAGTACCTAACTTCCTATAAATCTCTTTCTGGAAAAGATTCAAGGAATACTATGGAGAACATATTAAAACAATAACAAAGAACTGCTGTTCAAAAATATTTCTCTTTTCTTTTTTTTTTTCTTTTTCTTTTTTTTTTTTTTTTTTTGAGAGAGAATGTCACTCTGTCGCCCAGGCTGGAGTGCAATGGTGCAATGTGCAATTTTGGTTCACTGCAACCTCTTCCTCCTAGGTTCAAGCAATTCTCCCACCTCAGCCTCCCAAGTAGCTGGGATTATAGGCACCCACCACCACGCCCAGCTAATTTTTTTGTATTTTTAGTAGAGACAGGGTTTCACCATGTTGGCCAGGTTGATCTTGAATCCCTGACCTCAGGTAATTCCCATGTCAGCCTCCCAAAGTGCTGGGATTATAGGCGTGAGCCACCACGCCCAGTCCAAAGATACTTTTCTTGGTTTATTGCCATAGTACTTGAAATTGTATCATGTTTTAAGTGCTAAGTTCTTGTGTTATTTATTAACTACTAATTTATGCCAAATACTATGTGTGGTGCTTTAGATAAATCATCTAATTCAATCATGGCAGAATTCCTAGAAAGTAACCACTGTTTTATACCTTTTTATAGAGTAGGAATAAATGAGGCCCAGAACGTCTACACAAGTCTTCTTGATTCCAAAGCTCAAGCTCTTTTCATTAAACCCATCTATCTCCTCTTTACTAACCTTGAATTACAGATGTTTCTTTGGCAAGGAAAATTATTGTGGGCAGATGAGAATACTACATCTACCAGTTATTACCCACTTATACCACAGTACAACTTGTTTCAATTGAGATGATTTCTTCTCTGGAGTTGGCATAGTTGATGCAAAAGTAGAGGTGTGGAGGTTAATACCTAAATAGGAGAGGCATGGTAAGAGACTCCTAGCAGGCACATGTATATAATTGATAATAAGTGGGCAGGGATGTTGAATCTGGAAAATAGGTTTAAGATGGAAAGAAAAAGGAGTTTCAAAACTTAAATTTGTCATTTTGTAGTTACAAAATGGTAGTAAGCCAGCTTTCCCTAACTGCATTTGGAACTTTTCTGAAAGTAGGCAAATGGAGTTTCATTTCCCTTGCTTTGCAGTACTGTAGCCTAAAGAAGCAGAAAAGGAGTTTAGGGTTAAATGTAAAACTGTAAAGAATGAATTTAGTTGAAAATAGAGCTAATCAAGAAATTGCTCTTGTCTTCCTTATTGAGATGCAAAGACTAGCTCAAACCAAAACCAGATTAGAAGTAGTATTCTTCAAGAAAAAAAATAAGAAAAAGAATTGCTCTACATTTTTCAAAGACCAACACATCACTGATGGTTTAATAAAATCAGAAAATCATGACATATAAAATACTAGAAACAATCTAGAAACTGTTGGAGTTATACACTAAACTAGGAACAATTTAATTCATTTCTTTCCAGAAATTTTTTCCCCAATTTGTTCTCTTAAATGGTTTAGCTTTCTTTCAGTTGACACTAATAGTGGAGAAGGCATAAATCTTTTTAAAAGGAACTGGAATGATTTCAACCTGTGTAGCATGAAACAGGTCTTGGCTCAAAGTTGTGGCGAACATAGAAAACTGGCTTCTAGCATCCTGGTATGAAGATATTTGTCAAACACTCAGCCTTTGGGCCAACCCCAATCTAAACCTGTCTCCGCATGAAGACAGAATACTAGTCCATTTAGCTAAAAATATTAAGATGAAGGGAGTAAAAGTTAACTATGTGGCTTGGTGTCATATAAATACAACTAAGCACTTGACTTGATTTAATATATTTTTTCTAGTTTGTGTTACATAAAACCAGATTAATGGGCAAACTCAGAAATAGTACTATCAAAAACATAATAATAGTACTATCAAAAACGTTGGCCACACCTATAATTCCTGATAGTCTTTTCCATGATCAATTCAGAAAGGTCAATTTACTTTCTTTTTATCCCTCTTCACCTTTCCCTCATTTCAAATCTAGGTAAGGGGGAAAAAGCCACTATTTCTTTTGTATATACACAGCTGAGTGTGTGTTAGGGAGAAGTGTTTTCTTCAAGAGTTAACTGAAAAAGCCAATCTTCGTTTGGTTAAGAGGTTATAGTTTCATTGCACAGTGTCATTATGCACACGGAAATTACTCCGCCTTGGGTCAATGTGTCTCTAATCTAAAAATACAGGGTCATATAAATAACTCTAAAAACCTTCATTAGTCTATGGAACTCAGATTCAGATTTTAAAATAAACCTTTCAAGTGATTGTTTGTTACTAATGTGACCAAAAACACAAATGTAAATGAAGGTTTTGAAAAACCATGTTGGGATAAAAACCAGTTATTTGGATAACCCAGAATATGCTTAAATTTAGTTTTCTAACAATTGTCTTTGTAATTAAAATATACTAATTAATGCATACATGCAAAGATTTTTTAAGACAACTTACGGACTTTCTAGACTATGTCCATTATCCCTGGGACCCTCAGACCCTAGTACGATAAACTTTCATATACAGGATTAGCAGTTATCACTTTCTCGACAACAATGCTTCAGCTGGCATTGCTAAGTGACAAAACTAACACCAAGAGTGAACCCCAATGTAAACTACAGATTTTGTCTGATAATGTGTGTCATTGTAGTTTCACCAGCTGTAAAAATTGTAGCAATCTGATGGGGTATGTTGACAGTAGCCTAGGCCATGATGTATGTCTAGGGGCTGAGGCTATATGGGAAATCTCTGTACCTTCTGCTCAATTTTGCTGTGAACCTAAAACTGCCTTTAAAAATAGTATCTAATTAAAAAAAGAAAAAAGTAATTTTTAAAGCTCCAGTTGCACCCTATGAAAATATTTAACTTATCTCACTTTCTAACATCATTAGGAATAGATTTTTTTTTAAAATGTGGTCTTTGTGTATTTAAACAGGGAAGTGTCATCAATGTAAAAACATAATTAACATTTTCACATTGGATTCTATACCATCAAAAAGATGTTCTGAAAAGTCACCATCTTTTCTAGCTTGACCAAAAGCTGCTTGCTCTTACTTGAGACTTAATGGGTATCTTTTGTATGCTGAATGAATTCCAGTGGCCAATTACTAATGGTTAGGAAATGCCCATGTCTTAGCTATACTCACTTTAACACAGTTTATGTCATCATCCCTGCTAACTTGGTGATTACTCTGATCATATGGTATGTTCAAAGTATTTGCATTTGTCCTCAGTGAAACTCACATTACCATTGATTTCTCTGATGGATTTTTCTAATGAATATCTATTGTTCTTGAGTTGCTCAAGTGTTTTTTCTACGTAACACCACACACGCACAAAAAACAGAATATTGTTCCACAGACTTCACAGTCAGTGATGTTCATGCAGAAATGGGGGAAAAAAGACAGTAAAGGAAGGAGAGGCTTTTTCTTTAAACTACCAGTGGTTTGAAATATGGTCAGTGATTTCAGGCCAACAAAATATAAAAATATTCCATATTGAGGATATATTTAGAATGTGTATTTGTGTGTGTGCACATTAGGAATGATGCTGGGTCCTGATCCAGGATTTTCTTTTTAATCATTCAAATTATAATTAATCTGGGTCACATCATCTACAGAGTGACTCAACAGTGATTTTAAAGGCTACTATAAGAAACTTGCAACTATGGATTTGATTTTAATTCAATGAATGCAATTCTTAAAACTAAAATCCAAACCAAAACAATTTATGTCAATAAGACTAAATTGGCAAACATCGAAGAAAAAAACTTAACTCAGTTCTACTTGCTATGAGATTGGGTAGGCTGATATATATATATATATATATATATATATATATAT
>NW_012108241.1:348700-349454 GCF_000951045.1 Mandrillus leucophaeus
TAAAAAATTAAATAAAGAAAACAGGAGCAGGAGATAACACATTTACATTATGTTGCTTTTCTCTCGTCTACATTTTAGAAGACTGCAGACTTAAACGTTGTCAGCAACTTGGCTTATATCTGTGCAGTTTTGTTTCTCTCCAGTCCATAAACCAAAGGTACAATTGGACTCATGAGCTGACCTTTACCACCAGGCATTCTTTTACTTGAAGATGATAATAGACTTTCCTTGTGGTGGAAGTTGTGTGCCATAAATGTCCTCTCTTGTGTCACTGTACTAGTGTGTAAAGTGAGGAGTGCAGGCAGGGAGTAGGAGGACTTGGCTCTTAGGACAACAGAAGACAGAGCTGCATTGCAGGTCATTAGCCTCAGAAAGTTCTTGGATTACATATAATAAAGTTAATCTCTTGCTGACATTTAACCTGCCTCTTTGTGGCCAAAATAATAAAACCCACTCTACAAAGGGTTAGAGAAAGCAATTGTTAAAACTATAAAGAAAAGTCTTCACTAAATGCAGTACCTAACTTCCTATAAATCTCTTTCTGGAAAAGATTCAAGGAATACTATGGAGAACATATTAAAACAATAACAAAGAACTGCTGTTCAAAAATATTTCTCTTTTTTTTTTTTTTTTTTTTTTTCTTTTTTTTTTTTTTTTTTTTTTTTTTTTTTTTTTTTTGAGAGAGAATGTCACTCTGTCGCCCAGGCTGGAGTGCAATGGTGCAATGTGCAATTTTGGTTCACTGCAACCTCTT
>NW_012108241.1:349504-417464 GCF_000951045.1 Mandrillus leucophaeus
TTGCTGTTGTTTTTGTTTTTGTTTTTGTTTTTGTTTTGAGATGGAGTCTCACTCTGTCACCAGGCTGGAGTGCAGTGGTGCGAACTTGGCTCACTGCAATCTCTGCCTCTGCCTCCCAAGTTCAAGCAATCCTCTGCCTCAGCCTCCCGAGTAGCAGGGACTACAGGCATGCACCACCACACCCGGCAAATTTTTTATGTTTTAGTGGGATAAGGTTTCACCATGTTGGCCAAGATGGTCTCGAACTCCTGACCTCGTGATGTGCCAGCCTCAGCCTCCCAAAGTGCTAGTATTACAGGCGTAAGCCACCACACCCAGCCCAACATTTTCTTAAGAAGGGGAGACAATAGACCAAATTGTCCATTGCTATGTCATATCTATTTGTTAGCATAACAGACAACCTAGAAAAAAATATTGTTATTCTTTTAGTCAACAAGTATAGAAAATGAACAAGGGTGGAAAATTATGTTGGCATGGATGAAATTTCAACTTTATCCCTAAAATCTGAGAACTGAGGTGGCCAGAATGCATACAGCAGTAGGGATCCTGGAGACTTCATGCTAGTTATAGCTTTGCCCCCCATCAAACTGGGAAAGTCATATACTCTTTCCGTGGCTCATCCTACAGGATAGGCAGGACTACCCAATGAACACAGTTCTTTCTCCTCTAACATTTGGTAATTTCAGATTCAATCTTAGACTGACTTGTAATTCTTCTTTCAGGCAAGATACAAGTGAATGTTTCATTCCCCAAAAATTGATAGAGGATGCCTTAGCTTCTTCATCTTAGAAGATAGGTGATTTTGAGTACACTGTGCTGTATGCATACACACATGTGGAAGGGAGAGAAAGACAGTGAGGGAAGAAAATTGTGAAAACACCATCTTTTGGGTCACTAGAACCTCTACTTCTAATTTCATCATAAGTCATTGATAATTCTGTTTTTTATTGTAAGCAGTTGATAAAATTATAGGTAGGACCAATCTTAAAGATTAAGAAAACCTGCTTCCATATCAATGAGTTGAAACTCAAAGTGCCTTTTTTCATAAAAGACACATATATTCTTCAAAATACAATACATGTAATATATATTACATATATCATGTATACATTGGTTTTAAATATATAGGTATATAAATATAATGTATATATTGGTATACATGTGTGCATATACATATGAATACCTTAATAGTTAATTAAATAATATTTATTTTACAGTATACTTTAAGCATTAGAAATAAGTTACTTCTTACATATTATAAAAGCTAATATCAGTTGAAATAGTTCACCTTTTTAGTTCCAATGCAGTCTGACTGGTATTGAGCATTTTACTAGGTTTCAAATTTAAATATCTAAGTATTGATTGGAAATCTGCAGCTAAACACCTTAAGAAACCTCAAACCAAGCACGTCTGGAACTAATCGCATCATGTCCAGCCCTCAAGGTGTTCTCTGTCCACTAATGGTGTTAGCATCCTACCAGCCATCCAAGCTTGAAAAATGATTCTTCTTTAGCTCTCGCTGCTTCAAGTTTCTATCCATGAACACAGCCTGTACATTCTGTCTCCAAAATGATTCCTAAGGTTATAACCAGTCATACCTGACAACACACTCCTTCCTGCCACCAGCAGGGGCTTCTGGGTCTTTGTGCTTTCTCCTGCCCAGAAAGCCTCTCTCCCATTTTCTACTTGTTAGAATCATCCTACAGGTTCAGCTCCACTGTTACTTTTATAAAACCTTCCCTAGCTTCATTGACTAAAATTAATTGTCCCCACCTCAGTGCTTCTAAAAATCCATCTACAAAGAAATAAAATAAAATAAAATAAAATAAAATAAAATAAAATAACTAGGCAATAATAGAGTTCAATGAAGTAGGTGGTGTGGAAGTGCCTTTAGAGTAAGAGTTAGGCCATTTTAACTTCTGAAACCATTGCTCCTGGCACAGGGCCCAGCATCTTCAATTAATAAACATTCCATGTGGAATTAGTAGCTTATGCTCCTTCATGCACTGGATGGTTATGAAGAGGTTTTACCTAAGACTCTGAAGACAAGCTCCCGTGGGTTTTAGTCCTAGATGCATGACTTATTAGTTATGTAACTTTCAGTAATTACTTAAATCTCCCTGAGAAATTACCTTCTTCATTTATAAAAAAGGCATGATAGTAGTACGGTCCTCATAGGGTAAACAAGAATTAAAACAGATAACGCAGGTAGAACATTCTGCTCATTAGTTCGAACTCTTAATACTATAATTCCCTCGAGTGGGAGAGCCACCAAAACACCGGAATAAATGGCAGTTAAAGGAAGCAGAGAACCAAGGAATGACGAGCTGTAGGTCCCAAGGCATCCTATTGAGAACACATCTCAGTCCCAAGTGAGACGAACATACTCTCATGACTTTTGATCATGACTTCTATCACTTAGTGATGTCTCACTCTTTCCCTCTTATTAAGTTTTTTCCTAAAAGTCAGAGCACCTTGCAATGTTTTTATGTCCCAGGGGTTGAAGAGCAATTCATCTGCATTTCAGAGGTCCTGTGCTGTATTGGGCATCTGGATCTCCCACTCACTTTCTGCCTTTCCTCTCACCCTTGTCTGTCCTTTTCTTTGCTCTGGAACAAGGTGAGAAGTCAGAACACAATCAGTGCAGAAATGATGGTTCTGATGAGTACACACTAAAAAAGGAAAAGCAATACTTTTTCCCTTTTTACCATTTAGGATTCATAATAATATATACCATTTAGGATTTATAATAATAAATCCTAAATGGTAGCTCAAAGAAAAAGAAAAGAAAAGAAAAACAAACAAACAAAAAAACAGTTTTCTTTAGGTGACTATTGAGCCTTTCAAGCTGGGAAAGCTACTGCCAGATGGCCAGTCATATTTAAGAATACTGTCAGACATACCCAAGCCCAGGAATAACTATGCAAGCATTTTTCAAACTATGTTTCACATACTATACTTTCTGTGATTACTCAGTAGGGGTTTTATGATTAAATAAGTTTAGGAAACAAAATATGCTCTACTATATTCACCCTGCACCACCCATTGGAGACCCACAGGGCACATAAGTATATTAGAAGTTTTATAAAGTTCTACAGTAAAAAAACAAATTTAATTTTGTTTAATCCTATGTTTCTAGAAATTATTTGAACATGAGAATTTATGCAATTACATTTATTCTTAGAATGCAAATTAGTTTCTTGGTGAACATGCAAAATACAGTTGAAAAGTTGGCCTCTACTAATAATTAGAGTAGTCAACAGTTTTTATGCACTTGAAATTAACCTATAGCTAAACTCTTTTTTTTGAG
Organism: Mandrillus leucophaeus; assembly: GCF_000951045.1. Lineage (NCBI taxonomy): Eukaryota > Metazoa > Chordata > Mammalia > Primates > Cercopithecidae > Mandrillus > Mandrillus leucophaeus. The sequence continues at coordinate 352,815 of NW_012108241.1, forward strand.
GCAAGAGCCTCGCTCTGTCACCCAGGCTGGAGTGCAGTGGTGCTCTCTAGGCTCACTGTAATCTCTGCCTCCCAGGTTCATGCCATTTTCCTGCCTCAGCCTCCTGAGTAGCTGGGACTATAGGCGCCCGCCACCATGCTCGGCTAATTTTTTTGTATTTTTAGTAGAGACGGGGTTTCACCGTGTTAGCCAGGATGGTCTCGATCTCCTGACCTCATGATCCACCCGCCTCAGCCTCCTAAAGTACTCGGATTACAGGTGTGAGCCACCACGGCCAGCGGGCTAAACTCTTATACAATGTTATTTCCAATAGCCCAAAGAGAGAACACCATTTAATATTATAAGCATCATTCCTGAGACTCCTTGGATATATGAAAATGCTAGTAGGGTCTGCTATTATATTTATGTATTCTCCAATCTTTAATATCTTACTGGGGAATGGGATGTGGGTTGGCAAACTATATCCCAAAGGTAAAATCCAGTCTAATGTCTGTTTTTATAAATAACATTTTATTAGAACACAGCCATGTTTATTCATTTCTTTATTGTTCATGGCTGCTTTTGCAATACCACAACAGAGCTAAGTAATCATTACAAAGATCATGGGGCCTGCAAAGCCTAAAATATTTTCTATTTGGTATTTTGTAGAAGCAGCTTGCTCACCCTGATTTCCAGGGTTACTTTTTATTTAACATCAGATGACAACTTTCTAAAAGTAATCTTAGAGAAGATGTTATCCATAATAATTCAACCTGGAAAGTGTCTAGCTAATAACCTTATCTAATGCCCGGACAGAATTTTACAACTGTCATAGATATAAAACTAAAACATCAAAACCTGATATTTCTGCATGCGCTGCAAAAGTCATGGTATAAAGAAAGTTTCAGTGTTTTGACATGTAACTAAGATTTGCATGCATATGTCTTAACTAAGAGTTGTATGCATAAGTCTTAGTATGTTTGTACTATTATAACAAAATACCTGAGACTGGGCAATTTAAAAAATAGAAATTTATTTCTCACTTTTCTGGAGGCAGGGAAGTCCAAGATCATGGTACTGGTAGGTCTGGTGTCTGATAAAGGTTGTTCTCTGCTTCCAAAATGGCAGCTTAAAAGTTATTTTCTCCAGAGGGGACAAATGTTGTATCCTCACATGGCAGAAAAGACAAAAGGGTGAACTCACTCCCACCCCAACACCTTTTATAAAGACTTAACGACCTTGTAAGAGGCCTTGTCTCTTAATATTGTTGCATTGAGGATTAGGTTTCAACAAGAAATTTGGAGGAGACACAAACATGGCAGAAGTACATAGTACATCGTGCTTCTGGGAGAAATTATTTTAAAATTCTGATTTGATTTCAAAGATTTACAAGGTTGTCTTTTTTAAAAAGTCTAGAGCATTCCAGTAGCCCATCACATGGGTAAAATTTTAATCCTGTTAATTTATTAATGCACTTAAATTTAGCCTCTTCCAAACACTAATGAAAAATCTCTATTTGAGTTATAATTAATTGGATGGTTCTTGAAACATGCAATTTAGTTTAATCAAAAGTGAAAAATCTCATCTTTTCTCAATAAAGATGGAACTTCAATGTAATTGCCAAAAATATGGAACATTCTACATGCAAATTTAATAAAATAATCTAATACTTATAGCTAGTTTTTTATTAAATTATATAATTTGGTGAGGCCTATATGGGTACTTTGATAGATGTCTTATGTTGGCATTTCAAATTATCATAATGTACTATAAATCGAAATGAGTTTTTCAAAACTTTATAACTTGACCACAAACGTTTTGTAAATATTGAAATATATTATTTCAAAATATTGAATATATTATTTCTATAATCAATAATAGTAGTCTAATACCATGTTCTTATCCCAAATGATAAAGGAGATTTTCTATAAGCGGGGCTTCAAGACGGCTGCCTAGAGGCATCTAGTATTCACCTCTCTACAAAGAAGAGTCAAAACAGTGAGTAGATAATCACACTTTGAATAGATTGCCTAGGAGAGAAGACAGGGATTCAAGAGAGAAGTGACAGAAAACACCTAAGGCAAGGAATGAGAGAGAAGTGAGGCAGCCTGCTCAACCAGATTTTGTTGAGTGCCTGGAGAGCTTCCCATTGCAGGAAAAGGGTAAATGAAAGACCCAAGCAGTCCACATTCCCACTGTGAACTCCTGCAGTCCTAGCCATGGGAGACCCCCTGACCTTCATGGATCCTGAGACTAATATAAAGATCTGCCTGGAGATTGTGCACCAGCATTGTTACAGAGAGAGCTCATGCTAAGTCCCACAAAACTCTGAGTCCTAAGCAGCTGCAGCACAGCACCAGTTTGAAACCTTAACCTTCATCATACTACTACATACTGCCAGCATCTCAACAGCCCCTGCAACTTTATATCTCTGAAGTCCTACTGATATTCCCTGCCTGCAGCCAGGCACCATTTCTAGATGCTGCTGCCAGGGCAAAAACATGAACCATTGGCAGCAATCCCCACTATCCCCAGAGAAGCTGAGCTTCTGTGCTTTTTACAAGCGTACTGAGGAAAGGCCACCTGCTTGCAGCCACCAACTGGGGCCAAAGCATGTGATCCCCAGCTCTCTGCCTAAAACTGCTCCCAGAGAAAGGAACCCCACTTTCTCCAGCAACTGCTGCTGCTCCAACCTGAGCATTCTGACAGGGACCTGAAGATTACTCCACCCCTGTCCATCACAGCCAGTACCTGCATGCACCACTGGGAAGCCAGAGGACAGGCCCACCAAGCCCAGCTCCACAGGACCCAAGCATACTATCTGGGAGCCTGGGAATTACCTGGCACAACCCACCACGACTGACACCTGAGCACTCCTCCTGGTGGCTTAACAGCAGGCCTATCTCACATTCCACTACCACCGGAGCAGGCACCTACCTGCGCACACCATGTGTGGGCCTGCAGACTGGCCTTCCTAGCCCATTGCAGCCACCACTAACACTGGTGTAGACCACTTGGGAGATAGTGTTGTCCTGCCACTGCACTGCCATTGTCTGTGCCATGCCCACGTCCCAGGAGCCCAAAAACCTATCCACCTACCCAGGCCCACTGCTGCCATTCCTAGCATTTGAGCAAGTTGCCTGGAGGCCCAAAGATAAGCCTGTCTGGACTTTCCAACATCAGTGCCAGCATATGTACATGCTTCCCTGGGGCAAAGGACAGGCACCACTGCCACCATTAGGGTCCAAGGGTTGGCCTACCTGACATCCCTGTCACCAGCAAATTTTCACCACAGACTCCACTAACAACCAACATAAGCCACTGAGCAAATCACAGGCACTACTGACACTGTTTACAGTGAAATAAATCATATGAAAACTATACTGTGCACACAGGATCAAAGCCAAAGTGCCCAACACAATTGACACCATAGATACAACTTCAGGAAAATGTCCTACCCTATTAAAGAGAATTCAAAAAATTAGAAGAAGTGACTCTTACACCACAGGCACAGATATCAATGTAAGGAAACAAGAAACATGAAAAAGTAAGAGAACATGACACCTCAAAAAATGCAATAATTCTTCTGCAAGAGATTCCAATGGAAAAAAAATTATGAAATTTTTGAAAAAGAATCCAAAATAATCATATTAAAGAAACTCGGTTAGCTATAAGACAACCAAGATAAATAATACAAGAAAATCAAAAAAACAACTGAACGAGAAATTTACCAGAGGTGGATAACAAGAAAAAGCAAACAAAAAGAAATTTTTGAACTGAAGAATTCAGTCAATGAAATGCAAAATACATCTGAAATCTTCAACAACAAACTCAATCAGACAAAAGAATTTCAGAATGTTAAGATAGGTCTTTCGAAATAACAGATGAAAATAAAGAAGAATGAATAAAGTCTACATGATATACGGAACACCACAGATTGAATTTTTGCTGTTTTAGCAAATGAAAAGTAAACAAAAGGGATAGAAAACCTATGTAACAAAATAATAGATGAAAACTTCCCAAGTCTAAGAAGAGATTTAGATATCCAGATAGAGGAAGCTTAGAGATGCCCAAATAGACACAATTTTAAAAGATCTTCACCATGGCTCATTATAGGCATAGTCTCAAATGTCAAAGAAAAAAAGAGAATTCTACAAAAAGCAAGAGAACAGCATATAGCTACTTATAAGGGAATCTCCATTAGACTAACAGCATATTCCTCAATAGAAACTTTACTGGGCAAGAAAGAATAGGACGATATATTCAAAATGCTGACAGAAAAAAAAAAACTATTAGTCAAGAATTCTATACCCAGCAAAGTTAACTTTCATAAATGAAGGATTAAAAATAAGTCTTTCCTAGACAAGCCAAACTGAGGAAATTCATTGCTATTAGATCAGCCATACCAGAAATGCTTAAGAGAGTCCTACACCTAGAAGTGAAAAAATGGTATCTACCATCATGCAGACACACAAAAGTACTAAATCCACTGGTAAAGCAAATACACAAATGAGAAAGATAAAGAACTCAAATGCTATCACTATAAAAACCCACCAAACTGCAATGATAAACAGTAAGAGAGAAAGGAACAAAGACTAAACAAAACTACCAGAAATCAGTTAATAAAATGAAAAGAATAAATATATAAATAATATAAATAATAATCAATAAAAATAATAATCTTGAGTGTAAATAAATTAAAATTTACACTTAAAAGACATAAGCTGGCTGAATGGATAAAAAGGACATGACTCAATTATATGCTGCTGATAAGAAATCCATGTTACCTGTAAAGATAAATATGCACTTAAAGTAAATTAATGGAAAAAGATATTATATGCAAACAGAAGCCAAAAATGAGTAGCTATCTTTACAAATTAAAACCAGTAAGAAGAAAGAAAAGCAGTCATATACAATGGTAAAGGATAAATTCAGCAAGAAGATATAATAATTGTAAACACGTATACACTCAACACCAGAGGACGAAGATTTATAAAGTAAACATTAGATCTACAGGCAGAGACAGACTGCAATACAATAATAGCTGGATATGTCAACACCCACTCTCAGTATTAGAGAGATCATCTAGACAGAAAACTAACAAAGAAACATTGCATATAAACTGGACTTTAGAAACAAATAGACCTACAGAACATTTCATCCAACACCTATAGAATACACATTCTTCTCATCACCACATGGAATGTTCTCCAGGATAGACCATATGTTAGAACACTAAACAAATATCAACAAATCAAGATCATATCCAGTATCTTCCCATACCATAGTGGAATAAAAGTAATAATCATGGCTGGGCACGGTGGCTCATGCCTGTAATCCCAGCACTTTGGGAGGTCAAGATGGGTGGATCACCTGAGGTCAGCAGTTCAAAACCAGCCTGGTCAACATGGTAAAACCCGGTCTCTACTAAAAATACAAAAATTAGCTCGTTGTGGTGGCATTCGCCTGTAATCCCAGCTACTTGAGAGGCTGAGGCAGGAGAATCCCTTGAACCCAGGAGGCAGAGGTTGCAGTGAGCTGAGATTGTGCCATTGCATGCCAGCCTTAAAATTCTTAGTCATTTATTTGTTTGAATCCTCAGCAAGATTAAACTCTCAGAATCCCAACATCCTTATCACAAAGTATGAAAATAGTTTCTATCTTATATGAGAAAATAATACACAACAGCTACATACCACAATCTATGGCATATACTAATCCTTGATCAATGATAGCCATTATTGCAATGTTAATAAATCATTTAAATGGATTTATATCCCATTTCTATTCACTTCTTCTCTTAGCTCTTTGTAAATCTGTCCAAGTGTAAGTTTCTCTAGAACTGGGTATTCTTGTACTTAAACTTCAGAAAGAAAGAAACTCTTTTCAGACATGCCAGTGACCTCAATGTGCTTGACTGATGTAACTCACTTTCCATGTATATTGCTAACAGTCATATTGGAGTCTTTGTTCATACGTACTTAGATATACATTCAATTTGGGGAGTCTTCTGACTTTTCACTTTTAAGGTACTTCTTAAGGCCCTTTGAAAATTGATACATAATGTTTGTATTTATTTATGGGATACATATAACACATTTTGTTACATGCATAGAATGTATAATAATCAAGTCAGGGTATTTAGGGTATCCATTTCCAAACACATTTCTATGTGTTTGGAAACTTTCAAATTCTCTCTTCTAGCTTTTTTTGAACTATACAATACAATGTTAACTATAGTCATTCTACTCTCTTATTAAACATTAGAACTTATTTATTCTCTTAAACTGCTTTTTGTATCCACTAACCAACCTGTCTTTATCCTCCACATCCCCAGACCCTTCTCAGCCTCTGGTGATGACCAGTCAACTCTACTTCCATGAGATACGCTATTTTAGATCCCACATATGAGTAAGAACATGCAGTATTTGTGTTTTTGTGCTTAGCTTATTTCACTTCACATAAGGACCTCCAGTGACATAGATATTGCTTCAAATGACATGATGTTATTATTTTTTATGGCTGAATAACATATATGTATTGTGTGTATATACTACATTTTCTTTATTGATCATCTGTTAAAAAACACCTAGGTCGATTCCATATCTTTGCTATTGTGAATGTGCTGCAATAAACATGGGGGTGCTGAGATCATTTTTATATACTGATTTCTTTCCTTTGGATAAATGCCCAGTATTGAGTGTGCTGGGTTATATTGTGTTTATATTTTTAGTTTTTTTAGAAATCTCCATATCATTTTCCATAGTTGCTTTACTAAATTACATTTCCACCAACAGTCTAGAAGAGATCCCTTTTCTTTGTGTTTTTACAAGCATCTATTGTTTTTTCTCTTTTTAATAATATCCATTCTAATTAGAGGAGGATGATACTGTACTTTTGCATTTTCTCAATGATTATTAATGCTGAGTATTTTTTCAAATAGTTGGTAGGTCATTTATATGACTTCTTTTAATACATGCTTACTCCTGTTTCTTGCATGCTTTTTAATGTGACTAGTTGTTTTTGTTTTTGTTTTTATCCTGTTCAGTTGTTTGAGTTCCTTGTATATACTGGATATCATTATAGCATCCTGTTGAATAAATAGTTTGCAATTTTTTTCTCCATTCTGCAGGTTGTCTCTTCACTCTGCTGATTGTTATCTGTGCAGAAACTTTTAGTATAAAAATAGAGTTTTTTTTTTTTCTTTTTGCCTGTGCTTTTGAGGTGTTACTCATAAAATCTTTGCCTAGACCAATGTCCTGAAGTGTTTTCCCTATGCTTTCTCATAGTGGTTTCAGTTTTTGGTTTTCTGTTTAAGTCTTTAATCCATCTCTGATTGATTTTCATATATCGTGAGAGATAGGGGTCTGGATGAATTTTTTCTGCATATGAATATCCAGTTTTCCCAGCGATATTTAATGAAAACGGTGTCCTTTCCCCAATGTATGTTATTGGTGTTTTTATTGAAAATCAGTTGTTTATAAATACATCTCAGCTCTCTGCAACCTCCACCTCCTGGGTTCAAGGGGTTCTCCTGCCTTAGCCTCCCGAGTACCTGGAATTACAGGTGAGTGCCAGCACGCCTGACTAATTTTTGTATTTTTAGTAGAGACAGGGTTTTACCAAGTCCTAGGATTCCATGCCTAGGCCCTTGTAACTGTGCTCTAACACCATAATTGAGAAACTCACTGACTGGGGCAAATAAAAATATAGACCAAGAAAGCATAATTTGCTCTTTTAAAATCTTGACTGCCACCTGATGTGTCTGTGTTATGATTCAGATGTTTAAACTAAAAGAGAGCTAACAAGAAAATAAAGAAATACTTCTTGTGAGACATCTAGCATTCCCATACTTCTCAGTCAAGTTCAGTTGACTATGTGGTCTCTATATTGGGAGACTGGGGATAGAAAGTGCCACTGGTAAAGCTAGAAAAAAACTAGAGAAAAGGGAAACCAAAGGGAGTGGACTTTGACAAGTAGAAGCTGAAACCATTCAATCTGTTTCCTCCAGGACTAATGACTTAAATGGGAATAGGAATAAGCAGAAAAGAATCCAGGGAAATGGCTGATTAATGGCACACAAAGTAAATTTCTGGAAAAACTATAGTAACCAAACATCAGAAAATTGAGGAGCAATTTGAAAGCTGTGTTTATATAGAGGAATTATGAATGGTATGGTAAACATATGTACAAATACATTGAACATACACTTCGGTAGAATGAAAATATTATCCTTGGAATTCAAGTCTCTATCAAAAATGATACCATGAAAAATAATGTGGTGGGTTTTAAGAAAGTGGAAAGGGCTTAGATCACAGATGGAAATTATTTCACTCATTTATGGCACATGCCTACGATCTGCAGGTGTTGGAGTTTAAGACCTTTGGTTAGTCATCTTCCTCTTGTTCATATTGCAGTGCTGCATTTGTTACATGGTAGCTGCTCATGAATATTAACTGCTTGTCTTCATGCCAGAATATGAGATTTGTGGAAAGTTCATTAAATTATTTCAATTTAAATAGAAAAGAAATTAAGAAAAGTTTCTTGAAGCAACCATAAAAAAACAATAGAACAAGTTTCATTATAAATGGTCACCCGCAGTACTGCCTTTTGGTTTTTGCCCTCAGCACAGAAGAACATTTTCTGGCCCTTGTCCAGCCACGTCTCTCCCCACAGTGAAGAAGCTGCAGAGTCTAGGGGACATGCCATTGGGAGCCTGCACCTAAATCCTGTGTCACAAGCTCTGGACCCCAAAGTTCTCCCCAAAATGGGTTTGAATTGCTTCGAGGACTTGCATGAGCCTCTTTTCTAGATTTATCCTCCTGAGGTTGAGGACTGCACCCTCTTCCCATGTGATGACACCTAGACCTGAGGAGATGGCAGTGGACAGAACTTATCCAAATAGACTGGGGTTTCTGGGACAGAGTAGGGATGAACAAGCAGGAATGCAAAACACAGTGTGAAGATGGGCTCTTCCTATGGCACCACGTGCCACCCCAGAACTTTGAGAATCATAAATTTGAACTTAGGCTTCTGGGTAGTTATGAACATATATTTGTCCAGGTAGAAGGATAAAATACATTTTATATAACAGTTTGTTGGCTTGGTTTATAACTTATTTAAACATATGAAATGTGGATGTGTATTTGAATTCCCTCTCCAAATCACAAATATTAAGGGATGAGCCTGGCTTTTGGTGTTTGGCTTAGAAATAGGAAGAGCTGACCAGGTGCAGTGGCTTACACCTATAATCGCAGCACTTTGGGGGGGCCAAGGCTGGTGGGTCACCTGAGGTCGGGAGTTCAAGACCAGCCTGGACAACACAGCAAAACCTCATCTCTATTAAAAATATAAAATATTAGCCAGGCATGGTGGTAGGCACCTGTAATCCCAGCTACTTGGGAGGCTGAGACAGGAGAATCACTTGAACCTGGGAGGTGGAGTTTGCAGTGAGTTGAGATTGTGCCATTGCATTCCAGCCTGAGTGATGAAGTGAGACTCTGTCAAAAGTAGAAAGAAAGGAAGGAAGGAAGGAAGGAAGGAAGGAAGGAAGGAAGGAAGGAAGGAAGGAAGGAAGAAAGGAAGGAAGGAAGGAAGGAAGGAAGGAAGAGGAAGGAAGGAAGGAAGGGAGGGAAGGAAGGGAAGGAAGGGAAGGAAGGGAAGGAAGGGAAGGAAAGGAAGGAAGGGAAGGAAGGGAAGGAAGGAAGGAAGGAAAGAGGGAAGGAAGGAGAAGGACTGGGGGAAGACGGAGGGAAGATGGCCATTATATTGGTATATTCTGTCTAAAGACCATAGACATTCTCAGATTCAGCTGAAGTGTGGCAGACATTCTGATTTTTAAAGGAATATTAGGAATTCAAATTTCAATGCAGAAAATTCTAATTTCAAAATCTCAACAACTAATTTTTAAAATTAACAGCTGTTAGCAAACACTGACTAGTTCAAATATTGTATTCTGTAACTGAGAGCTGGCCAGAGCCCCACTAGCTTATAATGGTTTGGGCTTGAAGAAAATTTATAACATTATGGAGTTTCCAATGCTCTTCTTTCAGCACCCTTACCAGCATCGTGATTAATGATAATGGCTACCTATCATTACATGCCAGGTGTTACATTAAGATTTTTGAACATGCTATTTCAACAGCATTCATACTTCCCAATGATTTTTGTTTGTTTGTTTTCATCCACGGGAAAGCGGAGGAGCTCAACCAACCATTTCCACTTGTCTAGTCTCTTTTATAATAACTTGTAACCAGAAATCTGTTTATCCTTTTGCTCAGCAAGTACAGTAAGGATAAAGTATATGGTCATGGATTAGAACATTTACCTGGTCTGTGAAGAGATTAAACCTTGGTGCAAATTGTTGTAATTAAGTGAGTTAATCTGCTTCCCATATTGATTCCAAGTCTGTAATTCAATAATAGGTTCTGGGCAAGTGAAACTTGAACCTTCTAAGCAATATGGGCATTGGGCATAAAACTCTTCTGCTTCTATGCCAATAAAGTGTCATATCTCGATTACAACTTCTTTTATAGCTTTTCCATAACTCCTTCAAATGGTCTTCTAGATGGGCTATAAAGTAGTTAATCAGAGTAAATTAAAATTTGTACTTAGTACTAAAATGTAAATTAATTGTGTGTTTTCCCCCAAATCTAACCATTTGAAACATCTGGTATGGATATTTTAGTGCTTCATTCACTCTAATGGTGATAATTTTAGCAAGTTGTTAAAAATTACTTCTCAATTCCCCATCATAGTAGTCCAAAGGATGCAGCTAATGTTTCAGCATTGAAGCATCTCTTGCAAACTCATTAGAGAAACAACCAGTCCTCTTTGGTTCATCATAAAGTAAAATAGAGCAGAACGTTATCATCTGTCCACTGCCCACCAGACAATGAAACCACTGTCCTTATTGTGAAAAAAGTTTAAAGTTTTCAAGAATCAAGGGCATTAAGTACAGAAAATTAATCTTTTCGCTGCCAAGTTTTATATTTTTGCATATCAATTTCCCCCAGCTGTGACAGTTTCTTTTATAACATCTGCTGGAAAGGAGGGATGCAAAGTGATTGTATTTAAGCACAGCAAAACGTATTTGATGATTAAGGCCAACAGAATTATGGGAATTTTGTGACATGTAAATGATATAAATTATATAAAAACTAAAAATGTTCATTACTTTTAATTAAGAAATAAGTCAGGAAAGATTTTTCCAATGTTCTGAATAACGTGCATTACAGATGACTGATAATAATTCATGCAAAAAGGATCACATATTGAATTCAGAATGTTCATATTTCACTTTTACATTACAAAGCTATTTCTATTCAGTTTTCTTTCTCTTAGTACTTCTCTATCTCTATTTAGCATTACGCAGCTAACTTGATTAATTTTTCTCCCCAGAATTATTCAGTATTCCACTCAGTTATCTTTCTGGTTTGGTCTCTCAGACGTGGGAGACTTAAATGTTAGTCCCTGTAATCCCAAGGGTGGGGAGCCAGAATCTAGACAGATCCAGATAGGTCTACATTCAAACCACTACATGTTCCATTTTCATAAATTCTTTTCCCCGGACTTTATTGAACTTGCATTTGTTTCAGTTTCATATAGACATGGCCTACTCAATTACATAAAAACCAACATTTTTAAATACACAGAATTTTCTGTGGACAAATACACAGAATTAGCAATTCAGTAGTCAACAAAAAGCTCCAATCTCTTTTGACCACACCAACACATTAAAAGGACTGAATCAAACTATTTCCCTTTTACTCTCTTTCACAGGGCTTGATGCTACCCGTCTGGTTTCTAGTTCTGACTGATGTAGAAGGTAATGTAAACACCGTAAAGAATCCACAGGGAAATTCATAGAAGGCCAAAAATGGAATCAGAAAGTAAAGTATCTAAATATATATGCTAACTATTCTCCAGTGACTCAATTTACTCACAGAAAATAATGTAATACTTTCACTATGTCAAAAGTTCTACCCACCTCCCCACTCCCCAGCTCCCTTACACACACAAATCTGTTTGCCTCTAAAGCTTTTTTCTTTTCTTTTTTGTTTGGAGGCACACAGACTTTCACTCACGTGGTTCCAAGTGTTCAGCCCTTGGAGATTCATGATGGCAATGGAAGATAAGACACATGCCTTCTAGCATCTTCAAGTTTAGAGGACAAACCAGGAGAGACACATGCAAAATGGTAGAACATTAGCAAATAACTAGATGTGTATGTAAATATTAAACCAAGCTTTAAGTGTCTGATGTCTCATTGCCTTGCACTTTCTAAGATTCTACCCTCACCTATACTGAATGTGTCATCCCTCTGGGACTTTTTAAACTTTTATAGCAACTGTATATCTAAATCTAAATATATAAATCTCCTTAAATGACAGTTTTCACTGGGATTTCTTTTCATAAATACAGGCTCTTATTTCACTTTCATGCAGAATAATACGCAGCTCTACTTCTCCCTGCCAGCTGCTACTGTTACATGCATTACCAAATGGTGTTGCAACTTTGAATAGTTTACAGAAGGTTTAACTTGGATCAAAACATTCTTGAGAAATCTATAGAAAATATTAGGCTTCGTTTTCTTCATTAGTATTGTTATGAGCCCTCATTGATACGTGCATAATTTTACTATGCCTTTAAATCATTCATAAATAACCCAAAAAGGCTTACATGGTTACAGAGGTCAGAGAAAACAGAAGGAGAAACATGTGTTGTATGCATGTATTGCTTATCTGATTTGGGGTTTGCTTATTTATCATTTGAGTGAAGCACTGGAAAGTTGTTTACAGAAAATAGCTTGCAAGATAGAATCATCCCTTTGCCAAAAACATAAGCATCAAGGAAGAGCCCAGGTCAATGCAACTCATATACTCCCAGAGAAAGTATTCGGCCATTTTTCCCAACACAAATGAGACTTTCTGATATGTGACATAAAATATTATTTAATTTTCCCATCTCAATATTTTATTTAAAACTATATGCTTATCAAATTAGGTATCAAAAAGAGAGTAACATTAAGTGTATATAGTGGACATTCTTATTTACTCCTCAACAAGCATTCCACCCTAGGTGATCAGCCTACGGAAAAAACCTCCCAACTAGTTAAGATACAGTAGCATCTCAAAGTGTAATCTGCAGACCAGCAGCTCTGCCCTCATCTGGCAGCTGTTCGAAGTGCAGGCTATCTCCTTTTCCCCAGACCTACTCAATCACAGTGTGCACTGAAGCAACATCTGTCAGATGATTCATGTACATATTAAAGTCTGAGAAGTCCTGGCCTCCCACGCCATATAACAAATGCATTCCAGGTGTGACTGAGACATTGCTGTCACCACCCCGCAGAGCCCAGGGTCTCAGATCGTTCACTGTTGCCTTCAGCAGTTCTGAACATGTATCCCAGTTCGTCAAATATTACAGATTTCTATATGTGCCAAGAAGTTTAAGAAATAAAAGGTTGGAAACCACTTGTCTGAGCAAATCAAGCTCTTCTCAGGACTTCTTCCAATGAGTAGTTCACGAATGCAGCTTCAGTCAGTGCGGCATGAGGGAAAGGCTTCTGTGGGAGCTGGGGAGACACTGGGAGAATCTTGTTGTACCTAAGATTCCCAGAACAGCAACACCCTCTTATTCTTTGGTCACTGCTGCTTCAGGAGGCTACTCTGCAAACTGCTGGGCCGTCTTGCTAACAACCAGAGAATGAAGCCAACACTGAAGATGACAAAGCAGAGAGAAACGAAAAGAAGCTCTGTCTTTATGACATTGCTGAGCCACAGAGCCAACCTGCCCTGGAGCCTCCATAACCTCTGGACTTCTTGCTATATGAGGTAATGCATTTTCTTACTCTTCAAGCTCATTTGGCTTAAGGTTTCTTTTAGTTGCAAATCATCCTAATAAACAGGAGAAGGGGCAATTTTACTGACTGAGTGCAAACTGGTTTCATGTATATTTGAAAAAGATAGAGCAGCTCGGATGCCATAAGCATCTAGAGTAGCCGTGTCCAATCTTTTCGCTTCCCTGAACCACAGTGGAAGAAGAATTGTCTTGGGCTATACATAAAACACAGTAACATTAATGATAGCTGATGAGCTAAGAAAAAAAAAATCACACACACAAAAAATCTCATAATGTTTTAAGAAAGTTTACAAATTTGTGTTGGGCCACATTCAAAGCCGTCCTGGGCCACATGCAGGCCACGGGCTGGACAAGCTTTATCCAGAGCATTATTATTGATACTTCACACTTTACGACCTCCCATTCAAAACTCCTGGAATGCCAGTTCTCAATGGAAACTCACTGAGCAGTAGAGTAAAATAAATGTGTGATGAATAAATGAAAGAATGAATGAATAATAGCACAACTACACTAAGTTAAAGCCTTCCAAAATATTTACAATTACCTTGAATTCCATTTTATTGTTACCACTTATCTTTTTGAAAGCTACTGGGGCTTATTAACAAAATGCTGTTTGCTACAAAATTCTCATCCATATAATAAACTCATATCATTTTATCCACCTGCATAACACTTGAAATGTTTTTAATTATATAGCTCGAGGATACACATGTAATATTTAACAAATAATGCAAAGGAAAATACATTTACCACCATATCGTGCCACTCCAAACCATGGGGCCATGAAATACCTTATGTTTTATTTTTCCACATAGAGGAATACACACAGCAATCAGGTAAGGTCTTTCCCCGCCTAAGGGACAGAAAGTTGTTGGAAGTTACAGGTTCAGTTAAACCATCTTCCAAAAGAGATTACTTGCTCATGGTAAAGGCCACTTGACATTAGTGGTTCAGAGAGTCATTGTCAGAAGGGAATATTAGAGGATGAAGTCGGAGTGCCACTGGCTTGTTTGTGTCTAAGAACAATGAACATGTAGTGCACACCCAGGTTACTGATGTGTCTTATTGCACTTGCATTCCTTTGGGTGGAAGATGTATTCAAAGTAGGAGAGAATAACAATGGACCAAGCGTCAGGACCCCTGTTCTAGTCAGTAATTAGGTGTCACATCACCTCTCCGAGCCCCAGTTACCTCATTCGCAGAAGGAAGGGGTTGCCTCAGACAGCAATTCTCAGTCCTATCTGCCCATCAGAATCACCTGGAGATTTATAAACATATGGACAGTTGGATCACATCACTAGAGATTCTGATTTAATTGGTCTAGGAAGAGGAGTAGGGGTCATAAATCTTCTCATGTAAATCTAATGTGCAGTCATGTTTGGCAACTAGTAGATTAGATATTTTTAGGTTTCTACCCAACTTGAACTATCTATTACTCTAGTATCCAATTGTCCTGGAATGTCTTAGTTATGTTCAGCCAGGTTCTCTTTGTTGTTGTTGTTGTTGTTGTTTATGCATGGGGAATGCCATCGAAGGGACTCACATCCCAGTCCCATCCTACTCTGCCTCCTGCTTACTCCTAGTTTCAGACAAATTTCAGACAAACAAAACCATACTTGCTAGCAGTGGTAGAAAGGAGGATTAATGTACAGCAGAGCACATAAAGAAGAAAAAAAGGATCCTTGTAGGGTTGTTCTGAAGCCTTTGCATGTCCTTATTTCTCTCTCCTAAATTGGGACATGCTTTGGGTTCTACACCCAGATTTGCTCTTTGCAATAACCTTGATTCAACATCCACAAAGGATAAGGAATCAGTCTCAGGAGAGACCACATAACATTGCAGAGCGAGATGATTATACACCCATTTTACTCCAAACACAAGGGACTAAAGATACACATCTAATCGACCACTGGGCTATCATAAAATATATTTTTATTGGAAATAAAATGTACTTCTGGTTTCGACATGGATAGCACAGACCACACACTATCCTCAGTAAAAGTAAATAAATAAATAAATAAAATAACTTTTTAAAAAGCCAATTAAGCCAATTGAGCAGCTTTTCAATATGGAGATAATAATAGTAGCAACTTTTCACTGTGCTCTGGCCAAATTCCAACTGCTGGCATCTGTATTTCTATGCCTAAGGGTTTCTTCCAGAACAGAAGACGGCTTATGCTTAGTACAAGGTGCAAAGACTTAACATTCCCTCCATTAGGGACTCTCAGAAATTTCCTTATGAACATCCCAGCTCCCTGGCCCTTCAGGTGAGATAAATCTGAGGCATGTGTTCTGCACAGCCTCCCAGAGTTACCCACAAGCTTAAACTTCAGTGGCCACTATGGTACCTGGCTTAACAATGTATCTCTCTTGGCTTCTTTTCTTTGTAACACTTCTTACTCACTTTCCTAATGGCATTGTCTGCACTTAAAAATAAAATTCTTGCTCTTGAATCCTGCACTGTTTCTGGGAGAACTCAACCTAAGATAACACTGTTAGCAGTTTTTAAGGCATTCATGGGAACTTAGTATATGTTTTGGGGGTGTTGGGGAGGGACAAACATTAAAACCAAAAAGTAAATGAGGAAATCATATTGTAGTGTAATATGAGAGACCCAAACAGATGTCCCTCTATCAATTATGATGGACCCAAAGGTTAAAAAACAGTTATCTACAAGTTAGGGATTCAGGGTCTGGCTAGCATGACAAATATCTATACGCCTATGGGCTAAACCTCCTAACCATAGGAGCCATCAGCTCTGATTTACAACCCAGACCTACAACTCTGAGTAGACATGGGACCAGCCTTACAAACATCCTTTTCTGATAAGCTATTGCAGACTTTAAGCCAGTTTTAGTCAGCTTATAGCGGTTGTACACAAGCTGTCTTTGTGTCTCACAGATCACTTTTGACATAAAGTGCAAAATTCCACCTCATTGTAATGCTAAAACCCTCCCAAAGTGAAGATGAGATGTTCATTACATATATGTCTATTCATTGTTCATGCACTCACCTTGCCTCATAAATATGTATAGCTTTTCCCCCAAACCCGCCAAATATGGATGATACTGACTCTGTGAGGCAAAAAACCCAATACATCCTTCTCCTCTTCAAAGAGTGAACATCTTTTGTACACACTGGAGACTTTTCCTTCCAGGCTTGATAACCAATATTGCCAACAAAGCTCTTGTAGCTATTATTTAGCCATCCTGTTGACCTTTGGGATGACAGTAGAAGAAGAAAAACCACAGAAGGGTAAATGGGGGGAGTGATGGGGGGTAGGGGCAGCATGTTATATTAAATAGGTTGTCAGGTAGGAAAGAGTAAAAAGTTGAGTTTGTTTCAGACTCCCAGGAAAAGAGAAGAAAAAAAAAAGCAGTTGAGTTTGAACAAGATTTTAAAATATGGTATAAAAATACATGCATGGAAGTGTGAAATGTCCCTTTAAATAAGCAAAATATAAAATTTCGGACCAATTATAAGTTTAATACAGTTGTGTCTCCTTGCTCTGAATACAGAGAAAAGCAACCACAACTTCTGTCTTGGTGTTGTAATTGCCCCCTGTCTTACACTACATGATCCTTGCTGTCTCTAGATTTGCGAACTGTCTTTATTTACATGACAATTGAACATGATTTTAAATCCAATGTAGAAGGAATTTGATGAGTAGTTCCCAGAAAAGGGAAATAGAGCAAGCTCAAATACTGTACTGTGCCCCCTTCCCCATGGGGGATACATTCCAAGACTCCCAGTGGATGCCTGAAACTGCAGATAGTGCCAAACCCTGTATTACTATGTATGGACTTGTTTTCCTTCTTCACAATTTCACAGATAGAAAATGTACTCTTACCATAGATCTCAGCAACTTCAGCATACAATTTTTTTTCTTTCCTTATTAAGTCGAGAATTTGTATCTATTCACTGAAAGGAAGCACTTCATAGCTTCTCTTTGGCATATGTGAATTTTGAGTTTCACTACCCTTGTGTTTTTGAGCCATTTTTAAGGAAAATAATGGTTACTTGAACACAGGCACTGCAATACCACAACAGCCAATCTTGTCAACCTAAAAGGAAGAAGCTGAGGCTAAATTAATATTGAGAGTTTATTTGGGCCAATGTTGAGGGTTGCAGCCTGGAACACACTTCCAGGTTACCTTGCAGAGTGCTTTGGAGAACAAAGGAGAGCCTCAAGTTTTTTTTGTTTGTTTTGTTTTGTTTTAAAAGGACGAATCAGGAGAGGGAGCAATTACAAAAGTTGGTTGTCAGGCATTCGTATTGGCTTATAGAAATAGCATTGGTTAGTGATTGGCTATGCGTTGGTGAGCTACAGCATGCACAGCATTTCATGGCTACTTGGCCTCAGTTAGTCTAGAGCCCACATAGCAAGTGGCTTCAAAAGATAATTACTTAGCTCAAGAGGGAGTGAGCGAACGCTGTTACATTTTAAATGCCCCTGTGAGCTTTTATAACTTAAAGAAGGTCACATTTCTCAGATATAGAGTCGTTTATTTTTCTTTCTCAATCTGATAACCAAGAGGGCTACTAAGTGACTAACTGGTAAATAGAGTATATAGCGTGGAGGCACTGGACAAAGGGATGTTTCATGTCCCAAGCAGGATGCAGATATGTGGCATGAGATTTCATCACCCTATTCAGGATGCTGCACAATTTAAAACTTATGGATTGTTTATGTCTGGAATTTTTATTTTTATATTGACTGCAGGTAACTGAATCCATGGAAAGCAAAACTGCAGACAAAGGCAGATTACTATATACAATTTCATTAAAGAATCTCTGGTGACTTGCAAAGTAAGTTGAAAGACAAGTTTTATTAAGAGACACCATATTTGATATCAATCAGCTGATTTAGATGATCAACCTGAGGACATGAAACTTTCACACTCTTTATGAGACAGCCTGGATGAGGACTGATGAGGAGATGGAAAGACAAAAGTGGCCCCTTCCGTCTGAATCCTCAGCAGTTTACCTGAGCATGGTATTTAAGCATGTCTCTGGCTCAGAAAAGTGTTATTGGGGAGGGTCATAAAACATTTTTAAAACTATACCATGTCGTTTGTATGTTATCTCAAAGGCAACAAGAAGTTTTGAAAATTTTTAAGGCATATTAGACTAATGATATAGAAAATTCATTAAGGTTTCTGTATGAAGAATAGATTGAAGAGGAGGGAAGGAGATGAGAGACAGAGGAAACATAATGGTTATGATGGTTATTTTGGAGTGCAGTGAGCAGAGTCCAGAGGGAAGGTAGTGCTCATGTACTTTTGCCATTTGGGGCAAGATATATGACTCAGGAGTAGGCAGCAGTTACTGATATGCTGTGATGAGAAGTGTTGAAATAAACATTTATTGTACCCATATGGCTTTTACACCTCTTTTCATGGTTTCAGTTCACACGTTAAGTCATTATCTAAAATTGTCTACTATCTGTATTTAGGAAGACCTGTGATAGTTTACCAGTTAAGATGAAATGCCAATTGCTTACTGAAATGGAATATACACATATCCTATGATCTAGCAATTCTACTCTTAGGCATATACTGAACAGAAATGCATACACATGTGTCTACTATTAAAAGACTTATACAAGAATGGTCAGAGTGTTATTTGTAATAGCCCCAGATTGGAAATAATCCAAATGCCCATCAACAGTAAAATGATAAAATGTGGTATATACAATAAAATAATGAAGTATATACAATGAAATAAGTCACTAAAAATCAACAAAATATTGCTACATGTAACAACATGAATAATAATATTAAGTAGAAAAAGGTAGACACGAAAGAGTATATAATGCAAAATTCCACTTACGTAAAGTTGTTTTCCTCAGTGATAAAACTAATCTATTATGTTTAAAATCTGCACAGTAGTTATATTTAGTGAGAGGAAGGTGGCAGCGAAGGATTTAGGAAACAGAGGGGTCATCTGATATATTGATGATACGTTATTTCTTGATCTGGGTAGTAAGTGAGTGAGAATGTTTACTTTGTGAAAATGCATGGAGTTGTGTACCTAATGATTTGTGCGCCTTTCTGTATGCACTCCTTCTTATAAATATACAAAAAGGGCTAAAGAAGTACACATTCATGGGAAGTTATTTAAAAGTTATATTACTTTTTGTCATTAGGGAAAAAATGCTATGCCAAATAAGGTGTTTAGGAATAAAATAAAACAGACTGCTTCCATACAGGATGCAGTGACAACAGTTTTTCCTATGCATCTAAGCTGAATCATTACAATGAAAACATTTGAGTCCAAATGCTCCAGGAGATAATTGAAAAAAGAGGAGCAATCTGCATAACTTATTTCTAAAAGGCAATATAATATAAATAAAAGTAAACTGATGTGGAAATAGATATTATATGTTAGAGACCAAGAAAAAGTTTTCATAATATTTATCAAGTACTTACTGTGGATCAAGCAATGAGATATGAAGTTTATATTCATTTTAGCTTATTTAATAATCATAATAAGCTTAGGAGATAGTTGTCACAGTTATACCCATTGACCAGATTATGAAATGGAGACACAGAAAAGTTCAATTTGAAAAGAGAACTGATTGAGTCTTAACCACTTAATATACCAGTGGGTGACACTGGACAAGCTATTACATCCTCTAAACCTTAGTCTCCTCTTCCGTAAATGGAAGGGTCCTCACAGATTTGCTTTGAGTATGGTATTATGCAAATAAGGAGTGATTTCTTCCATTGTTTGAATTAGAAAGGATAGGCTAAGTCAACTGCAGAGAAAAGTTTTTCCATGGCTGACTTCAGAAGAAATGATGACTTCACTGGGCAAGAATCTTAACCCTGATAGTATTCACAAACCTGCCTGATCAGAAGAACCAGCAAAAATAAACCATTTTTGTTTTAGCAAATACACCTTCCTTGATCTGCTCTGAGTGTACTAAACTACAGATTCCAGAGCAGGTGCCTGGGAAGCTGTTTTTATAACAATCTCCTCCCAATCCCAGTGATTTTTCCATTCTTATGACCAATAATGGTTACGATCAATAAACTCTGGATTTCAAAAGACTTAGATAGGCTCCTCAGAGAGATGAATTTTATCTTGAATTTTTTTTTTTTTTAAAGACAGAGTCTCACTCTGTCACCCAGGCTGGAGTGCAGTGGCACAATCTCGGCTCACTGCAACCTCCACTTCCTAGGTTCAAGCGATTCTCCTGCCTCACCCTCCCAAGTAGCTGGGATTACAGGCACCCATCACCACCCCTGGCTAATTTTTGTATTTTTAGTAGAGATGGGGTTTTGCCATGTTGGCCAGGCTGGTCTTGAACTCCTGATCTCAAGTGATCTGCCTGTCTCGGCCTCTCAAAGTGCTGAGATTACAGGCTTGAGCCACCATATCCAGTCTTTTTATCTTGAATCTTAAGTCATGTAGATAAAAATAAAATCATGTTTTAAGAAATGTTTTTCTGCAGGAACCTGTGACAATGTATAGGTCACTTGCTTTCTGTTACTTTATCTTAATATTGGAATAAAGTTTGAAAAAATCTAAAGAATGGGAGACTTAGCATGCAATTTAGAATCTTACTCTCAAATGGTATTAGGAAATTTCTTTTTAAATTTTTTTTTAAAAGATACTGTACTCCCATCTGTTTGGATTTAATTTTCAAACTATTATAAGGGGTCCTTTAAAAGTTCATGGAAAATGTGTATGGTGAAAAAATTACACAGAGATTTCAAACTTTTTTGCACCAAAATAAACTCATATTAACTTCTTACAACATGTCTGGACAGGATCTAGTTTGATGCATTAAGAAAGATAAGATATCAGTTTGAAAAGAATCCCATCAGAGCAACATGAATTCTTCTAAAACTAGAGCAAGAACAAAAATCAAATTTATGGGGAATCTTGGGTACAAGAATGGTGTAATCATTGATCTTTATGAAAAGTTTATGGAGACAGTGCCCCAAATAAAGTATCAGTTTACAAAAAGATAACTCATTTTAAGAAGGGATTAGACAACGTTGAAGATGAAGCCCAAAGGGGCAGACCATCCACATCAATTTTTGAGGAAAAATTGTATCTTGGTAGTGCCTGAATTGAAGGTAACTGATGACTAACAGTATAAACAATAGCCAACACTATAGATGTCTCAACTGCTGCAGCTTACACAATTCTGACTAAAAAAAATTAAACTTGAGCAAACTTTCCACTTGATGGGTGCCAAAACTGTTGCATCCAGATTAGCTGCAGACAAAAGCAGAGCTATAAATGGAAGTTTTTAAAAGTGGGATCCAGATTCTGATGCATTTTTTCAAAGAGTTGTAACAGGAAATGAAACATGGCTTTACCAGTACTATCCTAAAGACAAAGCACTATCAAAGCAATGGCTACCAAGAGGAGAAGTGGTCCAGTCAAAGGAAAAGCAGACCAGTCAAAAGCAGAGGCCATAACAACAGTTTTTTGGAATGCTCAAGGCATTTTGCCTGTTGACTTTCTGGAGGTTCAGAGAATGATCACATCCACTTATTGTGAGAGCTTTTTGAGAAAAAAATAATACAAACTTTAGCAGAAAGACCCCTGGGAAACCTTCACTAGAGATTCCCTCTTTATCACAACAATGCTCCTGCTTATTCCTTTCTTCAAACAAGAGCAATTTTGTGAGAGTTTTCATAGGAATCATTAGGCATCCACTTACAGTCCTGATTTGGTTCTTCTAACTTGTTTTTTGTTTTCTAATCTTAAAAAGAACTTGAAATGTACCCATTTTTCTTTAGTTAATAATGTAAAAAATGATTGATTGCATTGACATGGTTAAATTTCCAGAACCCTCAGTTATTTAGGGATGAACTAAATGGCTAGTATCATCACTTACAGAAGGGTCTTGACCTGGATGGAGCTTATGTTGAAAAAGTTTATCTTTTTTTATTTTTATCTGTTAATTCTATTTTCCACAAACTTTTTAAAGTCCTCTAGTACATTTAGTATAAAAACTTTACACACATAGTTAAAATCAGATCCTTATTATTTCAGTGCCTAAAAGGAGGGGAGAGCTTTTCATTCTCTATTTAAAGCTTAAATGGCAGACTGATTCAGAGAAAATTTGAAAAGCAGGTTGTAGCATTTTTCTAGAAAACTACTTGGGAATTTCTACTTGAAGCACTTGGTTAAGAAGACAGTTTTGCAAAATTACAAACGGGATGACATGATTTTCCTGTTGAAGCTAATGTTATTTAATATTTCAGGGCTTTAGGAGTTAAGGGACTAGGGATAATATGAGATATGGTAGGACAGTAAAAGACTTGCAATGGCAAAATTAGACAAAATTTGCCAGCTTCACAATTTTATAGCTGTCTCCAGCCAATCCTGACAACCCTGCCCAAGGGCAGCCTTAGGGACATTTGACAAGCCAGCCTAGAAGAGAACATTCTAGAGGTACATAGCAAATACCTCGAAAAACAGCTAAAAGGGAGTTTGGATGCATGCAGAGTAGCAATACCCAGTATGAAAAAATATAGTAAAATGTAAGACTAAGTAGACAACAGATATAGGAAAATTGCTTCTCATGATTGATTCTGACAGCTCGCAAGAATAACAATCAAAGATTCAAAAGATTTAACAAGCCTGAGGGGGTAGTACTTTGCAATGATCTACAATAGAGTGTGTGTGGATACAAATGTTGGGGGAGAGGAATCTCTTGAGGAGAAGAAAACAATTTTTATTGGAAATGGCGAAAGGGCAAGAACAAAAAAGAAAAATTGCCTCTCCTCTGAGCTCCATTCAGCTCAATTAGCGCAATGCCACAACTTGAGAGCACAGAGTCAGGGCTAGCTGACCGGCATAAAGTATACAAATGGAAGAACACCAGCTTATATAAGGCATTTTATGCCACCTCCAAGATAGGGTACATGCCTGGGCTTTGGGATTATTACTATGTCAGAGAGAGGTAAAATGTTTTAGAGGTTTCGTCTTCTAAATTAAATCCTCCCAAACAGCCCTGAGTAATAAATCACTGCAGCCCTTAATTATATGGCACGTGATGGTTCATATTTAAAACAAGTTCTTATCCAAGGTAAAACCACCAACCTCCCCTCTGCATGTAAGAATGGTACACCTGAATGTGCTCAATCGTGGATCGGTTTGGGCTGCCTTCCATATGGATACCCAGGAAGATGACTTCTTGCTCCAGTAAAGTCTGGGGCTCCTGCCAAAGTTCTAAGTCCAAAGTGAGCAGCAGTTTGCCAGGAATGATCAGGCCTAGGTCAGGATCAGAGAGTTGGGCTGGTCAAAAAGATGCAAGAGGCCAACACCGATTAAATCAAATTAAATCTGAAGCATAGTCATATATTTCTGGGTAAACATTGTAATAGAATGACAGTTATCTTATTTTCACATCCCAACATGCTGCTAATATAGTTAATGAAGCAGGATCAGAATGAGCATAAGCTACTTCTCCATAAAAACTGTTCTCACTCCAAAGTTATCTTCATTCTAAAATATATTTGTGGCCAGGCGCGGTGGCTCCAGCCTGTAATCCCAGCACTTTGGGAGGCCGAGACGGGTGGATCACGAGGTCAGGAGATCGAGACCATCCTGGCTAACACGGTGAAACCCTATCTCTACTAAAAAATACAAAAAAAAAAACTAGCCGGGCGAGGTGGCGGGTGCCTGTAGTCCCAGCTACTCTGGAGGCTGAGGCAGGAGAATGGCGTGAACCCGGGAGGCGGAGCTTGCAGTGAGCCGAGATCCGGCCACTGCACTCCAGCCTGGGCGACAGAACGAGACTCCGTCTCAAAAAATATATATATATATGTATATATATTTGTGTATCTTTGGAAAGACGAAATTAATTCTTAAAAATATCATTACCCTGCTATGAAAAATAAAATTTATTACATTATTCATTTCCAAATTTAGAGCACCTCTCTTTGGGGAGAAGACACTCCTTTAAAATAGCAATTGTTTCTAGAGAACACACATATTTAATTTATATTCTCTCATTCAGTTGCAAACATAATAAAAATATTTTCAAAATGCATTTAAATAGCATGTACTTATAAAAAGTACAGGTAATCTTGATACAAAATTTTTATTCAAACAAACTGAACACAGTGCTTTGCAATTAATAAACAAAATATAAAGATTTCTGGAACTCCCTTGGTTTCAACCGTGTGAAGAACTCACAAAGGGAAATGTAAATGTAATGTCCTCATATTTAATTTTCTATTAGGCAACATTAAAAAATATGTAGCAAAAAATGTACAGTGCAAGTGCACTTAAATCTACTCAACACACTAGAGACTGAAAAATTAAAATATATTAGGTATTTTAATATGCAAAGCTGAGTCAAGGACATTAGCCAACTGACCTGATAATACAATAAACTATTTAGAAGACCTTTTATGCCTTGATAAGAGCTTTGGACAAGCTGCATGCTCAAAGTATTTAGCATCACAAATACACTTAGCGGAAAGCTACACGAGTATTGCTGTCATTTAGGCACTTCTAGAGAAAGAGCTATCATGGTGATAGGTTTTGGTTTAAAAAGGAGGGATTTATGAAAGATGATAAATGCTGATTTCACTAACAGATTCAGACCAATTTATGAGAAGCATGTGTACGTAATAGCAACCTTCCCATTTATATTGTTATGTTAGATTGCAATGGGGAATGAAATACCCAAAATGCTCCAGGAAAATTTTGAAAGACTCTTTGGGCAATAATAATTTGGAGATTCTGATCTCTTTCCTCTAAAAGATCTCGCATTTATGAGAATTCTAATGACAAATCACAGCATAAGAGACCAGAGTTCTCATATATTTTTTAATTTCTGTGGAACTAGGCACCACTCATCCAGACAGAAAGCTACCTTTTAAATAAGGTTTCCAGTGAATACAATTTGACAACCCACAAGATAATGTACAGGGGCTGGAATGAGTTGCAAAAGTAGAAAGACAGCCCTTGCCCTCAAAAAGACCTCATATTCTAAAGAGAAACAGTGGAGGAGAATGAATAAGTATATGCAGGTATACTGACATTTACATAAACACACACACACATCAAAATTCAAGATTTTTATGAACAGTATGTTAGGCTCCATCTGACACATAATGTGTCCTCCTCATGCCCAAATAGTAAAGATGTGTTCCTCTCTTAATGTTATAATTTGGTTACCTTTTTTTCAAAGCTCTTACTTATGGGTAAAAATGCAATAGGGTATTAATCTGGTTCCAAAAATAGGAAAGTAAATCGAAAACTAAAACAAATTGGACAGGAGACGAATAACCTAAAGCTAGCAGTAAAATTGAACTTTATAAAAAAGTCTCAGTGGGTATAACTCTAAATATACCATATGCCTAGCCTAGAGAAACAAATAGTGGCCTCCTCTAAAGAATTGCCATAAATAATAGAAGCTGGGGAATATTTTTTAAAAATGAAAATTGCTGACAACCCAATTTATCGTCATATGAATTACGAAAATATGAATAACGTCAAACAAAGCTCTATATAAAGTATAACATACACATGGGATTCTACTATACATAAGAACAAATATATAATGAAGTCACCACAGAGATCTTTCCAAAAACATACTTATACACACACACAGACACATACACACAGATAGATAGATAGATAGATAGATAGATAGATAGATAGATAGATAGATAGATAGAATGGCTCTGAAGATAATTTCTTTTAAATTTAGGATTTTTCACTACATTATTTCAAAAACTTACGAGTGAGAGAGAGGACTTATTACTTATTGTCCTGATCAATTAACTCATGATAAGATATAAAGTATGTGTGGAGAAAAGTGATTCCTTATACACATTTGGTGCAAATGTAAACTAGTAAAGCCATTATGGAAAATTATATGGCAGTTCCTCAAAAAACTAAAAGTAGCATTATATGATCCAGCAATTCCAATTCTGGGTACTTACTCCAAAAATTTGAAATCAGTATGTTGAAGAGATGTCTGCACTCCCATTCTCATTACAGCACTATTTACAACAGTCAATTATGGAATCAACCTAAGTGTACATCAACAGATGAGTGGATAAAGAAAATGTGATATAGATACACAATGGGATACTATTCAACCTTAAAAAGAAAGAAACCTTGCCCTTTGAGACTGCATGGATGCAACTGGAAAACCTTGTAAGTGAAATAATCCAGACACAGAAAGAAAAATACTGCATACTTTCACTTACATGTGGAATCCAAAACTATCAAGTTCATAGAAACACTGAGTAGAATGGTGGTAATTAAAGGCTGGAAGTCGAGGGAAGGGGAGATGATGCTTAAAGGGCACAAAATCTCAGGAGAAATAAATTTTACTTTCAATTGAGATATATGGCATACCATGGTAAATGTAGTTAATAATAGTGTATTATACATTTCAAAATTGCTATGAAAATAAATTTTAAGTCAGCGTGGTGGCTCACACCTGTAACCCCAGCACTTTGGGAGGCTAATGCGGGCAGATCACGAGGTCAGGAGATTGAAACCATCCTGGCTAACACAGTGAAACCCCGTCTCTACTAAAAATACAAAAAATTAGCCGGGCATGGTGGTGGGCGCCTGTAGTCCCAGCTACTCAGGAGGCTGAGGCAAGAGACTGGCGTGAACCTGGGAGGCAGAGCTTGCAGTGAGCAGAGATCGTGCCACTGCACTCCAGCCTGGGCGACAGAGCAAGACTCTGTCTAAAAAAAAAAAAAAAAAAAAGGAAAGAAGTAAATTTCAAATGTTCTTAGCAGAGAAGAAAAAGTATTTGAGGTAACAGATTTGTTAACTAGCCTGATTTAATTTTTCCACACTGTATTCATAAATTACACATCATTTTGTACCCCCCATATTGTCAATTTACAATAAACAAAATTTTTTTAAGATATACGGATTGGGGTGAGGTTCTTAATTTAGCCACATACATACTTGATATCTGAAATCTCTTTATAACAAAATAAAAGTCAAACTAAATTCTATTTCTGATCATTAAAACTCAGGATTCTTTTTTGAGCATCAAGAAAAACCAAAAAGAAAGTATC
Source organism: Mandrillus leucophaeus (assembly GCF_000951045.1). Taxonomy (NCBI): domain Eukaryota; kingdom Metazoa; phylum Chordata; class Mammalia; order Primates; family Cercopithecidae; genus Mandrillus; species Mandrillus leucophaeus. The sequence goes on from NW_012108241.1 coordinate 380,690, forward strand.
TTTGGAAGGCTGCAATTGCCTTCTGGAACTCAAAAGTTAGAAATACCCTCTACAGACAGACTTACCTTCACTTATTGAATTGATGTGATTATTCTTGAACTTTGATTTAATTTCTAGTTTGTACAACTTCCCAAGGGTATAAGTGCTACATGTTAATAAATTTTTTAGAACAAGGTTCTTTTAAGTCACAACAGGCACCCAAATACTGTTGTGTCATCCCTTCATAAAATGAGTTATTTTTATCTTATTCTTACTCTCAAATATTATAGATATGTCTATACATTTGCCTTCACATACTGAGAATAAAGTCTGAAAGTCAGAGTTCAAATAAAATCGTTTTATTCTCTTGATAATTTCCTAGTTCATAAAATTAGCATATTAAAATGAGTGTTTAACACTAGTGTTATCAAGGCTTAGCTTTCATTGATGGTTTTGAGAAAGATATAAAAAAATTATCATACATTATTTATAAGTGCTTAATTCTTTTCATTTTAAATGCCCAGAAAATTCCCCCAGGGATGGGCAAATAGTCTTTATACAGAGTATTTCCCTCAAAGTCTCCCTCCTGAACATAAACCTGCATTATTTCTTTCTTTGTAAGGCTTATCTCTTCAGACTATCTCTGCGTTAATTATTTCTCTCCTGTTTTCACAAATCATATTTTACTCTCCTGTCACCAAAATCTTGCGAGGTTTTTTTTTTTCAACCTTTACATTGATAATCCTCTGCTTTGTTTTCCCTAAAAGGTTCATATCTTCTTTAAGAGAATAAACTATGGTCATTATTTTATCATATAACCTTAAAAATCAAGACTAGCATAATAACTATGCTCTGTTTTAGAACTTAAACATATCTTGTTGAAATTTTTTTTTAAATTTCAGTGAGTTATATGTCTTTTATAAAAACTTAGGGAAAAATAGCTAAAGAGATTGGTCTTGAATTGACACATATTATTCAAGTCTGAGCAGTAATAAACATGCTATTAAAATTAATTAAGAAAAGACATATGAGATTTTCCTTACATTAAACAGCATGCATAGAGTGAATGGAATTGAGAGGGTAGAAATTCATATTCTACAATTAGTAATAGAAGCATGTGTAGCTATTCTCTTAAGTTTCCCAATTACAGAGGATCCACCAACTCATATTAGACACACTTCACCTGTCTAAAAATTTAAAAAAACTTTTAACCAAAATCATCTTGTACTCAACTTAGTCAATTGATTAATGTAATATCAGTCCTAATCTAATAATCAGTATGCAATCATGGGAGAAATTTGAGTCCTTTATTATAATTCTTAACAAAATCTTAGACTCTATTATATGTACAAAGCCAACTGAAATACTCTAATCAACTTTGATTGCTTAGGATGGCAATTTCATTAGACATGTATATGGAAAGGGATCTATCAGGGTTTTATTTATGAAAATATCTATGATTTTTGAGAAAGCAGGTAGAGAACTAGTTCAAAAGAGATTTATAGACTTGTGGAAGATTTGGCAAGATTGAGAATGAAAAACATTAGGATAAAGTGTTAGGTGAAAGAAAAATAGAACACCATTTTTGGAGTTGATGGATAAGGCCACTAATCATATTGCCATGAATGATGTAAGTGATACTCTCCCAACATTATTACTTATGTTGAAATATATATGTGTATATATACACACACACACATACATATATACATCCAACTTTTAAAATATCAAAATTATAGCTTAAGATCATTTAAATATCAATTTGATTTGATTTTGTAAATATTATTACTGCTAAGGATATCAAGTTTGTCTCAGCATTATCTGGAGGGGGCCAAGCTTCGATTACTAATACTATTATTTTAATTTGGGCCCCCTTAATCCTTCTTCTGATATTGTGATAACTTTTCATGAGCTCCTTGTAATAAGAGAATGACTTCAATTTCAATGGGAAATAATGATGAGGATAACTTTTTTAGCTTTTTATTTGTTGCTTCATGTACTTTACCTGATTCTTGAGATCCAGTTTGGGACATGGTCGTCCTCCATTGTAAGGTTTTTCTTTTAGCCATTTGGATCGAATTCTCACTCCAATTCCACAAGATGAACTGCAAGACCCCCAACTAGACCAATCGCTTAACTTGCAATCAAATGGGCAGGGTATGACACATTTTTCTTGAATGTAACCTAACAGAAAAAGATTTAAGAGAAGAGAGGAAAGTCTGATTAAAATGTACTGATCAAATTCACTTTCTATTTCCATGATCACAGTTTGGATTTTTCAACAATATTGCTGTAGTAGGTTCAATAATTTTGTACTCAAATAAACAGACCAAAGTTTTAAGAAATAAATAAATATGACATCTGCATTCAAATTTGTGCCATTCTGTTTACTTTGTAGGCAATTTTGGGATGAAAGGAACAGGAAAAAGTATACAGTTCTGGTTTCTGATAAGAAGGAATGAGGTAGCTCAGAGCTAAAGATGGTGCTATCTCCCCTCACTGGGCTTTGTGTTTTCCATCCTATGATTCCTACAATTCACTGTCTGGAAGAGGGATCATAAAAGAGTCCATCTTTCTTAAGGGTCTATGATCTGCAAGGCTTTCACTGAAAAAGATGTTGATTCTGTAATGTGACTTGGGGATGGGAAGAGGACAGACAGTGGACCACAGATTAGGAAGAGTGGGATATTATTGAAAGAAGACAGTAGAAGAATAGCAAAAAGTTGTATAATGGGATACTGCACTGAAATCAAGAGATGTGGGTTGAAGTACAGCTTTAGAAGTTCTAGCTTTACTTGGCCTTGCTTGTGTCTTCAGCCCACTTCTTGCTACAGTCTTTCTCTGGATAATCTCACTGTTTTAACTATCACCTCTAATAATCACTATCAAATATATACTTCCAATGCAGATCTCTCCACTAAATTCTGTACCATCTACTGAACCACTCTAATTTGATGCCCAATTTACTGAAAATTCAACATGTCTAAAACTGAGGCCACCAATTTCCTAAAAATTTATACTTCTCTTGTGTTCCTTTCCCAATTAACTGCAGCATCATCTGATTCCTGTATCCTGTTGTACATGCTTGTATAATCTCTTCTGCTTGACTGTGGGAAGGAACTGTGAATGTGACAGAATGTCCCTCCCATTATTAGGTTATGGTATATGGCAAAGGTGAAGGGAATTTACAGATATGATTAATATACCATATCAGTTAATCAGATTGCGATATACTAGGTGGGCCTGGCTTAATCGGGTGAAGAACCTTAAAAGAGGGCCTGGGTCCTTTTGTGTAGAGAGAGAGAGATTCTCCTGCTGGCCTTGAAAAAGAAAATAGCCATGCTATGAAATGCTGATGGCATGGTCACATGACAGGAAACTGCAAACAGCCTCTAGGACCTGAGGGTAACCCCTTGCTGTCAGCTAGCAGGAACACAGGGCCTTCAGGCCCACAGCTGCATGGAGATAAATTCTGCCAAAAACATGAGGGAGTTCAGAAGAGGAGCTTTCCCCAGCCAAGCCTCTGCTGAGATCTCAACCCCAGCCCACACCTTGATTTCAACCAAGTGAAGCCCTTAAGCAGAGAATCCAGAGAAGCTGTGTCTGAACTTCAGCCCCACACAAACTGTGAGATAATAAAGATTGTTTTGAGATGTGAAGTCGGTGTTATTATTTTATGCAACAATGGAAAAGCTAAGAAGTTATCCAAAATAAATATCTCCAGTTAGCTTAGACACTCCTCCATCATTCTACACAAACATTAAAATGTATCACAAATCCTTATATTAAAACAAACAAATAAGTCCCCTATTCTACAACTCCTTTGTCAGGCCCTAATTCAAGATCGCACCATTTCTGGCCCAGAATAATCACATATTCTCTCCACAAGTCTACCTTTCTTTTTCTTAATTTTTCTGTTTTGGTATCTGTCAATTACTCTGAGGGGGGGAAAAATCATTTTCTAAAATACAAAATAACTTTTATTACTCCTTTTTTGAAACCTTTGCCAAATCCCCATTGCCTTTATAATAAAGTGTCAACACACTTCACAAAAACAAAACAAACAAACAAACAAAACCAAAAAAAAAAAGCATTCTTTATAAAAGACTCTAAACAATGGTTTACAACCTCGTCTGTAAAATCTATGTCCATTCCCCAGCACCAACCATAGACCAATTCTACCTGAATCTCAGAGGATGGGACGCAGGAAAGGGTCGTTTTTAAACACATTCAGGTGATTCTGAGGCCTGCCTACCAAACTTATTGCTCCTCCCACCCTCCCATCTCTTCTATCTTAAATTACACCTACACAGACTACTCCATCTTCTGCACAAGCCTTTGCTTGTGCAAAAATTAGTTATTTTCCTAACCAGCTTAGCCTCCCTGGTTCATTACTTTAACCACTCTCTTGCCAATTTGGTTGATGGCCTCATCCCAGTGTTCTGCCATCCCAGGCTGGAAAAACTTCAGACTTAGTTTCCTCCAACTGTCTTTCTTCTCTGTTCTTAAAACAGTGCTGCCAAACAGAGATGAAGAAAATGCTGATACCACACTGGAGACACTTTAATATGTACTCTACCTTCAACCAATTTCTCACACCGCTTAGCCATTCTTCTGAGTTTTCTTCTCACTCTGATTCCATAGACAGCTCTTTCAAACCTCCACCTATTTTCAAACTTCTAAGACCTCACATCTTCCTCACATCTTCCTTCACAAAAAAAAGCAAGAAATGGACGAGACTCCTTCAGTTTCCTATGAATGTGTCTGTATGCATTCTCATATTTTTTTCTTCTCTCTTCATATTAACATGAAAAAGGTGTCCATTTTCCTATATAAGGAACATTCTTCATTTCCACCATCTCCCCTGGTCTACAGACTCTTTCAGAACCTTGTTTCCTTGATTCTTCCTCTCTCTCTATATATATATATACACACACACACACACACATATACATATATAATATATATGTATATATATAAAATATTTATATTTCTTTCAGATTAATATTAGAATGACTTTAAATTTCCCCAATAATAGTCATTGACAAGAGAGAATACACTAAAATCTAAGAGTGATCAGAAAAGATCCTTCTGGAGTTGAAAAAAAAAATGCTCCAATAGACACTCCTAAAAGACTAATCCTCTAACATAATGTTAATTTTACAGTCATTTCTAAGGAGTTTTGATTACTAATTCACTATCAGATACATAGTAAAAGCTAAATAAAGGATTAAAAAGAAGCCACAACATTACTTAATTTTAGAGAGAAACTGAGTCACAAAATGCTTTCATTTGCTACCAAATAAAAAGAGGAAAACTAGAAATTAGGTGGGATTAACTCTCATGGCATGCATACTTCACAAATGCAAATCTGAAATTCAAGGAGGTTTCAGATAAACTTTAAATGTTTGAAAGTCTATGTAGACCCTATGTTAAAGCAGATTTTGAAGTAGATGCCCTTTTAATTGAGATTTTAAATCATTTTCTTCTACACTTGCATATTGAAAGATTTTAATTAGCAAGCCTGTAGCAATACTTCTTTTTTTCTTTCCCTATGATAAGAAGTAAACCCAGAGGATCTCTATGAAAGTCAAGGTTATAAATTCAATGAGTAAAAAATAATTTTGAAATTCAACAGGACTAAGCAACAGTGACATTTATTTTTCAGGAAAATTATTTTCATGCCAGAGTATACCCCAAAGGAAAATTCATAGTGAGGAATATTAATACTTGCATATTCTTATACCTATCTCATATTCAAAAGGATTAGTTTTACCCACATACTTAACACTTACAGTTTTTGGCAACAGAATATAATCAAATGTGACTATGTACAAGGTTGACCTGCCACATAAAAACTCTAATTTCTAACTACAGAAGTCCAACTAATGTTTAAAAAACTCATTTCCACAAAATATACCACAGAATCTCTGTTCCCATCTACATAATATTTCATGGCAACACTCATACATCTAAACCTAATTGCTACAAAAAAAAGCAGTTTTTTCTACCAAAAAGTGTTTTACACTACAGTTTATATTCAGAATACACTGTTTGGACCATCTTATTACTTGGCTTAGGGATACTTCAATGTTTTATTTTAGTTATCAGTGTGCACACAGAATTAGGAGTGAAGTAGTCACTACAGAATTATCAGTGGAGAATACACCAAACTTTGTACTTTTGTAAACCATGTTCATTATACATAGTATATGCTCAAAAAATATCCTATTACAGATAAAGATGCACTGAATAGGATTCATTAATACTATCTCTATCGATGTTACAACCAGTGTTATTTATTTAATGATCTACTAAATAGAGTTGAAGCCCAGAGACTTGGAATGAAAGGACTTTTCAGTCTATATGTCTAATCCCCAAAGACTGAAGCCTTTGAGTTAGCATAACGGAAGTATGTGTAAGCACAGTTCTCTGAATAAGGTGGTCTCATTAATACAACCTCTCCCAGAATATTACCTTATGTGCATATTTTCCCTTCATCAGTCAAGTACGAACACATTTTTCTCCCATTAAGATCTAGTTTTGAAAGATCTAAAAGTAGGAAATATTGATTATATTAATCCTGAGAAAATAACCTAGATTAATTTACTTATATTTTCCTGCTATATAAAGTAATAGCCAACATCTCACTGGACAGCTTATGTTCTATCTACTGACACTGTGCTCAAATAATGAAACACAGTACCAAAAAGGAAACAGATTTTTTTTTTTTCCAATGCTGAACAAGCTAAGATCCTGGAGAATCTTGTAAGTTAAAATATCATGTTGAGATTTTCTCAATATTTAAAAATCTGCTGTTTAAAATTTATTTTATGTTTTTTCCTTTTTAACTTTTATGGATACATAATAGTTGAATATATTTATGGGGTACATGTGATATTTTGATACAAGCATGCAATGTGTAATGATCAAATTGGGGTAACTGGGATATCCATAACTTCAAACATGTATCTTTTATTTGTGTTGTCAACATTACAACTGTTCTCTTCTACTTTTTTAAAATATACAACAATTATTGTTATCTATAGTTGCCCTACTGTGCTATTGAATGCTAGATCTTATTCTTTCTATCTAACTGTATTTTTTGTACTCATTAACCAACCTATCTTTCTCCTTCCCTCCCTACTACCCTTTCCAGCCTCTGGAACCACCATTCTCTTCACTACTTCCATGAGATCCATACTTTTTCAAATCTCCCACATATGAGTAAGAACACCCAATACTGTTTTTCTGTGTCTGGTTTATTTCATGTAACATAATCTCCTCTATTTCCATCCATATTGCTGCAAATGATAGGATGTCAATTTCATTCTTTTTATGGACAAAAAATATTCCATTGTGTATATACATATTTTCTTTATCCAGCCATCTGTTGATGGGCACTCAGGTTGATTCCACATCTTGGCTATTGTGATTATTGCTGCAGTAAACATTGGAGTACTGATACTTTGATATATTCCCTTTCTTTTGGTTACATACCCAGCAGTGAAATTGCTGAATCATAGGGTAGTTCTATTTTTAGTCTTTTGAGAAATCTCCATACTGTTTTTTATAGTGACTGTGCTAATTTGCATTCCTACCAGTTGTGTTTGAGCATTCTTCTTTTTCCATATCCTCACTAGAGTGTGTTAGTTTCTACCTTTTTGATAATAGCCATTTTAACTGGGGTGATATATCTCATTGTGGTTTTGATTTGCATTTTCCCTGATGATTAGTGGTGTTGAGCTTTTTTTTATATACCTGTTGGCCATTTGTATGTCTTCTTTTAAAAAATGTCTATTCAGATGTTTTGACTATTTTTCAATTGGATTATTTTGTTTTTTGCTATTGGAGTTCCTTATATATTCTGGTTATTAATCCCTTATTGAATGAATAGTTTGCAAATATTTTCTCTCGTTCTGCAGGCTGTCTCTTCATTTTGTTGAGTGTTTCCTTTACTGTGCAGAAACTTTTTAGCTGGATGTGATCCCATTTGTCCATTTTTTGCCTCGGTGGCCTATGCTTTTGAGGTCTCATTCAAGAAATCTGTGAACAGACCAATGTCCTGGAGCATTTTCCCAAAGTTTACTTTTAGTAGTTTTATAGTTTCAGGTCTTATATTTAAGTCTTTAATCCATTTTGATTTGATTTTTGTAAATGGTGAGGGATAGAGGTCTAATTTCATTCTTCTGCATATGGATATCCAGTTTTCTATTTATGTATTTTAGTACTACGAGAATATAATTGTTTTTCTATTTATCTAGTAAAAATACACTATACTAAAAAGTACCCAATGACTTAAATCAGATTGATTTAAAGGGCATATTTGTTTGGGAAAGGTGGGGAAAAAATTGCAAAAGTTATTTTAACCTTAGTTCAAGAAAGACAATTTGAGAAGTTAGATCAATACTTTACCATTGTTACGCAGAGAGGAACTGACAATGTTAAACACTTACTTAAAATCTCAATCCATCAGCATGCGAAAATGTAAATCAAAGCAATAGAGTTACCAGTTTGCATTGGTGAATGTATACATTTTCTTGGAAATACCACTCACGAAAAGAAGTTGCATACTCTCAAAAAGATGCTTCCAAGCTTTTTTAGGTCTCTATGAGGCCTAAGAGATGATAGTTAAAAAGTGCCTAGGTTATTATCTCTTCTTTTTAGAATTCTAAATTATTAAGAGATGGTTTTGAAAGTACTGTCTACTAGTAGAAAGTATTTTACTTTTTAGAGAACTCCATCAGCATAGAAAAATAAGGTTAAATATTATAAATGACGCTAATGTATTGCAAACAAAATATCTCATTTAGACCCACAATATGATAAGGTAACTGAAGTGTGGCTGATTTACAAGTCATACAATGTTCAAACAATTAACTGACAAAAAAAGTTTTACTAGATTCCTTAAAACCCAATTTTTTTTGTAATACAATAACTTATTAAATTATATTACATCCACCAGGAAAATCATTTCAGTGTCAGCCAGTTTCCTTAATTAAATTACAATTCACTAATTCACTGGTGTACTGTATTTTGGATGTAGATGAGCTATTCAAGGTCATCTAGAAAAAGGCTTCATTTTATAGTCAGAAGTAGAAAGGGAACTCAAACTCAGACTTGGTTGAGATAGTTCACTATCAAGTAGAAACAAATAATTACTATGGCCCAAAATGTTCTCTTTAGTAAAGGATTGACAAGATAGAGAATCAACCCTGCTCTTGATCTAATTAATTCATATTTGGGAAGAGATAATTCTTACAAATGAGGGAAAAAAATGTGGTATGTGATCAAGTACATATGTTGTATGATACAAACAATGTATACAAATTCTATGACAAAGTGAGATAATATGAATATATTATGGTTTTAATTTTCTAAGAGATTCTTGTGAAAAGTATTTATCATGGTACACAGGTTTTTGGCTAATGGCTTGACTTGCTTCACTTGCCATAACTAAATGTATCGGTGTTAACCTAATCAAGCAGCCAAGTCCTATAAAGAACTGATCTTTGAAATTGAACAGTCCAGGCAATTTAATCACAATGGTATCTCTAGTTGTTCCTACAGGCAGAGCTTCCAACATTAACTTCCTTGTGCCAGGTTCCTCCAGGCAGAGAAAAGATATTTTTTTTCTTAGATGATATTGAGGTTATTAGAGACAAATGGAAGACTAGACGCAGAACAATCTGAACTCTTCAATTAGGACTGCACATACACTAGCTATTTTTCCCATTACTGCAAATAAGTGCTGTTAAAATTAAAGTGACTGAATGCTTTAATCACATAATAAACTTGGCATTTGCAATACAACAAAGACACATAGATTTCAATAACCCAATATTACCAAGTAATTCTTAGAACGGTGGCTCCAAGGGCCTATATGAAGTCTTCTCATTACGTCTTCTTGCCTTGAGAGAATTTCACCTTAAACTACACCATACTGTCTGTACTTTACATTTTCTCATTTATGAAAGCTGATTTCTGAGCATATCTTGTATTCATCAGGCTATTCCCCAAATATTTCAGGTTCTGTTCTTGGACACTTTACCACACTTTGAAGTTTGGTATGATCTTATCATTTGTTTTAGCCAATAAAATGTGACCAGAAATGAAGTGTGTCGCCTCTAGGTAGAAGCTTTAAGAGCTGCAGCATAATTTGCCATATTCTTTCTTTCCCTATGCCACAAGGACCAGCAATATTCCAGGTGCTGGCTGCTCAATCAGCCCAGGTCCTTGAGTGATGAGGACTTGGCGCAGTCTCCAGCCAACCCAAGATGGACATGAATAGTGAGAGACCTTGTGGCTTTCAACCACCGAGACTTTGAAGTAGTCTGTTCTGTCTGTTTCTGCAACATTACCGATCCCATCCTGATGGATCAAGCTTGGCACAACAAAGCATCTTCAGAAGGTGAAGTAAAGAGCACAACGAAACAAATATTTAGAATATTTTGAGAATATAGTGTCCTGAGAGAATACGATTAAGCTATATCAGCAGTTAGCACAGTGTGAATGGCAAATCAAATCAAACGAGGATGTGACTTTGCAAAAAGTTGAGCTTATATATATATTTCAGGAAAATGTATAATTTATTATTTAAAAAAGGACTCACAATATGGATTATAAATCAAAGTCTAACCTTATGTCATCTGGGATAAAATATTAAATCTCCATAGTTCAATTTCCTTGTGTGAAAATAAAAATGTAACTATGCTTCTCCTTTCTAATTTCTTATAATGCTATGAGGGTCAAAAAATATAAGAAGTAGAATTCTGTGGAAAATAATTAATATATGATGAAAGTGACATACTAACAATTTACTGCTACTAAAAGCTATACAGCAGAGTAAAAATGTTCTTTCATTATTATGTTTTTGGGGCAGGTAATTGATAAAAAATATAATTCTGTAAAGATACTTTAGCAGAAAAATTACAGGGTAATAATTTTCAAATTTGGGTGCCTTTCCTCATTCCAGCTCATTTCCATGTAAATTAAAGACTAGGATAACATTGACAAAATGAGAGATTCTGCTTTGGATCAGTAAATCAGTTGTGTCATTCCATGTCTGTCTTTCCAAGTCTGCTGCTACCAACCAAGGCCAGATACTCAATATCTCTCACTTGAACTATTTTAATAGTCCCTTAACTGGGCTACAGGTTTCCAATTTCTTTCTTCTAATCCATTCCATGTCTGATCAACTGCAATATTAATATCCCTAAAGTACAACTCTACATATGTCATGGCCTAACCTAAAATAAATAACCTTCACAGTGTAGCAGAATTTTGATAAATAGGCATGTGGAAGGCAATCTTGGCAGGGGAGAGATCACAAATTAAATTAAGAAGATGAGAATGAACCCCAAATGTTTATAAGTCAAATATTCTCTACAATAATTTTTGTTTGAGGAGAAGTATAAATTTGGCTAGGGTGGTGTAAGACCACAGCAGGAGGTTTGCTGGGGAGGCTTAGAAAATTGATTAAGAATTCTGATATAAATTTGATTGTGGCACTGGACTGAAGAAGAGACAGCATGAGATCAGAGCACCTGATTAAGAGAGAATTTGAAAATTCTAAAGTGGCAAATGCTTTGCCCTTAGGCTAAAAGACCACTAAATATAATTAAAAATGGTATGCATGTTGTTAGAGAACAATATAATGAAACATGATAGGATATTACTTATAATTAACTAGTTGTGACATGTACACATGGCTAATATACTATCTAAATGGAAATGACTGCCTTCAAAATGACCAGTGAATCTGCTCTTTAAATAGCAGCTTCATTTCGCAACCGTGAAGACAGGTTTGATACAATGAATCCTAAGCATCAGCAATCACCAGTTTATGAGTAGATACATGGCTCTATGTGTCTCATGGGATTCAGAAACATATAAGCTTAGAAGAAAAGTACGTCTCTTCTTTTTGCTTTATCTCCTAGGGTCCCTAAAGAAACTCTGACCTGAATCCAGCCACTATATTGGACTAGAACAGATTTACCTACTGCTTACCTGCATACTTATTTGCTTATTTATTTACATATCTGTATATTTATTATGAGGATAGGAGTGCAAAATTGGGAGATTTCACATAAAATAAACATTTCTGACTTCCCTTGAAAATGTGGATGATCTGGGAACATCTGGGATCTCATTTCAGCATAGCAACAATTGGCTGGCATTAAATAGCAGGACCTCTTCAGATGAAATGTGCCATCACAGTACTCTACAGTCCCTAAACTAAGGACTGCTTTACCAACGGAAACAAGGCCAAAACTTACTCATATGTCCAATTTTTTAAAAAGGTAAGGCGAGACTATGGTTATTGGAGAGGAGGGTGGATGATACAGAGATCCACCTGTCCAGGCTCACCCTACTCATCACATGAAGGGATCTAGGAAGAGGTGAGTCAAAACTTTTTTAGTCTGAAATCTTCAGAAGGAGCCGGACTCTACACTATCAGCCAGGGTGGGAGCAGGCAAGTGGGCTCTGGAAATTATATAACGAAAAAGGCATTCTTTAAAATTTAAAAACAGAAGACAAAATTATAAATGCAAATTTAGGTGCAATGATTTAGAAGAGGATCATGATAATAAAGTTTCTGAAGTTTAAGGTTCATTAGGTGGATTAACTTCTACTGCTATCAGTATTCTACATATCACTACACCAGCATTCACGAGACATCGTGAATACCTAGAACATGAATATCTAGACATAGATACATGGAAGCACTCTTTATTCAGAGCCTAGCTCCTCCAAAGAACTCTGTGGACTGGAAGAAAGTTCATAATGTAATACAATGTCTGCACAGCAAGCTTCAGAGATGAGAATCCATTTTTCTATTTGCTGGACTGCAGGGTCATCCAGACAATGATTTGTAATCATGAACAATGAAACAAGTTATTATAAATTCTGATTTATAATCAGAATATGGATTACATGACAAAAAAAATTTACCTCCAAAAGTTTTCATTTGCCAAAGAACTGTACCTTTCACGGAGCTAATGCAGAAATCAATGTACAAGAATGAATTCACAGTACATTAACTCCTTGCAAGTTACTATAAAAACCTTTGAACTATCACCAAGGTGTAAAATTAAATACAACTTACAGTTTTGATTTATACAGCTCTCTGGTAATGGAGAATTTGTTCCATTGCCAATAATTTTGTTTCGTAACGGATTGTGCATTATCTAATCCAGAGATTTAGACTTCTGTTGTCTGCAATTGACAGATATCTTATATATTTAATGATATACCTTGGATGAAGGAATAAAAGAAGAAATAAAGAAAAGTAGTCAAGACATTTCAATTTATTTATTTATTTTCTTAAAAAAATTACATAGCCAGAAATCTTCTAATTACACTAACAGAAGTATCAAGAGACTGTGGATAATCCTAATTCACACAGAGAGGGCTTTTGAAACCAGAAAAAAGCATCAAAAGCAACCAAAATATTCCTCTGAAGAAAAAGCAAAAAGCAACAGAAAAAGAGGGTTTGTTAGTTTTCTAGAACTGTTGTACCAAGTTAGCAGAAACTTGGTAGCTTAAAACAAGAAAAAATCATTCTCATTGCCCTCTCATAATATATGCTTAATTCATTTTGTACATTCTAGAAGTCTGACATTAAGGTGTCAGCAGGGCTGTGCTCCCTCTAAAGTTTATAGGAGAAAATTCTTGCCTTTTTCAGTTTCTGGTGGTTCCTGGTGGCCCCTTGCTGTGGCAGCATACTTCTAATTTCTGCCTTCATCTTCTCATGGTTGTTTCCCCTTTGTTTCTCTGTCTCAAATCTTTCTCTTTTCTCTTATAAGGACGCTAATAATTGGTTTTGCAGCCTATCCTAAACCTAGGATGATCTCATTTCAAGTTCTTTAATTACATCTGCAAAGACTATTTGCAAATAAGTTCACAGGCACAGGTACTGGGGGATAGAACTTCAACATATCTTTTGCGGGGACAAAATTCAACCTACTAGAGAGAGGAGTGAAGATTATAATAAAGAAGAGAATGTAACACATGGACAAGAGTGCAGCCTTAGATACACACCAGCCTGTCCTAGGCTTATATCCCACCTAAACATGAGTTGCCTAAATCCACTAAGCTTCAACGTTATCAACCATCGCAAGGACTACTGCAGGTCAACTCCAGCCTCCACCTGTTTTTGTAAATACAGTTTTGTTGGGACAGAGCCACACCCATTTGTTTCTGCATTGCCTATGGTTGCTTTCAAACTGCAACAAGCAGAGGTGACTAGTGACAGAGACAGTACGGCTGACAAAGTTGAATATATATACTATCTAGACCTTTATAGAAAATGCTATCAAATGGGGTTAATAACACTACCCATTGCATAAGATTATTACGAGAATCAAATGAGAGCATTAAACAGTATTGACCACACAGTGAGCACTCAGTAGGTGAAAATTCACCGTTTCTATTAGAAAGGCATAGTGTCATGGTAGATAACATAGTGTTTCTATTAGAAAGGCATAGTGTCATGGTAGATAACAGCATGGGCTTAGAAATTTAAAGACCTAAGTTCAAAATCAACCAGGACACTTACTACTTGTGGTGTTACTTTGTGCCTGTCATTGAACCTCCCCAATCTTCAATATTCTTTTCTGTAAAGTGGAGGTAATTATTACATCTACTTAAAATTGCTCTGTACATCAGATGGTCTGGAGCAAGAGGTTAGCCATTTCTGCTACTAGTATTATCCTCTAACAAAGAAAATATAATCTTCAGTGTATGAGATGGGAGTGGGAGTTGGGAATACAGTTTCATTTTGAGAAATTCCATATTTAAGAGGATCAAATGTCTCAAGTCTTCCCCAAAATGATGTTTTCTCCTCAAGGCCAAAACCTCTATGGCATGCAGAAAAGGGTAGAGTGCTCATGTGAATTTTTATCTATTTCTTGGCCAAATAAACAGAGTAGGTAAAGATTAACTTTGGTATACAGCAATCAATAGTTCCCTGCTAATTAAAGCAGAATTATTTAAACTATTGAACACAGAGCCTGAAGGCTGGCATCGATGGGGATGAAATCGTAAGACCTTAAATAAAAACAGTTACACTGAAATCTTTATCATCCTCCCACCCTCACCAATCAGGTTCCTCTTCCTGTGTTCCCTCCCTTGCTCCTATATTAAGGTCCAAGCTCTTTGAAATGACTCATAGGGACTTCTCTAATCTGTTGCTTTCATGTCTCTTCTTGCTTTAAAGGTGCATGAAATCCTGTAACTTCACAAGGCTCAACAGCTGGTAATAATTTTGTAAAGTGGAGATATAATTCAGGACATGTTGAAGACAGCTTCCTTTGTTTTGCCTCCTGTTCTTCACAATCATCTTAGCTTTATAGGAATTTGTCTACAACCATCATCCCCTTAGAAATGAACTTGGAGCAGCGAGGGCATGGGCAAGACCACCTCCTTACGCCGACTGTTTAGACAATAATGGTAATGCATGGGGGGAGTGGGAGACAATGTGATTAGTAAGGATTTTCATTTGATAAGATTTCACGAGCTGTCAAATCAGAGCTTGGGCTGCCAAGGCTACAGCTATGTATATTTGAAGTATAGCTCTGATCCAGGAAAGTGCTGGATTATTTCATCTGGGATTAGAATGTACTTTGCATTCATCTTTCTAGTATCTCAAAAGATGATTTGGGAAAAAAGACGAGATAAAATCTTCAAGTGTTATTCAAGAAAACTGAGATACTGTAGAAACAACTATGGAATTTCAGGGCACAAATATTTGTTTTGCTGCTATTGGAAATAAGTAAAACTAACCTATACCTAGGTGTGTGCAAAATTAAGTGACACAATACACAAGCCACACAGGTAGAAATTTGGCTCTGGCTTTGATTTCACACCTGAGACTCAAAATCTGGGGACTTGTCGACAGTACAATTCTAAATAGAGATAAGAGAAATGGGAAGCAAAAAGAGAAAAGAATTGGAGAAAGAAAACATTCTCACCATTCAACAGCTACCAACTACTAACATTTTGGTACCTTTTTTTGTGTTATTGTTCTTGTTTTATGGTTTGTTCGTAAATTATATTCATACTATTTTACTAGCCATCTAGTAATCATACTGTGGCACAAGAGGCTATTAAAAGACTGTTCATAACAGTATCAGTTGAATGGCCAAGAATTGAATGAAGGCTTGTTAATTTATCACTAACGGGAAATAAATGTAAAATGCTAAATAGATGCAAAAGATGGAATACCATGCACTGCTCTCCAAATAAAAACTAATCTACAAACAGCAGCAGGAACAGAGGCAGTTAATACACAGAATAGGGGACAAGCTCTGGAACCAAATTGTGTGTATGACAAAACAGGCTCTGACATTCTTAGCTGTGCATTCTTTTTTTTTTTTTTTTTTTTTGAGACGGAGTCTGGCTCTGTCACCCAGGCTGGAGTGCAGTGGCCGGATCTCAGCTCACTGCAAGCTCCGCCTCCCGGGTTTACGCCATTCTCCTGCCTCAGCCTCCCGAGTAGCTGGGACTCAGGCGCCCGCCACCTCGCCCGGCTAGTTTTTTGTATCTTTAGTAGAGACGGTGTTTCACCATGTTAGCCAGGATGGTCTCGATCTTCTGACCTCGTGATCCGCCCGTCTCGGCCTCCCAAAGTGCTGGGATTACAGGCTTGAGCCACCGCGCCCGGCCAGCTGTGCATTCTTGTGCAAATTATTTAACCTATCTGTTCCTTGATTTCCTTATCTGTAACAAAAGAATAAAAATAATATCTAACTGAAACTATTGACATAAGAATAAATTAGTGAATAAAGAGAACACTTAAAGATATAGCATATTTTAAGTGCTCAATAAATGTTAGTTACCATTATGTAGCAGAAATAAGATGAATATGTATATCATAAATGTAAATTAAAACACAAGCTAAATAATATTTATATGTATATATCAGGAATACATATACATTAATATAAACAGATGCAGAGTGAAGTGGAAGGTTATAAATTACATATGAGGGAAGCTAATAGGATTGGGGATACAGACTGAAAGGGGAAATTATGAAACTGAATTAAAAATAACAAGAGGGTGTGCATGGACTGGAGATGAGAACACGCAGTAACTCAGATTCTCTTAGGGAATTTTAAATGTGAGATGCAGAGAAAGTGGTAGAAGCATGGAAGGAACTGGAAAGTTAGGCTGAATCAGGAGACCCAAAGACATAGAGTCACCTGAACAACCGAATCCTACAGTGAGGAGCCATGCAGAAGGCAGAACCAGGAGCCACTGTGCATTTCCTCCTGAGACAGAGGAGTTCCTCTTTGCCTCCTTAGCTCCCTGTGTATCCATCCCTGGGCCCCAATACCTGAGACTACTTCAGGGTTTTCTCATTGTTTGAAATTAAAAATAGACTAATAGTGTATCAGTTTGATTAGGCACTCAGCAGAGAACATTGCCTGTGGACGTGAAAATGTTCTTTAGTTCAATTTGAGGTGTACAAATATAACGGCACAAAATCTATGATAATGACCTTCAAGATAACTTTGTTCATTTTTTCCTGCTCAAAGCCCTGCAGTGGACATCGGGTGGGGCTGGAATGGAGAAAATAGTATCTTTAAGATCTCTGTGCATAGTGATTCATCATTGTATTACTTGGTATTACATCAAGAATCTGAAAAGATTTAAAATATTTTAATTGCTTCCAATATGAAACTATATCAAGAGTGGGTTGTGTGAGTCTGAGGTTTTACTCTGGTGAACAGATGTTATGAAACAACATAAGCAAAGTCCCGGGCAGAGTGCCTAACACATGGCATACCCTTAAAAAGTTTGTATCTTTCCCCAAACCTTCCTCAGGCATGGCTCCAATAACCAAAAAAGGATGCCAAAACTTACCAAGTTAATTAACTGCAACTTAAATGGAATGATATTAGTGTAAAGGAATATAATGAATGAGAAATCTGGGATGTAGCTGCTGGGACATTATAGTCTTAGATATGAGGGGAAGGGGCTAGAGTGAATACAGGTGGTATTAATATATTATTTTCCTAGAAGAAGGCTTTAAAAAAGAAAAAGAAGGATGGACATAAAAAGTAAAGTGTTTTCAATGTACATACTACTGAAGATTACAGTAAGATTTTTAGGTGATGAACTATAATGAGCCTGTTGGCAAACAATTAAGTACATCTTAATGGAAGAAAAAAATGTTTGCAGCTGACATAATTATAGGCTTTAAGGCAACCTTGAGGGAAAGGGAGAACAAATGAACAGGTAAAAGTACAAAACTGAGAACAAGACTTGAATCAGGAGTAGAGGAGACGTATGTTATCATAACGAGAAAATAACCGTAGAAATTGAGGAACTATCAGTGTACCCGAAAGTATCTGTAAATCAACACACAAAATATGGAAAACAGACACAGTAAAGCAAAGACCCACTGTGGGAAATCTGTTCTGCAGTTACATCCCCACATTGTCATGCCTGAGTGCTGAATAGCATCACTACCTGAAAGGAGCTATGAGCTCACGAAAGACCCATTCTTTTTGGAAGTTGTGTAACTTGGCATCAGTTTCAAGCCATTGAAATATTATCTTTGCCCAGGAGGTCTGAGCCTAACCAGAGCACACAGTGCTATACAGCATTAACACAAACCTATGTTAGTGCCTGATTCTGACAAAAATATATGAACATACTGCTAAAGAGCTTCTGAATATTTCAAGAAAGAAGAAATGGGCATCAGGTGTCCAAATGGGCTCCTTTAGATCAACTCAAAGACAGGCATCTAACCTCTTTTGTGATGGGTTTACTAGACTTGTAGAGAAGAAAGGAGACGGTATATGCAGAAAGAAATTTGACAAAAAGTCTCCTGATACCCTCATAAACAAATGTAAAGAGCTAGAGGGATTTTTGTAGCTACCCAAACAATGTTGATTAATGTATCAGTGCCATCCTGAGAGATGTCTTCCTGCAACAAATGCTGAGGGGGAATGCTTGGTCTTATTTTGTCCAACATTTTGATTAACAACTTGGATAAAGACACAGATGGCATGCTTATCAAATTTTTGGATGATATAAAGCTGAGAGTTATGGCTAATACATGAGATGTCAGAGTCAAGATTTAGAGCCCTTAACAAGCTGGAATAATGAGTTGCAACTTAGAATATAAAAAGGAATACAGGTAAAAGCACAGTTCTGCATTACGGTACCCAAAGGGCAACGGAACATGTATACTCAGAATGAGGGTTACAAAACTTTATATGAGTTCTTAAAAAACAGACTTCAACAGTTTTTTTAAACTGCATACTGAAAATGCATCAATAGTGATTGATGATTGATGATATATAATACTTATATATCAATTGTTATATAGAAATTTATAATTTCTATATCAATACTTATAGATATTAAAGTATACATTTTATTTATTTTAATGTAAATGTCATCTACTGAGCAGTATTTGAAGTGATTTATAAAACATGCACAAAAGCAATGTTGAAATGGCCTAAAGAAAGCAGAAAAAATAGGTGGGGTGCGGAGGCTTATGCCTGTAATCCCAGCACTTTCACAGGCCGAGGTGAGTGGATCACTTGAGGTCAGGAGTTAGAGACCAGTCTGGCCAACATGAAGAAACCTGACTCTACAAAAAATACAAAACTTAGCCAGGGATGGCACACACCTATAATCCCAGCTACTTGGGAAGCTGAGGTAGGAGAATTGCTTGCACCCAGGAGGTGGAGATTGTAGTGAGCCAAGATCACACCACTACACTCCAGCCTGAGTGACAGAGCAAGACTCCATCTCAAAAAAAAAAAAAAAAAAAAGAAAGAAAGAAAGAAAAATACATTACAATATTGCAAATATTTTATTCCTATTGGTTCAAGAGACAATTTTGAGCATCTTTGCTGTCCAAAAGAGTGTTCTTTGCCTATCATACATCTACTCATCCTTCACTTTTTTAGATCACATTTTCTTCCCTAGAGTGGTCCTCCCTGATTCCCCAAGTTAAATAAAGTCCTCCATCTTGTTATTATCTTATAGCGCCCTGCTCCTTTTTGCACTTAGGGCTATTTGAAATTACATATTCTATGTATATACTTTCTTAATATCTTCCTCAACTACTAGACTGTATAGAGATCACATCTGTCTTGTTTAATAGTATATAGTCAAGGCATAGCAGAGGTTTTGGAATCTAGAAGTTATTCAATATATCCTATGTTAATGAGTAAATGAGCCAAGAACTAGAGGCTAACAATCTAGAAAGGGAGAAAGACAAGCAAAGAGATAAAGTCTAATGTAAATAATACTTTAGTGTCCGACTAAATTTCTGTAAGAGTATAGAAACACACTGGTGAAGTTGAGGAAAAGGCTTCTTGAAGAAACTGACTTGAGTTAGGGCTTAAAATTGAGTAGAAGTTCACCTTAAAAAGAAAAAGACATCAAACTGAGGAAGGAACACGGGCAAAGAAATGGAGTCATGGAAGGACAGAAGGCGCGTGGGGAACAGTGAGAGGAAGTCCATATGATACACAAAATGTGTGGTTGAAAACGACAGTGGGACACTATGTTCCCTTTACTGTCATTTAAGTGGTTAGTGGCCAAATAAAAACATCCTAGGAAAACAGGAGCACAGAAACAAAAGGGGCTAGAGACACTCATATGAGTCAGAAAACAAAAACCCTGGATATTTAGCCTGAAGAGTAAAACATTTATAAGTGGAGGAAGCATTATATATTTTTTCAAATTTATGAAATCATCTTATGAGGACAATTTTTATTTTATTTTATTTACTTATTTATTTATATTAATTATTTGATTTATTTTATTTTGAGACGGAGTCTAGCTCTGTTGCCAGGCTGGAGTGCAGTGGCGGGATCTCGGCTCACTGCAACCTCCGCCTCTTGAGGAGGAGAATCAAGCGTTTTCCCTGCCTCAGCCTTGCGAGTAGCTGGTACTACAGGCGCACGCTGCCACGCCCAGCTAATTTCTTGGATTTTAGTTGAAATGGGGTTTCACCATATTGGCCAGGATGGTCTCGGTCTCCTGACCTTGTGATCCACCCGCCTTGGCCTCCCAAAGTGCTGGGATTATAGGCATGAGCCACCGCACCCGGCCGCTGACAGTTTTTAATTTTTTTTTTTTAATTAAATGAAGTTAATTTGAACGAATGAATGGAAGGAGCTACTTTTAGGCTTTAAACATAAAGATCTTTCCAATTTTATGAGTAGTTCAGCTGAATTTTGCAGTGGTAATAAGCTCTTAGTCAGGGAGGAGGTTTAAAAAGCAGATTCTTCCAGGTAACCATCTCAAATAAAAATATTTCTTACAGTTTTTCTGAAGTTATCACTTCCCATTGTCAACATCATTCTTATCACCTATAAGCTATTCCAAAAGCTATTCCAAATCTAAAATTACAGAAATTTCTTTCTCCTGACTTAAATAAAATATTTCAGTTGTGTTTTCTTCTTACCACTCGAATGAAGACTAAGCTCTAATTTTTCTATCTTGCCCAAATTCCTATCTATGGGGTCTCAGGTGTCATGACCTACAAACCACAAATTCTCATCAGATATGTTTTATTTAACCTTATAAATTGCGACTTACGTTCCAGTCTTACTCTGGCATAACATTACAAGTCAAGGAAGAAAATCAAAATATTTTATTCCAAAACATGTTTCTCTGCCATATCTTGAAATGGCCCTGCAAAGCCATCTTTTGTGGGGAAAATTTTCATCTATAAAGAATCTCTATTAACATAGCTAGATCTTTTTCTTCCAGACCCTCCCAATCCTAAAGAGATTAACTAAGATCTGAATAGGAAACATTTGTCATCTATTGTCTTTAAGGGCAGCCACTGTAAGACTTCAAAAGAACCATGGTCTCTACAATCTTTTATCTTAACCTGAACATTCCCTTTCTGTCAATCCCAGGTCTTCAGACAAACTGAATGAATTGTCAACCAGAAAATGTTTAAATTCACCTATAGCCTGTACTTTGAGTTGTCTCACCTTTCTAGATCAAACCAATGTATTTCTTAAGTGTATTTGATTGATATCTCATGCCGCTCTAAAACGTATAAAACCAAGCGGTGTCCTGGCCACATGTTTCCGGAATCTCCTGAGGGGTGTGTCATGGGCCATGGTCACTCTTATTTGGCCCAGAATGAATCTTTTCAAATATTTTACAGAGTTTTACTCTTTTTGTTGACACTAGTTATTGTTCTGCTCAGTCCTCCAACCATCCAGAACCGAGTTCCTTGTTTTCCTTTCACCTGCTGGATATTTACCCATGTTAATGTCATCAGCCATCCCTAGCTCACTTTTCTACCTTATTCTAGATTCCTCCGTGTTTCTGCACCTCTGGTCAGTGTCTTCCCTCCCCATCCCTATGGTTGCTGCCTTGTCCCACACTCTCTAGGACCAATGTCACTCTCCTGGCTGGTTTCTCTACCTTTGATTTTATTCGAATCCAGCCTCAACCCTGAAGTCAGAATTACCTTTCTGAAATAAATATGAAATCCTATCCTGTATATGCACACGTATACACACATTCACACACATTTATAAAATATTGGTACTAGGAATTTTAATTCATTTGGAGTATTTTCTGGAGAATCACTTATAGTGCTAATACCTCAACTTTCTAAAGAGGCAATGTTCTTGACAGTTGGGGATCTGAAGAATCACTGGGAGAGAGAAAGGGAAGTTAGGGCCAGGGCCCCTGAGTTTCTTCCACCCTCAGGCAGGAGATCTTATCCATGGGGCAGCCCTTGGGCAATGCCTCTTCTGATGGGTGTGCTAGAGAAACATTGTTGGGTAAATGTGTTTTTACTTCACCAGAGTAAAAAGTGAAGAATTACTGGCCTAAAGCTGAGTTTTGCAGACATCTGAAGCTATTTCTCGGAGGACAGTCCATTTCAAAATTTAACGTGTGAAATGTCATGTCTCTTTCAGTTCATATAGCTTATATCCTGTAAGCATAAGGAGGTTATGCTTAGTTTATGTTGATATGTACTTCAGTAATATTTTAAATTAAAATAATTTTTTCTTGAGTCAGGGTCTTGCTCTGCCACCCAGGCTAGAGGGCGGTGAGATAATACAGCTCACTGCAGCCTTGAATTCCTGGGCTCAAGTATTCCTCCCACCTCAGCTTCCCAAGTAGCTGGGACCACAGACATGCACCACCACACCCAGCTAAATTATTTTTAAAATTTTTATGGAGATAGGGTCTCCCTATGTTGTCCAGGCTGGTCTCAAAATCCTCGGCTCAAGAGATCCTCCTACCTAGGCTTCCCAAAGTGCTGTGATTACATGTGTGAGTCACCACACCTGGCCATACTTAATGAATTTTATCATAAAAAGCGTTTTGTTAACACTGGAGTTCTGCTGGACATGAATCTCTTTAAAAAACAAGGTGAAACTTTACTCAAATTCAGAAAACAGTAAAACCAACTCAAATAACAAAGCTTCTTTAGCACGACAGTTCCTAAACAGGTTAACTCCAATCCACATTTCTAACCCAGTCTCCTATCACCTACATATACCCTAATCACACAGCACTAGTCAATGTTGCCAAACAACAATGAACTCTCATTCTTCAAAACTCAGATTAAATATTCCTCTCTTCTGAGATGCTGTTTATAAAACCTAAAACCACACCAGAATTTCCCAATGTCTAACGAGAATACTTCATTCAAATTTATCTTTTGGTATGTTTTACATTTAATTAATTTACACGTCTATAAGTGATTCTCCAGAAAATCCTCCAAATGAATAAAAATTCCTAGTGCCAATATTTTATAAATGTGTGTGAATGTGTGTATATGTGTGCATATACACACACATAAATAATACATTTATATACATACACAGATATGTTCATATATATATTTGCATTCAACTCTTCTTTTGAATTGTTATTCTTTTCTAATTAGATCTTAAATTGACTTGATTTTTCACAGCTTACTGAGATATAATTCACATATAATTCATGAATTTAAAATGTAAAGTACAGTATTTTTCATTATATTCACAGAGTTGTACAACTATTACCACAATCTGACAATACTTTCATCACCCCCAAAAGGGACCCTATATCCATTGGCAGTTTCTCCCCGTTCCTCCAGTCCTAAGCAACTACTAATCAAATTTCTGCCTCTATAAAAATGTCTTAGTCCATTCCTGCTGCTATAACAAAATACCTTAAAATGGGAAATTTATAAACAACAGACATTTATTTCTAACAGTTCTGGAGACTGGGAAATCCAAGATCAATGTACTGGCAAACTTGGTGTCTGGTGATGGTGTTTTCTTTATACAGTAACTTCTAGCTTCCTTCTTACACAGAAGAAGGGGAAAAAAGTGACAAGCAGGCTCCCTCAAGCCTGTTTATGAGGGCATTACTCCCATGAAGTAATTCACCTCATGAAGGTGGAGTCCTCATAACTCAGTCACTCCTAAAGTTCCCACTGTTGTACTATTATATTGGGAATTAAGTTTTAATATATACATTTTGGAGGGGCATGCACATTCAGACCACAGCAGTAAATTAGCCTATTCTGGACATTTCATTTAAATAGAACCACATACTACTTGGTCTTTTGTGACTGGTTTCTTTTCTTTCGTATAGTGAGGTCAAGATTCATCTATGTTGTAGCTGGTATTAGTACATCATTCTTTTAATTACCAAATAATATTGCTTTATGGAGAAACTATACATTTACCATTTGTTAGCAGATAAAAGTTGGGTTGTTTTCACTCTCTAGCTATAAAGAGTAACACTACTAAACGTTTGTGTACAAAGTTTTATGTGGATGTGTGTTTATTTCTTTTGGATATATTGTTCATCTCTGTTGGGTCATATGGTAATTCTATGTTTATCTTAGTGGGGAATTGATGATTGTTCAAAGCAGCTGAATCATTTTGTATTCACACGAGCAGTGTGTGAGAATTCCAAATTCTTTATATCCTCACCAACACCTGTTTTTGCCTTTTTGATTACAACCATTCTAGTATGAATTAGCATCTCATTGGGCTTTGGTTTGTAGTTCCTTAATGACATGATGTTGAGCATCTTTTCATGTGTTTGCTGGCCATTTTTGTACTGTCTTTGAAGAAATGCCTACTTAAATCCTTGGGTCATATATCAAGAATAAAAGGACAAATACCTTTTATTTGTTGTCTTGTAAGAATTCATTATATATTCTGCATACAAGTTTCTTATCAGATATATGATGTGCAAATAATTCTCCCATCCTGTGTGTTGTCTTTATACATTATTTTTTCAGTTTTATTCTGATATAATTGACAAATAAAAATTGTATATAAGTATACAACATTATGTTTTGATATATTCACATATACTACAAAATGATTTCCAACAAGCAAAATAACATATACTTCACCTCACATAGTTCCCTATTTTTGTGTGTGGTAAGAATCCTTACAATTTTCTCTCATAGAGAATTTCAAGTGTATACTATTATTAACTATGATTGCCATGATGTACATTCAAGTACATTAGTTTTACAGAACTTATCTCATTACTGCAAGTTTGTACCCTTTGATCAGCATTCCCCTAATATCCAATCCCTGGTAACCACCAATCTACTCTCTGTTTCTATACATTTGACTTTTTTAGATTATACATGTAAGTGAGATCATGTAGTATTTGTCTTTCTGTGTCTGGCTTAATTCACTTAGCCTAATATCAAGGTTCATCTATATTGCCACAAATGGCAGGGCTTTTTTTTTATACTGAATATTTCGTTACACACACACACACAAACACACACACAGACACACAAGCACATACCCCACACACCATAATTTATTTGTTGTATCCATTCATCTGTCAACAGACATGTAAGTTGTTTTCTTATCTTGGCTGTTGTGAATCGCACTACAATGAACACGGGAGTGCAGACATCTCTTGGAGATAGTGATTTAATTTGATTTGATTTGGAAGGGGGAATTATACCATGAAGTTGGACTGCTGAATCATATATTAGTTCTGTCTTTAATTTGTTAAGGAACCTCCATACTGTTTTCCATAATGGCTAAGCCAATTTACATTCCCACCAGCCTTATATAAAGAAATGTTCTATTTTCTTTACATCTCATCAACATTTGTTACTTTTTGACTATTTAAGGTGATATCTTATTGTGGTTTAGATTTGCATTTCTCTGATACAGGTGATGTTCAGCAACCTTTCATATCCTTGTTGGCTATTTGTATGTCTTCCTTGAAAAAAATGTCTGCTAAGATCCTTTGCCCTTTTTAAAATTGGGCTGTTTTTCACTATTGAATTGTAGTAGTTTTTTTTAATATATTTTGGATATTATCCTCTTACTGAATATATGGTATCCAAATATTTTTTCCTATTCCATGGGATGCCTCTTCATTTTGTTTGTGGTTTCATTTGTTGTGCAGAAATTTTTAGTTCATGTGGTCACTAGTTTATTTTTGCTTTTGTTGCCAGTATTTTTGGGGTCATATCCAAAATATCATTGTGAAGACCAATATCATGGACCTCTCCCTTACGTCTTCTTTGAGTAGTTTTATTGTTTCAGATCTTACATGCAAATCTCCAAGCTACTTTGAGTTTATTTTGTGTATGATGTAAGATAATGATTCAATTTCGTGATATCCAGTTTACCCACTATCGTCTATCAAAGGGACTCTCTTTTTCCCATTGTGTATTCTTGTTACCTTTGTCAAAGATAACTAGAGCATATATTTATTTCTGGGCTTTATATTCTGTTCCATTGATTTATGTGTCCCTTTTTATGCCTGTACCATACTGCTAATGATGACTATAGCTTTGTAATATAATTTTAACTCAGGAAGTGTGGTGCCTCCAGCTTTGCTCTTCTTGTTCAAGATTATTTTACCTATTCAAGGTCTTTTGTGGTTCCATATGAATTGCAGGATTATTTTTTCTATTTTTGTGAACATTGCCATTGGGATTTTGATAAGGGTTGCATTGAGTCTGTAGATCATTTTGAATAGTATAAACATTTTGACAATATTATTTTGATCTAGGAACAAACAGGATATCTTTCCACTTATTATGTCATTTCAAGTTGTTTCATTGATGTTTTATAGTTTTCAGCTTACAGATCTTTCACTTTCTTAGTTTTATTCCTAAGTAATTTTATTCTTAAAATGCTATTGTAAATGGGATTGTATTGTTAATCTCTTTATTGGACGGTGGTTTTTAGTATGTAAAAACACCACTGATTTTTGTATGTTGATTTTGTTTCCTGAAAATTTGCTGAATTCATTTATTAGTTCTATCAGTTCTTTGGTGGAGTATTTAGGGTATACTATATATAAGATCAAGCCATCTGCAAACAGGATCAATCTTTCTTTCTCTTTCTTTCTGTTTTTGATGTCTTTAACTTATTTTCTTGCATCATTGCTCTGGCTAGGATTTCTAGTACTATGTTAAATAGAAGTGGCAAGAATAAGCATTCTTGTCTGGCTCCTGATCGTAGAGAAAAAGCTTTCAACTTTTTACCATTGAGTACCATGTTAGCTGTGGGCTTGTGATATATTGCCTTTATTGTGTTGACATACATTCTTTTATATATATAGTCATCCCTCAGAATCTACAGGGGATTCTACAGGGGATTGGTTCCAGCATCCTTGTGTATACCAAAATCTGTGGGTGCTCAAGTACCTGGTATAAATTCTATAGCATTTGCATATAACCTACATATATCCTTCCATATATTTTAAATAATCTCTAGGGCTGGGTACAGTGGCTCATGCCTGGCCAACATGGTGAAACTCCACCTCTACTAAAAATACAAAAATTAACTGGACATGGTGTTGTGTGCCTATAATTCCAGCTACTCAGGTGGCTGAGGCAGGAGAATCATTTGAACCTGCGAGGCAGAGGCTGGAGTGAGCGGAGACTGCACCACTGCACTCCAGCCCCAGCAATACAGTGAGATGCCATCTCAAAGAAAAAATAAAAAATAAAAATAAATAAATCATCTCTAGATTACTTTTAATATCTACTATAATGTAAATGCTAGGTACACAGTTATAGAATATGGTTTTTATTTGCACAATTTTTATTGCTGCATGGTTATTTTTTAAAATTTTTTTATCTGTGGTGGGTTAAGTCCACTAATGCAGAACCTTTCAATATGGAGAGTCAACTGTATTCAATTTATTGAGAGTTTTTATTATGAAGGATGTTGAATTTTATCAAATATTTTTTCTTTATCTATTGAGATGATCATATGATTTGGGTCCTTCATTCTGTTAATGTGATGTGTTACATTTGTTGACTTTTGCATTTTGAAGCACCTTTGCATCCCAGGGATACATCTCACTTGATCATTGTATATGATCCTTTTAATGTGCTATTGAATTTGGTTTGCTAAAATTTTGTTGAGGATTATTACATCTACATTTATTAGAGCTACTGGCCTATAATTTTCTTTTCTCATAGTGTCCTTTTCTGGCTTTGGTATAAGGATCATGCTGACCCCTTTATTTATATATTCTTAATGGTATCTTTTACAGCACATACATTTTTAATTTTGATGAAGTACGATTAATTTTTTCTTTTGTTTCTAGTGCTTTGGGTGGTGTAGTACCTAAAAAGACTCTCCCTAGTCCAAATCTAGAAGATATACTTTTATGTTTTCTTATAATAGTTTTGTAGTTTTAGCTATTACATTTAGGTCTATGATTCATTTTGTTAATTTTTGTTATGGTATAAGAGTCAAGCTACATTCATTGGCATATAGACATTCAGTTGTTCCAGCACCATTTGTTAAAGAGATTATTCTATCTTCATTGAATAGTCTTAGTACCCTTGTTGAAAATCAAATCAATTGAGCATAAATGTAAGGGTTTATTTATGAAATGTCAATTCTGTTTCATTAATCTATATGTTTCTGCTTATGCCAGTACCACAGTGTCTTGATAACTGCAACTTCGTAGTAAGTTTTGAAATCAGAGCGTGTATCTCTTTCATTTTTGTTCCTCCTTTTCAAGACTGTTTGACTATTCTTGGTCTCTTGCATTTCTGTATGAATTTCAGGATCAGTTTGTCAATTTATTCAAAAAAGCTACCTAAGCTTTTGATATAATCTGAACTAAATAGTAGATTAATTTGAGGACCATTGGTATTTTAAGATAACAATTATTAACAATATTAACAGTTATCATCCATTAACATAGCACATCTTTCCATTTATTTAGGTCTTCTTTAATCTTCCCCAACAATGTTTTATAGAGTATAATACATGAAGGTTTCAGACTATAACAAATTTCTTTAGTTAAATAAATTCTTAAGTCTTTTAGCCTGTTTGATGCTATTATAAATGAAATTATTTTCTTAATTTCATTTTATGATTGTTCATTGTTAGTGTATAGACCTACAACTGCTTTGTGACCATTGATCTTATACTCTGCAAACCTGCTAAATTCTTTAGTTCTAATAGCTTCTTTCTGAGGGTGGTTCTTAGTATTTTCTATTTATAAGTTTAGCTTATCTGCCAATAGATATAGTTTAACTCCTGGATTTTCAATATAGATACCTTTTATTTACTTTTATTACCTGATTGCCATGGCTAAAACCTCCAGCATGGTGCTGAATAGAAGTTGAGAATAGACATTCTTGGTTTTTCCCCGATCTCAGGAAGATTGAACTATTTTTTCTTTAATCAAGGTAGAGAAAGAGTTACTTTGCAGCCCTTCATAAGATACCTACTTGCTTTTTTTATGAAGAAAAAATGAGTAATAAATATTAATTTATTAATTAAAAAACATTTGTTTAGAAGTTCTGTTTACTTTCTTATTTAGGGTAAAATATATTCCATTTTATTCCAAATAGGTACAAAGAAAGTTGTACATGGATTTCATCATGGGTCCATAATTTATTCCCTGAGAAGGGTCAAAACGCACACTGCCTTCTCTAGAAAGGTTTTCCTATCAAGTTCATACAGAGCAGGCTATAAGGCCCTAGACATGTCTTCTCTCATTTTCCATTTTCAATCACCAGTAAAGAAATCTTGATTCCATACTTGGGCATAATTCTGGATTTAGATATATAGAGTATATTAAACCATTTGACTGGTTGAGATCCTGAAATTTTTGTTTCAGTGTAATTAAAAAAAAAATTAAAGTATGGTCTGCCTCAGAGGGAGGAGATATTCCTAAATTTGCAAGCCCCTAACACAGCCTTTTATTAGACTATGAATATGTTTACAGAGTATGACTTGTTAATCTTTATAAACTGATATATAGGAAAGTGCCTGATGAAAACTAGATGTTCCATTGATATTTGTTAAAAGTATAAATGAATCCATGAGCAAATGAACCACTATTCCCAATGGATCCTTCCAAGTGACTTCTTGGACAACATGAGCTCCTCAAACATTTTCAGTAGCTGAATTTTCTCTTCAAATGAGATCTCATCAGTAAGCCCTTGTCTCCAGCAACTGCTAAATAGGTTAGAATTAGAAAATACAACATACTAAATAAGCAAGGTAAAGTAAATATGTGACCTGGAGACAGACAAGGGGATGCCCAATACCTTGTAAAAAAGAAACAAAACAAAAGTAAAAGGAAATACTAATTGTATATAAGGTTGTTCAAAGAAATACTCAAATCCCATATTTACTTTCTTCATTGTAACATTTTTTGCTGACAGTATTTTGTCTAATAGTTTTCTAGATTATAATTCAATTCAATATAATTCACATAAAGTCCCCTGTGTAGATATTACGCACGAGGAAAACAAGAAAGTAACACTATGCGCATGCTTCAAACCCTTGAGCAAAGTTTCAAATTATTTATCATTTGCACATTTCAGGAGTTTAGTTTCAAAAACATGACAGCCTTCCTAACATATTCTGGTAGGCTGAAAAACATCCCCAAAGATTTCCAGGTTTCATTCCTTGGAATGTGCAAATGCTACCTAATAAGGTAAAAGAGATTTTGCAGATGTGATATTGAGATGGTAAGTGTGGTGTTACAATTTATATTGGTGTTCATCCAGGGTTCCTGGCTTATAACTCCCATAGTCCTTGATACAATCTTTTGTCACAATGTTGGGTGTGTTAGGCAGGAAACAGAATCTCTCCAACTTCTCCTATCTTCCCTTTCACCTGCCCCAAGGCAGGACTCTAATCTTCTCCAACATTTCTGATTGTGTGTGTTAAGACCCTCCCCAGAGAGGGTCCTGCCCTATATCCTGTGGAAAGAATGCTGACTTCATGAAACTTCCATAAAAACTCAAGAGGACCGCGTTCAGGGAGCTTCCAGATAGTTGAACACATGGAAATTCCTGGAGGGTGGTGTGCCTAGGGAGCTCATGGAAATTCTGTCCCTACCCCCATGCTCCTCTTGTCTCTTCCTCTGTGTCCTTTAGAATAAGCGAGTAAATGTTAAGTATTTCCCTTAGTTCTGTGAACTACTCCAGCAAATTAATCAAACTCAAAGAGGGAGTCATGGGAACCCCAACACGAACGCAGTTGGTCAGAATTTTCAGAGGCCCAGAGCTGCAACTGGTGCCTGGAGGTATGGGAGGCAGTTTTGGGGTCTGAGCTGCCAACCTGTGAGATCTGATATTATCTCCAGATAGACAGTATTAGAATTGAATTGGAGGGCAACCAACTGTATCTGCTGCTGGATGTGTGGGGGAAAAATTCCCATAGATTTGGTCACAGAAGTATTTTTCTGTGTTGATGATTGGTGTTGTGGTGGTCTGTGGGCAGAGAAAAAACATAGTCAGGGTGTTTTTCCCTACATCGAAAGGTTATCCTAAATTGTCCTCATAGGTCAGGTAGTTTAAGTGTTTTTAAAAGAAGGCATCAAAATGTTTGCTGCAGAAGAAGGACCCAATGTGATATTGAAGCCAGATGCTATGCCACCAGATTTAAAGACACAGGAAGAGGCCATGAGCCAAGGAATGTAAGGAATGCAACTCGAGAAACGGGAAAAGGCCAGGAAACGCTTTCTTCCAAAGCCTTTGGAGTGAGCATGGCCCTGACTACACCTTGATTTTGACCTAGTGAAACAGATTTTGAACTTCTTACTTACCTTCAGAACTATGAGAGAATAACGGCATTGTTTTATGCCACTAAGTTTGTAGTTTTGATAAAGTAGTCATAGGGAACGAATTCACATATGTAAATTAGAATTAGTTATTCATAAGCATAATTTACAATCTGTGTTTTGTGAGCCATTATTGAGTATGTGTGATGTGCTGACACTTCGCCAGCTGTTTGTGATGATAGAGTGATGAAGTGTTCATGGTCCCTCTCTCAGGGGGCACACAGCCCTCTGTGGCAGCATGGATTAGCAGTAAGATAGGTAAAATAGGAGAAGTATAGGACCGAGGACATCTATCTTGCTAATAAACATTAAGCAGGCAAGCTCTGCTCCTAGTGGGTTCTAGGGTTTGAGGAGTGGGGAAAGGGCTGCCGGGCAAGACTGCCTGTGGTTTTTCAAAAAGGGTGACATTTCTAATACAAGTTCAGAAAGGTTATTAGGAGTCAACTAGAGAATTAAGTTGCAAATTAAATTAAATTAAAGTCACAGCCGGAGGAAGGTAGATAGGTACAGAAGGCAAAAGAACCCTGCCAATAAATTGTGTATATTGAGATATTCTAGAACCCAGGACTGCTGGAGTTCAGAGTGGGGTGGATGAAAGATGAGGCTTCAGGGATTAAACAAGGTTAAAATCAAAACCACAGTAGATATCATCTCACTCCAGTAAAAATGGCTTTTTATCAAAGAGGGAATAACAGATGCTGCTGAGGATATGGAGAAAGGGGAACCCTCGTACACTGTTAGTGGGAATGTAAATTAGTATAATCATTATGAATAACAGTATGGAGGTCCCTTAAAACACTAAAAATAGAACTACCATATTATCCAGCAATTCCAGTACTGAGTATACATCCAAGAGACATAAAGTCAATATAGCAAAGGGGTGTCTGTACTCCCACTATTTTCAATAGCCAAAATATGGAATCAACCTAAGTGTTCATCAGTGGATGAATGTATAAAGCAAATGATAATGACAGGAGGCAGACAAATCCTAAGCAGATAGGGACAGGTCCCCGGTGAAATCTGACCTTGAAGCTGAAGACAGTCCTGGGTAAATCCTTGGACCAGATTGAGAACCTCTCTGCCTATTTGCTGTGCTTTCGTCTGATTGATCCCCACCCTTCACCTATTTTACATATACCTACCCTTTCCTAATTGGTTTTCTACACTTTTGTGCCCACCTTTGAGTGATGCCTTTGTTTTAGCCTCTTTTTGCATACTCAAACCAATCAGTACACACTCCCCATTCTGAGCACATAAAAGCCCTGGACCCAGTCACACTGAGGGAGAGATGACCTGACTTCAGGTGGGGGGCACCTTTGCATCCCATCTCTGCAGAGAGCTATTTCATCACTCAGTAACATTATTCTCTGTCCTTTTCACTCTTCGATTGTCAGTGTATCCTCATTCTTCTTTGACGTGTAGGATAAGAACTCAGGACCTACCAAAAGTGGGGCTGAGAGTTCAGTTGCAGTGGCTGCGGGATAAGCACCAGACTACAAGGCAGGCATAGCCTGGCAGGCTGAGTAGATGGTGTGTCTCCTGCAGCAAAGCTGGCAAAGGGGCCAAGGAAAATCCTGTGTCAAAAATGTGGTGTAGCTAGGCACGGTGGTTCATGTCTATAATCCCAGCACTTTGGGAGGCCAACACAGGTGGATCACCTGAGGTCAGGAGTTCAATACCAGCCTGGGCAACATGGTGAAACCCCATCTCTAGTAAAAATACAAAAACTAGCTGGGTGTGGTGGCAGGTGCTTCTACTCCCAGCTACTTGGAAGGCTGAGGCATGAGAATCACTTGAACCCAGGAGACAGTGGTTGCAGTGAGCCCAGATTGCACTACTGCACTCCAGCCTGGGTGACAGAGCTAGACTCCACCTTAAAAAAAAAAGTGAAATATATACACAATGGAATATTATTCAGCCATTACACAGAATGAAGTCCTGTCATTTGCAGCAACACTGATTGAACTGGAGGTCATTATGTTGAGTGAAATTAGCCAAGCATAGAAGGACAAATATCACATGTCCTCACTTATATGTGGGAGCTATAAAAGAAGATGTCATAAAAATAGAGAGTAGATTGGTGATTAACAGAGGCTGGAAAAAATAGGAGGGATGAAGAGAGGTTGATTAACTGGTCCACATATATACTTAGGAAAAAATAAGATCTGGTTTTCAATAGATCAGTAGAGTAACTCTAGTTAACATTAATCTACTGTACATTTCAAAATATCTAGAAGAGGAATTTGAATGTTTCTAGCATAAAGAAAAGATATTTAACGTGATGAATATTCTACTTAACCTGATATGATTATATACATGTTTCAAATTATCAATTGTATGCAGAAAATATGTAAATCTTGTATACTGATTTATTAAAAAGGAGGGTAAAATCATGAAGGGCATGTATCCCATTCTAAGAGGTCTGGGCAATGGGTTGCCATTTGAGGGTTTAAAATCTATGGGAGTGATAATCAGATTTGCCTTTAGGAAAGATCCTTCTCCTTGTAAAGGGAGAAAGGCTGGCAGGAAGAAGGACTGAGTGAGGACAGTGGATGGGTCACCACTGCAGTGAATCTACAAGAAACGTAAGGCAGCCTGAACTAAGGCAGAGCAATGGGGCTGGAGAAAAATGGACAGAAGAGAGAAACAGCTCTAATGCAGCAATATTATATGAAGTTTTTATCTATGGTCATGTTAAAACAAAAATAGCAAAAGAGGCAAAATCACAACATGAAAACATAGAAACATATTCTTTATCTTGTCAATGCAAACGTCCTTGGCCCAAACACTATTATTCTTCCCCAAGTGGTGAATTGAAGAGCCTTTCAAGGTCTTAGTAAATAAACATAAAGGTGTAAAGGATCTAAGCAATGAGTCATTTGGCAAGAATTTCAGATGACTAGAAAGTTTCTATTTATCTCTGGGAGAGAGGGTATAATATAATTATTCAGTCCCTTCCATGAACTGGACTTATGAAGACTGCTCATAATAGATTAATATGTGTGTCCTGTCTTTGATATCCACAAATCTTTGCCAGGACACTTCATATATCAAATGCTCCTTAGGCCAGTTGCAGTGGCTCATGCCTGTAATTCCAGCAGTTTCAGAGGCCTTGGTGGGCAACATAGGGAGATCTCACCTCTACATAAAAATAAATAAATAAACAGAAAATTAGCCAGTAGTCCTAGATACTCAGGAGGCTGAGGAAGGAGGATCACTTGAGCCCAGGACTCCGAAGTTACAGTGAGCTATAATCATGCTACTGTAATCTAGCTTGGGCTACAGAGGAAACTTTGTCTAAAATAAAATAAAACAAAATAAAAATAAAAACAAAATAAAATAAAACAAAATAAAATAGTTAATTTTGAACCTAGACCTGGAATCAGGAAAAAAGCTATCTTAATCACCTTGATTAATAAAGATATAATTTTCAGTCCCAAGCATGTTCTTCCAGCTCAGCCAAAATAAATTTGTTCATATAGAGTTGTAAGAGAAATATTTCAATATGCAAAATTCAACACATACACAGAAAATCTAAACTTTCTAAATGCATTAATATTAAATTCACTTTTCCAGTGATTGCAAACATGTAAATATTTATTCCTTAAATCCAAAAAGAGATTCTTTATGATGATTATTATTTTGCTTTGTCTTCTATCTATACCTACTTATATATTACAGTAAATTAATGAAATTATAATTGTTAAATTGCAAATGCTAAATTACATCTGGATGATATATTAATGAAAATCATTAATTGCCTATCAAATCAATTATAATTTATCTGGAATCAGATAGAAAACAGATTACACTTTCATTTCATAATTTGATGAATGAAAGCTTATTCACATTTTTGTCATTGGATCACTTGAAAAATCGTTCCTTCTGCATTCTTCCATTGTTTCAAAAACATTGCTTATCCACTAGTAGCAATGCAATTTCATTACCTCTATTCCCAAACTATACATCGAGGGCAAAATAGAACAAGGTTTTCTGTGCTCTTTGTGTGTTACACAGGTGGCTTCTCTATGGATCTGCTTTTGTTATACACAGCTGTTCTACCCAAAGGGCTGTTAAAACATGTGCATACACTGCACACGCACTTCAGAACTTGTATGTGGGCATATGTGTGTTGACTCTTGTCTAAACTAGCCTTTCCATTCATTCAGCCAACAGATACTGAGAGCCTGCGTGGGGCCAGAGCCTGGGACAGGTATGGGGGATGGAGAAGTGAAGATGATTCAGTCATAAATTTCAATGAACTCTCAAATTAGTAAGAAAAATAGAGATCTACATGGATTTGTAAAAGTTAAATGTAGTCCTAAAAAGAAACACAAGAGTGGAAGAAGGGGAAGTACTTCCTGCAATGGGTAGCACCTGATCTTAACCCAGAGAATGAAGAGTCCCATGAGAGGAAGCAAAAGGCCATGCCAGGTGAAGTACATCCTCATGGAAGTCCTTGAGGGTCCAGTTGAGGAGCTGCTATATAAAGAAGAGACCAGGAAGGACTGCAAGCAGGCTGATGGCTTGGACATATTTTCGTGTCAGTGTGATGGCTGATGGCTGCTGGCATGACAGATGGCAGGTGGATAAGTCAAGACAGAATAGCATAACATCAATATGTGCAGAGGATAGCAAAAGGAAAGGAAAAGACGAGACATACTTTGGAGACAAAATTACCAGAACCCGATGATTAAGTCATGTTTTCAAAAATATGTTTTGAAAGTCTATGAAATTTCTGACA